>NW_027478818.1:0-300000 GCF_051014685.1 Ptiloglossa arizonensis | reverse complement strand
TAGGGAAAAAATACACATACCGTTGTAATCGGGCGAGGTTCTACTTTCAGATGCAATAGGAATTTTTGGGTTAGGTCAATCCGTTCGCGAGATATGGGAGTTTGAAGCCAAGAAATGGTTGAGAAGGCAAAAAATTTTTCGCAATTCTGCTGCTTCAAACGCTTAACCAGAATGGCCTAGGGAAAAAATACACATACCGTTGTAATCGGGCGAGTTTCTACTATCAGTTACAATAGGAATTTTTGGGTCTGGTCAATCCGTTCGCGAGATATGGGACTTTGAAGCTAAGAAATGGTTGACAAGACAACAAATTTTTCGCAATTCTGCTGCTCCAATCGCTTAACCAGAATGGCCTAGGGGAAAAATATACATACCGTTGTAACCGGGCGAGTTTCTACTTTCAGATGCAATAGGAATTTTTGGGTCAGGTCAATCCGTTCGCGAGATATGGGAGTTTGAAGCCAAGAAATGGTTGAGAAGGCAAGAAATTTTTCGCAATTCTGCTGCTCCAAACGCTTAACCAGAATGGGGTAGGGAAAAAATACACATACCGTTGTAATCGGGCGAGTTTCTACTTTCAGATGCAATAGGAATTTTTGGGTTAGGTCAATCCGTTCGCGAGATATGGGAGTTTGAAGCTAAGAAATGGTTGAGAAGACAACAAATTTTTCGTATTTCTGCTGCTCCAAACGCTTAACCAGAATGGGCTAGGGAAAAAATACACATACCGTTGTAATCGGGCGAGTTTATACTTTCAGATGCAATAGGAATTTTTGGGTTAGGTCAATCCGTTCGCGACATATGGGAGTTTGAAGCCAAGAAATGGTAGAGAAGGCAAAAAATTTTTCGCAATTCTGCTGCTCCAAACGCTTAACCAGAATGGGGTAGGGAAGAAATACACATACCGTTGTAATCGGGAGAGTTTCTACTTTCAGACGCAACAGGAATATTTGGGTTTGGTCAATCCGTTCGCGAGATATGGGAGTTTGAAGCCAAGAAATGGTTGAGAAGGCAAAAAATTTTTCGCAATTCTGCTGCTCCAAACGCTTAAACAGAATGGCCTAGGGAAAAAATACACATACCGTTGTAATCGGGCGAGTTTCTACTTTCAGATGCAATCGGAATTTTTGGGTTAGGTCAATCCGTTCGCGAGATATGGGAGTTTGAAGCCAAGAAATCGTAGAGAAGGCGAAAAATTGTTCACAATTCTGCTGCTCCAAACGCTTAACCAGAATGACCTAGGGAAAAAATACACATACCGTTGTAATCGGGCGAGGTTCTACTTTCAGATGCAATAGGAATTTTTGGGTTAGGTCAATCCGTTCGCGAGATATGGGAGTTTGAAGCCAAGAAATGGTTGAGAAGGCAAAAAATTTTTCGCAATTTTGCTGCTTCAAACGCTTAACCAGAATTGCCTAGGGAAAAAACACACATACCGTTGTAATCGGGCGAGTTTCTACTTTCAGTTACAATAGGAATTTTTGGGTCTGGTCAATCCGTTCGCGAGATATGGGACTTTGAAGCTAAGAAATGGTTGACAAGACAACAAATTTTTCGCACTTCTGCTGCTCCAATCGCTTAACCAGAATGGCCTAGGGGAAAAATACACATACCGTTGTAACCGGGCGAGATTCTACTTTCAGATGCAATAGGAATTTTTGGGTCAGGTCAATCCGTTCGCGAGATATGGGAGTTTGAAGCTAAGAAATGGTTGAGAAGACAACAAATTTTTCGCATTTCTGCTGCTCCAAACGCTTAACCAGAATAGGCTAGGGAAAAAATACACATACCGTTGTAATCGGGAGAGTTTCTACTTTCAGACGCAACAGGAATTTTTGGGTTTGGTCAATCCGTTCGCGAGATATGGGAGTTTGAAGCCAAGAAATGGTTGAGATGGCAGAAATATTTTCGCAATTCTGCTGTTCCAAACGCTTAACCAGAATGGCCTAGGGAAAAAATACACATACCGCTGTAGTCGGGCGAGATTCTACTTTCAGATGCACTAGGAATTTTTGGGTCAGGTCAATCCGTTCGCGAGATATGGGAGTTTGAAGCTAAGAAATGGTTGAGAAGACAACAAATTTTTCGCATTTCTGCTGCTCCAAACGCTTAACCAGAATAGGCTAGGGAAAAAATACACATACCGTTGTAATCGGGCGAGTTTCTACTTTCAGATGCAATAGGAATTTTTGGGTTAGGTCAATCCGTTCGCGAGATATGGGAGTTTGAAGCCAAGAAATGGTAGAGAAGGCAAAAAATTTTTCGCAATTCTGCTGCTCCAAACGCTTAACCAGAATGGGGTAGGGAAAAAATACACATACCGTTGTAATCGGGAGAGTTTCTACTTTCAGACGCAACAGGAATTTTTGGGTTTGGTCCATCCGTTCGCGAGATATGGGAGTTTGAAGCCAAGAAATGGTTGAGAAGGCAAAAAATTTTGCGCAATTCTGCTGCTCCAAACGCTTAAACAGAATGGCCTAGGGAAAAAATACACATACCGTTGTAATCGGGCGAGTTTCTACTTTCAGATGCAATCGGAATTTTTGGGTTATGTCAATCCGTTCGCGAGATATGGGAGTTTGAAGCCAAGAAATGGTTGAGAAGGCAAAAAATTTTTCGCAATTCTGCTGCTCCAAACGCTTAAACAGAATGGCCCAGGGAAAAAATACGCATACCGTTGTAATCGGGCGAGTTTCTACTTTCAGACGCAGGAGGAATTTTTGGGTTTGGTGAATCCGTTCGCGAGATATGGGACTTTGAAGCTAAGAAATGGTTGAGAAGACAACAAATTTTTCGCAATTCTGCTGCTCCAAACGCTTAACCAGAATGGGGTAGGGAAAAAATACACATACCGTTGTAATCGGGAGAGTTTCTACTTTCACAAGCAACAGGAATTTTTGGGTTTGGTCAATCCGTTCGCGAGATATGGGAGTTTGAAGCCTAGAAATGGTTGAGGAGGCAAAAAATTTTTCGCAATTCTGCTGCTCCAAACGCTTAACCAGAATGGTCTAGGGAAAAAATACACATACCGTCGTAATCGGGCGAGTTTCTACTTTCAGATGCAATCGGAATTTTTGGGTTAGGTCAATCCGTTCGCGAGATATGGGAGTTTGAAGCCAAGAAATGGTAGAGAAGGCGAAAAATTGTTCACAATTCTGCTGCTCCAAACGCTTAACCAGAATGGCCTAGGGAAAAAATACACATACAGTTGTAATCGGGCGAGGTTCTACTTTCAGATCCAATAGGAATTTTTGGGTTAGGTCAATCCGTTCGCGAGATATGGGAGTTTGAAGCCAAGAAATGGTTGAGAAGGCAAAAAATTTTTCGCAATTCTGCTGCTTCAAACGCTTAACCAGAATGGCCTAGGGAAAAAACACACATACCGTTGTAATCGGGCGAGTTTCTACTTTCAGTTACAATAGGAATTTTTGGGTCTGGTCAATCCGTTCGCGAGATATGGGACTTTGAAGCTAAGAAATGGTTGACAAGACAACAAATTTTTCGCACTTCTGCTGCTCCAATCGCTTAACCAGAATGGCCTAGGGGAAAAATACACATACCGTTGTAACCGGGCGAGTTTCTACTTTCAGATGCAATAGGAATTTTTGGGTCAGGTCAATCCGTTCGCGAGATATGGGAGTTTGAAGCTAAGAAATGGTTGAGAAGACAACAAATTTTTCGCATTTCTGCTGCTCCAAACGCTTAACCAGAATGGCCTAGGGAAAAAATACACATACCGTTGTAATCGGGCGAGTTTATACTTTCAGATGCAATAGGAATTTTTGGGTTAGGTCAATCCGTTCGCGACATATGGGAGTTTGAAGCCAAGAAATGGTAGAGAAGGCAAAAAATTTTTCGCAATTCTGCTGCTCCAAACGCTTAACCAGAATGGCCTAGGGAAAAAATACACATACCGTTGTAATCGGGCGAGTTTCTACTTTCAGACGCAGCAGGAATTTTTGGGTTTGGTCAATCCGTTCGCGAGATATGGGACTTTGAAGCTAAGAAATGGTTGAGAAGACAACAAATTTTTCGCAATTCTGCTGCTCCAAACGCTTAACCAGAATGGGGTAGGGAAGAATTACACATACCGTTGTAATCGGGAGAGTTTCTACTTTCACAAGCAACAGGAATTTTTGGGTTTGGTCAATCCGTTCGCGAGATATGGGAGTTTGAAGCCAAGAGATGGTAGAGAAGGCGAAAAATTGTTCACAATTCTGCTGCTCCAAACGCTTAACCAGAATGGCCTAGGGAAAAAATACACATACCGTTGTAATCGGGCGAGTGTCTACTTTCAGATGCAATAGGAATTTTTGGGTTAGGTCAATCCGTTCGCGAGATATGGGAGTTTGAAGCCAAGAAATGGTTGAGGAGGCAAAAAATTTTTCGCAATTCTGCTGCTCCAAACGCTTAACCGGAATGGTCTAGGGAAAAAATACACATACCGTTGTAATCGGGCGAGTGTCTACTTTCAGATGCAATAGGAATTTTTGGGTTAGGTCAATCCGTTCGCGAGATATGGGAGTTTGAAGCCAAGAAATGGTAGAGAAGGCAAAAAATTTTTCGCAATTCTGCTGCTCCAAACGCTTAACCAGAATGGGGTAGGGAAAAAATACACATACCGTTGTAATCGGGAGAGTTTCTACTTTCAGACGCAACAGGAATTTTTGGGTTTGGTCAATCCGTTCGCGAGATATGGGAGTTTGAAGCCAAGAAATGGTTGAGATGGCAGAAATATTTTCGCAATTCTGCTGTTCCAAACGCTTAACCAGAATGGCCTAGGGAAAAAATACACATACCGCTGTAGTCGGGCGAGATTCTACTTTCAGATGCAATAGGAATTTTTGGGTCAGGTCAATCCGTTCGCGAGATATGGGAGTTTGAAGCTAAGAAATGGTTGAGAAGACAACAAATTTTTCGCATTTCTGCTGCTCCAAACGCTTAACCAGAATAGGCTAGGGAAAAAATACACATACCGTTGTAATCGGGCGAGTTTCTACTTTCAGATGCAATAGGAATTTTTGGGCTAGGTCAATCCGTTCGCGAGATATGGGAGTTTGAAGCCAAGAAATGGTAGAGAAGGCAAAAAATTTTTCGCAATTCTGCTGCTCCAAACGCTTAACCAGAATGGGGTAGGGAAAAAATACACATACCGTTGTAATCGGGAGAGTTTCTACTTTCAGACGCAACAGGAATTTTTGGGTTTGATCCATCCGTTCGCGAGATATGGGAGTTTGAAGCCAAGAAATGGTTGAGAAGGCAAAAAATTTTTCGCAATTCTGCTGCTCCAAACGCTTAAACAGAATGGCCTAGGGAAAAAATACACATACCGTTGTAATCGGGCGAGTTTCTACTTTCAGATGCAATCGGAATTTTTGGGTTATGTCAATCCGTTCGCGAGATATGGGAGTTTGAAGCCAAGAAATGGTTGAGAAGGCAAAAAATTTTTCGCAATTCTGCTGCTCCAAACGCTTAAACAGAATGGCCCAGGGAAAAAATACGCATACCGTTGTAATCGGGCGAGTTTCTACTTTCAGACGCAGGAGGAATTTTTGGGTTTGGTGAATCCGTTCGCGAGATATGGGACTTTGAAGCTAAGAAATGGTTGAGAAGACAACAAATTTTTCGCAATTCTGCTGCTCCAAACGCTTAACCAGAATGGGGTAGGGAAAAAATACACATACCGTTGTAATCGGGAGAGTTTCTACTTTCAGATGCAATAGGAATTTTTGGGTTAGGTCAATCCGTTCGCGAGATATGGGAGTTTGAAGCTAAGAAATGGTTGAGAAGACAACAAATTTTTCGTATTTCTGCTGCTCCAAACGCTTAACCAGAATGGGCTAGGGAAAAAATACACATACCGTTGTAATCGGGCGAGTTTATACTTTCAGATGCAATAGGAATTTTTGGGTTAGGTCAATCCGTTCGCGACATATGGGAGTTTGAAGCCAAGAAATGGTAGAGAAGGCAAAAAATTTTTCGCAATTCTGCTGCTCCAAACGCTTAACCAGAATGGCGTAGGGAAGAAATACACATACCGTTGTAATCGGGAGAGTTTCTACTTTCAGACGAAACAGGAATATTTGGGTTTGGTCAATCCGTTCGCGAGATATGGGAGTTTGAAGCCAAGAAATGGTTGAGAAGGCAAAAAATTTTTCGCAATTCTGCTGCTCCAAACGCTTAAACAGAATGGCCTAGGGAAAAAATACACATACCGTTGTAATCGGGCGAGTTTCTACTTTCAGATGCAATCGGAATTTTTGGGTTAGGTCAATCCGTTCGCGAGATATGGGAGTTTGAAGCCAAGAAATCGTAGAGAAGGCGAAAAATTGTTCACAATTCTGCTGCTCCAAACGCTTAACCAGAATGGCCTAGGGAAAAAATACACATACCGTTGTAATCGGGCGAGGTTCTACTTTCAGATGCAATAGGAATTTTTGGGTTAGGTCAATCCGTTCGCGAGATATGGGAGTTTGAAGCCAAGAAATGGTTGAGAAGGCAAAAAATTTTTCGCAATTCTGCTGCTTCAAACGCTTAACCAGAATGGCCTAGGGAAAAAATACACATACCGTTGTAATCGGGCGAGTTTCTACTATCAGTTACAATAGGAATTTTTGGGTCTGGTCAATCCGTTCGCGAGATATGGGACTTTGAAGCTAAGAAATGGTTGACAAGACAACAAATTTTTCGCAATTCTGCTGCTCCAATCGCTTAACCAGAATGGCCTAGGGGAAAAATATACATACCGTTGTAACCGGGCGAGTTTCTACTTTCAGATGCAATAGGAATTTTTGGGTCAGGTCAATCCGTTCGCGAGATATGGGAGTTTGAAGCCAAGAAATGGTTGAGAAGGCAAGAAATTTTTCGCAATTCTGCTGCTCCAAACGCTTAACCAGAATGGGGTAGGGAAAAAATACACATACCGTTGTAATCGGGCGAGTTTCTACTTTCAGATGCAATAGGAATTTTTGGGTTAGGTCAATCCGTTCGCGAGATATGGGAGTTTGAAGCTAAGAAATGGTTGAGAAGACAACAAATTTTTCGTATTTCTGCTGCTCCAAACGCTTAACCAGAATGGGCTAGGGAAAAAATACACATACCGTTGTAATCGGGCGAGTTTATACTTTCAGATGCAATAGGAATTTTTGGGTTAGGTCAATCCGTTCGCGACATATGGGAGTTTGAAGCCAAGAAATGGTAGAGAAGGCAAAAAATTTTTCGCAATTCTGCTGCTCCAAACGCTTAACCAGAATGGGGTAGGGAAGAAATACACATACCGTTGTAATCGGGAGAGTTTCTACTTTCAGACGCAACAGGAATATTTGGGTTTGGTCAATCCGTTCGCGAGATATGGGAGTTTGAAGCCAAGAAATGGTTGAGAAGGCAAAAAATTTTTCGCAATTCTGCTGCTCCAAACGCTTAAACAGAATGGCCTAGGGAAAAAATACACATACCGTTGTAATCGGGCGAGTTTCTACTTTCAGATGCAATCGGAATTTTTGGGTTAGGTCAATCCGTTCGCGAGATATGGGAGTTTGAAGCCAAGAAATCGTAGAGAAGGCGAAAAATTGTTCACAATTCTGCTGCTCCAAACGCTTAACCAGAATGACCTAGGGAAAAAATACACATACCGTTGTAATCGGGCGAGGTTCTACTTTCAGATGCAATAGGAATTTTTGGGTTAGGTCAATCCGTTCGCGAGATATGGGAGTTTGAAGCCAAGAAATGGTTGAGAAGGCAAAAAATTTTTCGCAATTTTGCTGCTTCAAACGCTTAACCAGAATTGCCTAGGGAAAAAACACACATACCGTTGTAATCGGGCGAGTTTCTACTTTCAGTTACAATAGGAATTTTTGGGTCTGGTCAATCCGTTCGCGAGATATGGGACTTTGAAGCTAAGAAATGGTTGACAAGACAACAAATTTTTCGCACTTCTGCTGCTCCAATCGCTTAACCAGAATGGCCTAGGGGAAAAATACACATACCGTTGTAACCGGGCGAGATTCTACTTTCAGATGCAATAGGAATTTTTGGGTCAGGTCAATCCGTTCGCGAGATATGGGAGTTTGAAGCTAAGAAATGGTTGAGAAGACAACAAATTTTTCGCATTTCTGCTGCTCCAAACGCTTAACCAGAATAGGCTAGGGAAAAAATACACATACCGTTGTAATCGGGCGAGTTTCTACTTTCAGATGCAATAGGAATTTTTGGGTTAGGTCAATCCGTTCGCGAGATATGGGAGTTTGAAGCCAAGAAATGGTAGAGAAGGCAAAAAATTTTTCGCAATTCTGCTGCTCCAAACGCTTAACCAGAATGGGGTAGGGAAAAAATACACATACCGTTGTAATCGGGAGAGTTTCTACTTTCAGACGCAACAGGAATTTTTGGGTTTGGTCAATCCGTTCGCGAGATATGGGAGTTTGAAGCCAAGAAATGGTTGAGATGGCAGAAATATTTTCGCAATTCTGCTGTTCCAAACGCTTAACCAGAATGGCCTAGGGAAAAAATACACATACCGCTGTAGTCGGGCGAGATTCTACTTTCAGATGCACTAGGAATTTTTGGGTCAGGTCAATCCGTTCGCGAGATATGGGAGTTTGAAGCTAAGAAATGGTTGAGAAGACAACAAATTTTTCGCATTTCTGCTGCTCCAAACGCTTAACCAGAATAGGCTAGGGAAAAAATACACATACCGTTGTAATCGGGCGAGTTTCTACTTTCAGATGCAATAGGAATTTTTGGGTTAGGTCAATCCGTTCGCGAGATATGGGAGTTTGAAGCCAAGAAATGGTAGAGAAGGCAAAAAATTTTTCGCAATTCTGCTGCTCCAAACGCTTAACCAGAATGGGGTAGGGAAAAAATACACATACCGTTGTAATCGGGAGAGTTTCTACTTTCAGACGCAACAGGAATTTTTGGGTTTGGTCCATCCGTTCGCGAGATATGGGAGTTTGAAGCCAAGAAATGGTTGAGAAGGCAAAAAATTTTGCGCAATTCTGCTGCTCCAAACGCTTAAACAGAATGGCCTAGGGAAAAAATACACATACCGTTGTAATCGGGCGAGTTTCTACTTTCAGATGCAATCGGAATTTTTGGGTTATGTCAATCCGTTCGCGAGATATGGGAGTTTGAAGCCAAGAAATGGTTGAGAAGGCAAAAAATTTTTCGCAATTCTGCTGCTCCAAACGCTTAAACAGAATGGCCCAGGGAAAAAATACGCATACCGTTGTAATCGGGCGAGTTTCTACTTTCAGACGCAGGAGGAATTTTTGGGTTTGGTGAATCCGTTCGCGAGATATGGGACTTTGAAGCTAAGAAATGGTTGAGAAGACAACAAATTTTTCGCAATTCTGCTGCTCCAAACGCTTAACCAGAATGGGGTAGGGAAAAAATACACATACCGTTGTAATCGGGAGAGTTTCTACTTTCACAAGCAACAGGAATTTTTGGGTTTGGTCAATCCGTTCGCGAGATATGGGAGTTTGAAGCCTAGAAATGGTTGAGGAGGCAAAAAATTTTTCGCAATTCTGCTGCTCCAAACGCTTAACCAGAATGGTCTAGGGAAAAAATACACATACCGTCGTAATCGGGCGAGTTTCTACTTTCAGATGCAATCGGAATTTTTGGGTTAGGTCAATCCGTTCGCGAGATATGGGAGTTTGAAGCCAAGAAATGGTAGAGAAGGCGAAAAATTGTTCACAATTCTGCTGCTCCAAACGCTTAACCAGAATGGCCTAGGGAAAAAATACACATACAGTTGTAATCGGGCGAGGTTCTACTTTCAGATCCAATAGGAATTTTTGGGTTAGGTCAATCCGTTCGCGAGATATGGGAGTTTGAAGCCAAGAAATGGTTGAGAAGGCAAAAAATTTTTCGCAATTCTGCTGCTTCAAACGCTTAACCAGAATGGCCTAGGGAAAAAACACACATACCGTTGTAATCGGGCGAGTTTCTACTTTCAGTTACAATAGGAATTTTTGGGTCTGGTCAATCCGTTCGCGAGATATGGGACTTTGAAGCTAAGAAATGGTTGACAAGACAACAAATTTTTCGCACTTCTGCTGCTCCAATCGCTTAACCAGAATGGCCTAGGGGAAAAATACACATACCGTTGTAACCGGGCGAGTTTCTACTTTCAGATGCAATAGGAATTTTTGGGTCAGGTCAATCCGTTCGCGAGATATGGGAGTTTGAAGCTAAGAAATGGTTGAGAAGACAACAAATTTTTCGCATTTCTGCTGCTCCAAACGCTTAACCAGAATGGCCTAGGGAAAAAATACACATACCGTTGTAATCGGGCGAGTTTATACTTTCAGATGCAATAGGAATTTTTGGGTTAGGTCAATCCGTTCGCGACATATGGGAGTTTGAAGCCAAGAAATGGTAGAGAAGGCAAAAAATTTTTCGCAATTCTGCTGCTCCAAACGCTTAACCAGAATGGCCTAGGGAAAAAATACACATACCGTTGTAATCGGGCGAGTTTCTACTTTCAGACGCAGCAGGAATTTTTGGGTTTGGTCAATCCGTTCGCGAGATATGGGACTTTGAAGCTAAGAAATGGTTGAGAAGACAACAAATTTTTCGCAATTCTGCTGCTCCAAACGCTTAACCAGAATGGGGTAGGGAAGAATTACACATACCGTTGTAATCGGGAGAGTTTCTACTTTCACAAGCAACAGGAATTTTTGGGTTTGGTCAATCCGTTCGCGAGATATGGGAGTTTGAAGCCAAGAGATGGTAGAGAAGGCGAAAAATTGTTCACAATTCTGCTGCTCCAAACGCTTAACCAGAATGGCCTAGGGAAAAAATACACATACCGTTGTAATCGGGCGAGTGTCTACTTTCAGATGCAATAGGAATTTTTGGGTTAGGTCAATCCGTTCGCGAGATATGGGAGTTTGAAGCCAAGAAATGGTTGAGGAGGCAAAAAATTTTTCGCAATTCTGCTGCTCCAAACGCTTAACCGGAATGGTCTAGGGAAAAAATACACATACCGTTGTAATCGGGCGAGCTTCTACTTTCAGATGCAATCGGAATTTTTGGGTTAGGTCAATCCGTTCGCGAGATATGGGAGTTTGAAGCCAAGAAATCGTAGAGAAGGCGAAAAATTGTTCACAATTCTGCTGCTCCAAACGCTTAACCAGAATTGCCTAGGGAAAAAACACACATACCGTTGTAATCGGGCGAGTTTCTACTTTCAGTTACAATAGGAATTTTTGGGTCTGGTCAATCCGTTCGCGAGATATGGGAGTTTGAAGCTAAGAAATGGTTGAGAAGACAACAAATTTTTCGCATTTCTGCTGCTCCAAACGCTTAACAAGAATAGGCTAGGGAAAAAATACACATACCGTTGTAATCGAGCGAGTTTCTACTTTCAGATGCAATAGGAATTTTTGGGTTAGGTCAATCCGTTCGCGAGATATGGGAGTTTGAAGCCAAGAAATGGTAGAGAAGGCAAAAAATTTTTCGCAATTCTGCTGCTCCAAACGCTTAACCAGAATGGGGTAGGGAAAAAATACACATACCGTTGTAATCGGGAGAGTTTCTACTTTCAGACGCAACAGGAATTTTTGGGTTTGGTCAATCCGTTCGCGAGATATGGGAGTTTGAAGCCAAGAAATGGTTGAGATGGCAGAAATATTTTCGCAATTCTGCTGTTCCAAACGCTTAACCAGAATGGCCTAGGGAAAAAATACACATACCGCTGTAGTCGGGCGAGATTCTACTTTCAGATGCAATAGGAATTTTTGGGTCAGGTCAATCCGTTCGCGAGATATGGGAGTTTGAAGCTAAGAAATGGTTGAGAAGACAACAAATTTTTCGCATTTCTGCTGCTCCAAACGCTTAACCAGAATAGGCTAGGGAAAAAATACACATACCGTTGTAATCGGGCGAGTTTCTACTTTCAGATGCAATAGGAATTTTTGGGCTAGGTCAATCCGTTCGCGAGATATGGGAGTTTGAAGCCAAGAAATGGTAGAGAAGGCAAAAAATTTTTCGCAATTCTGCTGCTCCAAACGCTTAACCAGAATGGGGTAGGGAAAAAATACACATACCGTTGTAATCGGGAGAGTTTCTACTTTCAGACGCAACAGGAATTTTTGGGTTTGATCCATCCGTTCGCGAGATATGGGAGTTTGAAGCCAAGAAATGGTTGAGAAGGCAAAAAATTTTTCGCAATTCTGCTGCTCCAAACGCTTAAACAGAATGGCCTAGGGAAAAAATACACATACCGTTGTAATCGGGCGAGTTTCTACTTTCAGATGCAATCGGAATTTTTGGGTTATGTCAATCCGTTCGCGAGATATGGGAGTTTGAAGCCAAGAAATGGTTGAGAAGGCAAAAAATTTTTCGCAATTCTGCTGCTCCAAACGCTTAAACAGAATGGCCCAGGGAAAAAATACGCATACCGTTGTAATCGGGCGAGTTTCTACTTTCAGACGCAGGAGGAATTTTTGGGTTTGGTGAATCCGTTCGCGAGATATGGGACTTTGAAGCTAAGAAATGGTTGAGAAGACAACAAATTTTTCGCAATTCTGCTGCTCCAAACGCTTAACCAGAATGGGGTAGGGAAAAAATACACATACCGTTGTAATCGGGAGAGTTTCTACTTTCACAAGCAACAGGAATTTTTGGGTTTGGTCAATCCGTTCGCGAGATATGGGAGTTTGAAGCCAAGAAATGGTTGAGATGACAGAAATATTTTCGCAATTCTGCTGTTCCAAACGCTTAACCAGAATGGCCTAGGGAAAAAATACACATACCGCTGTAGTCGGGCGAGTGTCTACTTTCAGATGCAATAGGAATTTTTGGGTTAGGTCAATCCGTTCGCGAGATATGGGAGTTTGAAGCCTAGAAATGGTTGAGGAGGCAAAAAATTTTTCGCAATTCTGCTGCTCCAAACGCTTAACCAGAATGGTCTAGGGAAAAAATACACATACCGTCGTAATCGGGCGAGTTTCTACTTTCAGATGCAATCGGAATTTTTGGGTTAGGTCAATCCGTTCGCGAGATATGGGAGTTTGAAGCCAAGAAATGGTAGAGAAGGCGAAAAATTGTTCACAATTCTGCTGCTCCAAACGCTTAACCAGAATGGCCTAGGGAAAAAATACACATACCGTTGTAATCGGGCGAGGTTCTACTTTCAGATCCAATAGGAATTTTTGGGTTAGGTCAATCCGTTCGCGAGATATGGGAGTTTGAAGCCAAGAAATGGTTGAGAAGGCAAAAAATTTTTCGCAATTCTGCTGCTTCAAACGCTTAACCAGAATGGCCTAGGGAAAAAATACACATACCGTTGTAATCGGGCGAGTTTCTACTTTCAGTTACAATAGGAATTTTTGGGTCTGGTCAATCCGTTCGCGAGATATGGGACTTTGAAGCTAAGAAATGGTTGACAAGACAACAAATTTTTCGCACTTCTGCTGCTCCAATCGCTTAACCAGAATGGCCTAGGGGAAAAATACACATACCGTTGTAATCGGGCGAGTTTATACTTTCAGATGCAATAGGAATTTTTGGGTTAGGTCAATCCGTTCGCGACATATGGGAGTTTGAAGCCAAGAAATGGTAGAGAAGGCAAAAAATTTTTCGCAATTCTGCTGCTCCAAACGCTTAACCAGAATGGGGTAGGGAAGAAATACACATACCGTTGTAATCGGGAGAGTTTCTACTTTCAGACGCAACAGGAATTTTTGGGTTTGGCCAATCCGTTCGCGAGATATGGGAGTTTGAAGCCAAGAAATGGTTGAGAAGGCAAAAAATTTTTCGCAATTCTGCTGCTCCAAACGCTTAAACAGAATGGCCTAGGGTAAAAATACACATACCGTTGTAATCGGGCGAGTTTCTACTTTCAGATGCAATCGGAATTTTTGGGTTATGTCAATCCGTTCGCGAGATATGGGAGTTTGAAGCCAAGAAATGGTTGAGAAGGCAAAAAATTTTTCGCAATTCTGCTGCGCCAAACGCTTAAACAGAATGGCCCAGGGAAAAAATACGCATACCGTTGTAATCGGGCGAGTTTCTACTTTCAGACGCAGCAGGAATTTTTGGGTTTGGTCAATCCGTTCGCGAGATATGGGACTTTGAAGCTAAGAAATGGTTGAGAAGACAACAAATTTTTCGCAATTCTGCTGCTCCAAACGCTTAACCAGAATGGGGTAGGGAAAAAATACACATACCGTTGTAATCGGGAGAGTTTCTACATTCACAAGCAACAGGAATTTTTGAGTTTGGTCAATCCGTTCGCGATATATGGGAGTTTGAAGCCAAGAAATGGTTGAGATGGCATAAAATTTTTCGCAATTCTGCTGATCCAAACGCTTAACCAGAATGGCCTAGGGAAAAAATACACATACCGCTGTAGTCGGGCGAGTGTCTACTTTCAGATGCAATAGGAATTTTTGGGTTAGGTCAATCCGTTCGCGAGATATGGGAGTTTGAAGCCAAGAAATGGTTGAGGAGGCAAAAAATTTTTCGCAATTCTGCTGCTCCAAACGCTTAACCAGAATGGTCTAGGGAAAAAATACACATACCGTTGTAATCGGGCGAGTTTCTACATTCAGATGCAATAGGAATTTTTGGGTCAGGTCAATCCGTTCGCGAGATATGGGAGTTTGAAGCTAAGAAATGGTTGAGAAGACAACAAATTTTTCGCATTTCTGCTGCTCCAAACGCTTAACCAGAATGGGCTAGGGAAAAAATACACATACCGTTGTAATCGGGCGAGTTTCTACTTTCAGATGCAATAGGAATTTTTGGGTTAGGTCAATCCGTTCGCGAGATATGGGAGCTTGAAGCCAAGAAATGGTAGAGAAGGCAAAAAATTTTTCGCAATTCTGCTGCTCCAAACGCTTAACCAGAATGGGGTAGGGAAAAAATACACATACCGTTGTAATCGGGAGAGTTTCTACTTTCAGACGCAACAGGAATTTTTGGGTTTGGTCAATCCGTTCGCGAGATATGGGAGTTTGAAGCCAAGAAATGGTTGAGAAGGCAAAAAATTTTTCGCAATTCTGCTGCTCCAAACGCTTAAACAGAATGGCCTAGGGAAAAAATAAACATACAGTTGTAATCGGGCGAGTTTCTACTATCAGATGCAATCGGAATTTTTGGGTTATGTCAATCCGTTCGCGAGATATGGGAGTTTGAAGCCAAGAAATGGTTGAGAAGGCAAAAAATTTTTCGCAATTCTGCTGCTCCAAACGCTTAACCAGAATGGTCTAGGGAAAAAATACACATACCGTTGTAATCGGGCGAGTTTCTACTTCCAGATGCAATAGGAATTTTTGGGTTAGGTCAATCCGTTCGCGAGATATGGGAGTTTGAAGCCAAGAAATGGTAGAGAAGGCAAAAAATTGTTCACAATTCTGGTGCTCCAAACGCTTAACCAGAATGGCCTAGGGAAAAAATACACGTACCCATGTAATCGGGCGAGTTTCTACTTTCAGACGCAGAAGGAATTTTTGGGTTTGGTCAATCCGTTCGCGAGATATGGGACTTTGAATCTAAGAAATGGTTGAGAAGACAACAAATTTTTCGCATTTCTGCTGCTCCAAACCCTTAACCAGAATGGTCTAGGGAAAAAATACACATACCGTTGTCATCGGGCGAGTTTCTACTTTCGGATGCAAACGGAATTTTTGGGTTAGGTCAATCCGTTCGCGAGATATGGGAGTTTGAAGCCAAGAAATGGTAGAGAAGGCAAAAAATTGTTCACAATTCTGCTGCTCCAAACGCTTAACCAGAATGGGTTAGGGAAAAAATACACATACCGTTGTAATCGGGAGAGTTTCTACTTTCACAAGCAACAGGAATTTTTGGGTTTGGTCAATCCGTTCGCGAGATATGGGAGTTTGAAGCCAAGAAATGGTTGAGATGGCATAAAATTTTTCGCAATTCTGCTGATCCAAACGCTTAACCAGAATGGCCTAGGGAAAAAATACACATACCGCTGTAGTCGGGCGAGTGTCTACTTTCAGATGCAATAGGAATTTTTGGGTTAGGTCAATCCGTTCGCGAGATATGGGAGTTTGAAGCCAAGAAATGGTTGAGGAGGCAAAAAATTTTTCGCAATTCTGCTGCTCCAAACGCTTAACCAGAATGGTCTAGGGAAAAAATACACATACCGTTGTAATCGGGCGAGTTTCTACATTCAGATGCAATAGGAATTTTTGGGTCAGGTCAATCCGTTCGCGAGATATGGGAGTTTGAAGCTAAGAAATGGTTGAGAAGACAACAAATTATTCGCACTTCTGCTGCTCCAAACGCTTAACCAGAATGGGCTAGGGAAAAAATACACATACCGTTGTAATCGGGCGAGTTTCTACTTTCAGATGCAATAGGAATTTTTGGGTTAGGTCAATCCGTTCGCGAGATATGGGAGCTTGAAGCCAAGAAATGGTAGAGAAGGCAAAAAATTTTTCGCAATTCTGCTGCTCCAAACGCTTAACCAGAATGGGGTAGGGAAAAAATACACATACCGTTGTAATCGGGAGAGTTTCTACTTTCAGACGCAACAGGAATTTTTGGGTTTGGTCAATCCGTTCGCGAGATATGGGAGTTTGAAGCCAAGAAATGGTTGAGAAGGCAAAAAATTTTTCGCAATTCTGCTGCTCCAAACGCTTAAACAGAATGGCCTAGGGAAAAAATACACATACCCTTGTAATCGGGCGAGTTTCTACTTTCAGACGCAGAAGGAATTTTTGGGTTTGGTCAATCCGTTCGCGAGATATGGGACTTTGAATCTAAGAAATGGTTGAGAAGACAACAAATTTTTCGCATTTCTGCTGCTCCAAACGCTTAACCAGAATGGCCTAGGGAAAAAATACACATACCGTTGTAATCGGGCGAGGTTCTACTTTCAGATGCAATAGGAATTTTTGGGTTAGGTCAATCCGTTCGCGAGATATGGGAGTTTGAAGCCAAGAAATGGTTGAGGAGGCAAAAAATTTTTCGCAATTCTGCTGCTCCAAACGCTTAACCAGAATGGTCTAGGGAAAAAATACACATACCGTTGTAATCGGGCGAGTTTCTACTTTCAGATGCAATCGGAATTTTTGGGTTAGGTCAATCCGTTCGCGAGATATGGGAGTTTGAAGCCAAGAAATGGTAGAGAAGGCGAAAAATTGTTCACAATTCTGCTGCTCCAAACGCTTAACCAGAATGGCCTAGGGAAAAAATACACATACCGTTGTAATCGGGCGAGGTTCTACTTTCAGATGCAATAGGAATTTTTGGGTTAGGTCAATCCGTTCGCGAGATATGGGAGTTTGAAGCCAAGAAATGGTTGAGAAGGCAAAAAATTTTTCGCAATTCTGCTGCTTCAAACGCTTAACCAGAATTGCCTAGGGAAAAAATACACATACCGTTGTAATCGGGCGAGTTTCTACTTTCAGTTACAATAGGAATTTTTGGGTCTGGTCAATCCGTTCGCGAGATATGGGACTTTGAAGCTAAGAAATGGTTGACAAGACAACAAGTTTTTCGCACTTCTGCTGCTCCAATCGCTTAACCAGAATGGCCTAGGGGAAAAATACACATACCTTTGTAACCGGGCGAGCTTCTACTTTCAGATGCAATAGGAATTTTTGGGTCAGGTCAATCCGTTCGCGAGATATGGGAGTTTGAAGCTAAGAAATGGTTGAGAAGACATCAAATTTTCCGCATTTCTGCTGCTCCAAACGCTTAACCAGAATGGGCTAGGGAAAAAATACACATACCGTTGTAATCGGGAGAGTTTCTACTTTCACAAGCAACAGGAATTTTTGGGTTTGGTCAATCCGTTCGCGAGATATGGGAGTTTGAAGCCAAGAAATGGTTGAGATGGCATAAAATTTTTCGCAATTCTGCTGATCCAAACGCTTAACCAGAATGGCCTAGGGAAAAAATACACATACCGCTGTAGTCGGGCGAGTGTCTACTTTCAGATGCAATAGGAATTTTTGGGTTAGGTCAATCCGTTCGCGAGATATGGGAGTTTGAAGCCAAGAAATGGTTGAGGAGGCAAAAAATTTTTCGCAATTCTGCTGCTCCAAACGCTTAACCAGAATGGTCTAGGGAAAAAATACACATACCGTTGTAATCGGGCGAGTTTCTACATTCAGATGCAATAGGAATTTTTGGGTCAGGTCAATCCGTTCGCGAGATATGGGAGTTTGAAGCTAAGAAATGGTTGAGAAGACAACAAATTATTCGCATTTCTGCTGCTCCAAACGCTTAACCAGAATGGGCTAGGGAAAAAATACACATACCGTTGTAATCGGGCGAGTTTCTACTTTCAGATGCAATAGGAATTTTTGGGTTAGGTCAATCCGTTCGCGAGATATGGGAGCTTGAAGCCAAGAAATGGTAGAGAAGGCAAAAAATTTTTCGCAATTCTGCTGCTCCAAACGCTTAACCAGAATGGGGTAGGGAAAAAATACACATACCGTTGTAATCGGGAGAGTTTCTACTTTCAGACGCAACAGGAATTTTTGGGTTTGGTCAATCCGTTCGCGAGATATGGGAGTTTGAAGCCAAGAAATGGTTGAGAAGGCAAAAAATTTTTCGCAATTCTGCTGCTCCAAACGCTTAAACAGAATGGCCTAGGGAAAAAATAAACATACCCTTGTAATCGGGCGAGTTTCTACTTTCAGACGCAGAAGGAATTTTTGGGTTTGGTCAATCCGTTCGCGAGATATGGGACTTTGAATCTAAGAAATGGTTGAGAAGACAACAAATTTTTCGCATTTCTGCTGCTCCAAACGCTTAACCAGAATGGCCTAGGGAAAAAATACACATACCGTTGTAATCGGGCGAGGTTCTACTTTCAGATGCAATAGGAATTTTTGGGTTAGGTCAATCCGTTCGCGCGATATGGGAGTTTGAAGCCAAGAAATTGTTGAGGAGGCAAAAAATTTTTCGCAATTCTGCTGCTCCAAACGCTTAACCAGAATGGTCTAGGGAAAAAATACACATACCGTTGTAATCGGGAGAGTTTCTACTTTCAGACGCAACAGGAATTTTTGGGTTTGGTCAATCCGTTCGCGAGATATGGGAGTTTGAAGCGAAGAAATGGTTGAGAAGGCAAAAAATTTTTCGCAATTCTGCTGCTCCAAACGCTTAACCAGAATGGGTTAGGGAAAAAATACACACACCGTTGTAATCGGGAGAGTTTCTACTTTCACAAGCAACAGGAATTTTTGGGTTTGGTCAATCCGTTCGCTAGATATGGGAGTTTGAAGCCAAGAAATGGTTGAGATGGCATAAAATTTTTCGCAATTCTGCTGATCCAAACGCTTAACCAGAATGGCCTAGGGAAAAAATACACATACCGCTGTAGTCGGGCGAGTGTCTACTTTCAGATGCAATAGGAATTTTTGGGTTAGGTCAATCCGTTCGCGAGATATGGGAGTTTGAAGCCAAGAAATGGTTGAGGAGGCAAAAAATTTTTCGCAATTCTGCTGCTCCAAACGCTTAACCAGAATGGTCTAGGGAAAAAATACACATACCGTTGTAATCGGGCGAGTTTCTACATTCAGATGCAATAGGAATTTTTGGGTCAGGTCAATCCGTTCGCGAGATATGGGAGTTTGAAGCTAAGAAATGGTTGAGAAGACAACAAATTATTCGCATTTCTGCTGCTCCAAACGCTTAACCAGAATGGGCTAGGGAAAAAATACACATACCGTTGTAATCGGGCGAGGTTCTACTTTCAGATGCAATAGGAATTTTTGGGTTAGGTCAATCCGTTCGCGAGATATGGGAGTTTGAAGCCAAGAAATGGTTGAGGAGGCAAAAAATTTTTCGCAATTCTGCTGCTCCAAACGCTTAACCAGAATGGTCTAGGGAAAAAATACACATACCGTTGTAATCGGGCGAGTTTCTACTTTCAGATGCAATCGGAATTTTTGGGTTAGGTCAATCCGTTCGCGAGATATGGGAGTTTGAAGCCAAGAAATGGTAGAGAAGGCGAAAAATTGTTCACAATTCTGCTGCTCCAAACGCTTAACCAGAATGGCCTAGGGAAAAAATACACATACCGTTGTAATCGGGCGAGGTTCTACTTTCAGATGCAATAGGAATTTTTGGGTTAGGTCAATCCGTTCGCGAGATATGGGAGTTTGAAGCCAAGAAATGGTTGAGAAGGCAAAAAATTTTTCGCAATTCTGCTGCTTCAAACGCTTAACCAGAATTGCCTAGGGAAAAAATACACATACCGTTGTAATCGGGCGAGTTTCTACTTTCAGTTACAATAGGAATTTTTGGGTCTGGTCAATCCGTTCGCGAGATATGGGACTTTGAAGCTAAGAAATGGTTGACAAGACAACAAGTTTTTCGCACTTCTGCTGCTCCAATCGCTTAACCAGAATGGCCTAGGGGAAAAATACACATACCGTTGTAACCGGGCGAGCTTCTACTTTCAGATGCAATAGGAATTTTTGGGTCAGGTCAATCCGTTCGCGAGATATGGGAGTTTGAAGCTAAGAAATGGTTGAGAAGACAACAAATTTTCCGCATTTCTGCTGCTCCAAACGCTTAACCAGAATGGGCTAGGGAAAAAATACACATACCGTTGTAATCGGGAGAGTTTCTACTTTCACAAGCAACAGGAATTTTTGGGTTTGGTCAATCCGTTCGCGAGATATGGGAGTTTGAAGCCAAGAAATGGTTGAGATGGCATAAAATTTTTCGCAATTCTGCTGATCCAAACGCTTAACCAGAATGGCCTAGGGAAAAAATACACATACCGCTGTAGTCGGGCGAGTGTCTACTTTCAGATGCAATAGGAATTTTTGGGTTAGGTCAATCCGTTCGCGAGATATGGGAGTTTGAAGCCAAGAAATGGTTGAGGAGGCAAAAAATTATTCGCATTTCTGCTGCTCCAAACGCTTAACCAGAATGGGCTAGGGAAAAAATACACATACCGTTGTAATCGGGCGAGTTTCTACTTTCAGATGCAATAGGAATTTTTGGGTTAGGTCAATCCGTTCGCGAGATATGGGAGCTTGAAGCCAAGAAATGGTAGAGAAGGCAAAAAATTTTTCGCAATTCTGCTGCTCCAAACGCTTAACCAGAATGGGGTAGGGAAAAAATACACATACCGTTGTAATCGGGAGAGTTTCTACTTTCAGACGCAACAGGAATTTTTGGGTTTGGTCAATCCGTTCGCGAGATATGGGAGTTTGAAGCCAAGAAATGGTTGAGAAGGCAAAAAATTTTTCGCAATTCTGCTGCTCCAAACGCTTAAACAGAATGGCCTAGGGAAAAAATAAACATACCCTTGTAATCGGGCGAGTTTCTACTTTCAGACGCAGAAGGAATTTTTGGGTTTGGTCAATCCGTTCGCGAGATATGGGACTTTGAATCTAAGAAATGGTTGAGAAGACAACAAATTTTTCGCATTTCTGCTGCTCCAAACGCTTAACCAGAATGGCCTAGGGAAAAAATACACATACCGTTGTAATCGGGCGAGGTTCTACTTTCAGATGCAATAGGAATTTTTGGGTTAGGTCAATCCGTTCGCGAGATATGGGAGTTTGAAGCCAAGAAATGGTTGAGGAGGCAAAAAATTTTTCGCAATTCTGCTGCTCCAAACGCTTAACCAGAATGGTCTAGGGAAAAAATACACATACCGTTGTAATCGGGCGAGTTTCTACTTTCAGATGCAATCGGAATTTTTGGGTTAGGTCAATCCGTTCGCGAGATATGGGAGTTTGAAGCCAAGAAATGGTAGAGAAGGCAAAAAATTTTTCGCAATTCTGCTGCTTCAAACGCTTAACCAGAATTGCCTAGGGAAAAAATACACATACCGTTGTAATCGGGCGAGTTTCTACTTTCAGATGCAATAGGAATTTTTGGGTTAGGTCAATCCGTTCGCGAGATATGGGAGTTTGAAGCCAAGAAATGGTAGAGAAGGCAAAAAATTTTTCGCAATTCTGCTGCTCCAAACGCTTAACCAGAATGGCCTAGGGAAAAAATACACATACCGCTGTAGTCGGGCGAGTGTCTACTTTCAGATGCAATAGGAATTTTTGGGTTAGGTCAATCCGTTCGCGAGATATGGGAGTTTGAAGCCAAGAAATGGTAGAGAAGGCAAAAAATTGTTCACAATTCTGCTGCTCCAGACGCTTAACCAGAATGGGGTAGGGAAAAAGTACACATACCGTTGTAATCGGGCGAGGTTCTACTTTCAGATGCAATAGGAATTTTTGGGTTAGGTCAATCCGTTCGCGAGATATGGGAGTTTGAAGACAAGAAATGGTTGAGGAGGCAAAAAATTTTTCGCAATTCTGCGGCTCCAAACGCTTAACCAGAATGGTCTAGGGAAAAAATACACATACCGTTGTAATCGGGCGAGTTTCTACTTTCAGATGCAATCGGAATTTTTGGGTTAGGTCAATCCGTTCGCGAGATATGGGAGTTTGAAGCCAAGAAATGGTAGAGAAGGCGAAAAATTGTTCACAATTCTGCTGCTCCAAACGCTTAACCAGAATGGCCTAGGGAAAAAATACACATACCGTTGTAATCGGGCGAGGTTCTACTTTCAGATGCAATAGGAATTTTTGGGTTAGGTCAATCCGTTCGCGAGATATGGGAGTTTGAAGCCAAGAAATGGTTGAGAAGGCAAAAAATTTTTCGCAATTCTGCTGCTTCAAACGCTTAACCAGAATTGCCTAGGGAAAAAATACACATACCGTTGTAATCGGGCGAGTTTCTACTTTCAGATGCAATAGGAATTTTTGGGTTAGGTCAATCCGTTCGCGAGATATGGGAGTTTGAAGCCAAGAAATGGTAGAGAAGGCAAAAAATTTTTCGCAATTCTGCTGCTCCAAACGCTTAACCAGAATGGCCTAGGGAAAAAATACACATACCGCTGTAGTCGGACGAGTGTCTACTTTCAGATGCAATAGGAATTTTTGGGTTAGGTCAATCCGTTCGCGAGATATGGGAGTTTGAAGCCAAGAAATGGTAGAGAAGGCAAAAAATTGTTCACAATTCTGCTGCTCCAGACGCTTAACCAGAATGGGGTAGGGAAAAAATACACATACCGTTGTAATCGGGAGAGTTTCTACTTTCACAAGCAACAGGAATTTTTGGGTTTGGTCAATCCGTTCGCGAGATATGGGAGTTTGAAGCCAAGAAATGGTTGAGATGGCATAAAATTTTTCGCAATTCTGCTGATC
Organism: Ptiloglossa arizonensis; assembly: GCF_051014685.1. NCBI lineage: Eukaryota > Metazoa > Arthropoda > Insecta > Hymenoptera > Colletidae > Ptiloglossa > Ptiloglossa arizonensis. The sequence goes on along the minus strand of NW_027478818.1, from coordinate 276,835 downwards.
CAAACGCTTAACCAGAATGGTCTAGGGAAAAAATACACATACCGTTGTAATCGGGCGAGTTTCTACATTCAGATGCAATAGGAATTTTTGGGTCAGGTCAATCCGTTCGCGAGATATGGGAGTTTGAAGCTAAGAAATGGTTGAGAAGACAACAAATTATTCGCATTTCTGCTGCTCCAAACGCTTAACCAGAATGGGCTAGGGAAAAAATACACATACCGTTGTAATCGGGCGAGTTTCTACTTTCAGATGCAATAGGAATTTTTGGGTTAGGTCAATCAGTTCGCGAGATATGGGAGCTTGAAGCCAAGAAATGGTAGAGAAGGCAAAAAATTTTTCGCAATTCTGCTGCTCCAAACGCTTAACCAGAATGGGGTAGGGAAAAAATACACATACCGTTGTAATCGGGAGAGTTTCTACTTTCAGACGCAACAGGAATTTTTGGGTTTGGTCAATCCGTTCGCGAGATATGGGAGTTTGAAGCCAAGAAATGGTTGAGAAGGCAAAAAATTTTTCGCAATTCTGCTGCTCCAAACGCTTAAACAGAATGGCCTAGGGAAAAAATACACATACCCTTGTAATCGGGCGAGTTTCTACTTTCAGACGCAGAAGGAATTTTTGGGTTTGGTCAATCCGTTCGCGAGATATGGGACTTTGAATCTAAGAAATGGTTGAGAAGACAACAAATTTTTCGCATTTCTGCTGCTCCAAACGCTTAACCAGAATGGCCTAGGGAAAAAATACACATACCGTTGTAATCGGGCGAGGTTCTACTTTCAGATGCAATCGGAATTTTTGGGTTAGGTCAATCCGTTCGCGAGATATGGGAGTTTGAAGCCAAGAAATGGTAGAGAAGGCGAAAAATTGTTCACAATTCTGCTGTTCCAAACGCTTAACCAGAATGGCCTAGGGAAAAAATACACATACCGTTGTAATCGGGCGAGGTTCTTCTTTCAGATGCAATAGGAATTTTTGGGTTAGGTCAATCCGTTCGCGAGATATGGGAGTTTGAAGCCAAGAAATGGTTGAGAAGGCAAAAAATTTTTCGCAATTCTGCTGCTTCAAACGCTTAACCAGAATGGCCTAGGGAAAAAATACACATACCGTTGTAATCGGGCGAGTTTCTACTTTCAGTTACAATAGGAATTTTTGGGTCTGGTCAATCCGTTCGCGAGATATGGGACTTTGAAGCTAAGAAATGGTTGACAAGAAAACAAATTTTTCGCACTTCTGCTGCTCCAATCGCTTAACCAGAATGGCCTAGGGGAAAAATACACATACCGTTGTAACCGGGCGAGATTCTACTTTCAAATGCAATAGGAATTTTTGGGTCAGGTCAATCCGTTCGCGAGATATGGGAGTTTGAAGCTAAGAAATGGTTGAGAAGACAACAAATTTTTCGCATTTCTGCTGCTCCAAACGCTTAACCAGAAAGGGCTAGGGAAAAAATACACATACCGTTGTAGTCGGGCGAGTGTCTACTTTCAGATGCAATAGGAATTTTTGGGTTAGGTCAATCCGTTCGCGAGATATGGGAGTTTGAAGCCAAGAAATGGTTGAGGAGGCAAAAAATTTTTCGCAATTCTGCTGCTCCAAACGCTTAACCAGAATGGTCTAGGGAAAAAATACACATACCGTTGTAATCGGGCGAGTTTCTACATTCAGATGCAATAGGAATTTTTGGGTCAGGTCAATCCGTTCGCGAGATATGGGAGTTTGAAGCTAAGAAATGGTTGAGAAGACAACAAATTATTCGCATTTCTGCTGCTCCAAACGCTTAACCAGAATGGGCTAGGGAAAAAATACACATACCGTTGTAATCGGGCGAGTTTCTACTTTCAGATGCAATAGGAATTTTTGGGTTAGGTCAATCAGTTCGCGAGATATGGGAGCTTGAAGCCAAGAAATGGTAGAGAAGGCAAAAAATTTTTCGCAATTCTGCTGCTCCAAACGCTTAACCAGAATGGGGTAGGGAAAAAATACACATACCGTTGTAATCGGGAGAGTTTCTACTTTCAGACGCAACAGGAATTTTTGGGTTTGGTCAATCCGTTCGCGAGATATGGGAGTTTGAAGCCAAGAAATGGTTGAGAAGGCAAAAAATTTTTCGCAATTCTGCTGCTCCAAACGCTTAAACAGAATGGCCTAGGGAAAAAATACACATACCCTTGTAATCGGGCGAGTTTCTACTTTCAGACGCAGAAGGAATTTTTGGGTTTGGTCTATCCGTTCGCGAGATATGGGACTTTGAATCTAAGAAATGGTTGAGAAGACAACAAATTTTTCGCATTTCTGCTGCTCCAAACGCTTAACCAGAATGGCCTAGGGAAAAAATACACATACCGTTGTAATCGGGCGAGGTTCTACTTTCAGATGCAATCGGAATTTTTGGGTTAGGTCAATCCGTTCGCGAGATATGGGAGTTTGAAGCCAAGAAATGGTAGAGAAGGCGAAAAATTGTTCACAATTCTGCTGTTCCAAACGCTTAACCAGAATGGCCTAGGGAAAAAATACACATACCGTTGTAATCGGGCGAGGTTCTACTTTCAGATGCAATAGGAATTTTTGGGTTAGGTCAATCCGTTCGCGAGATATGGGAGTTTGAAGCCAAGAAATGGTTGAGAAGGCAAAAAATTTTTCGCAATTCTGCTGCTCCAAACGCTTAAACAGAATGGCCTAGGGAAAAAATACACATACCCTTGTAATCGGGCGAGTTTCTACTTTCAGACGCAGAAGGAATTTTTGGGTTTGGTCAATCCGTTCGCGAGATATGGGACTTTGAATCTAAGAAATGGTTGAGAAGACAACAAATTTTTCGCATTTCTGCTGCTCCAAACGCTTAACCAGAATGGCCTAGGGAAAAAATACACATACCGTTGTAATCGGGCGAGGTTCTACTTTCAGATGCAATCGGAATTTTTGGGTTAGGTCAATCCGTTCGCGAGATATGGGAGTTTGAAGCCAAGAAATGGTAGAGAAGGCGAAAAATTGTTCACAATTCTGCTGTTCCAAACGCTTAACCAGAATGGCCTAGGGAAAAAATACACATACCGTTGTAATCGGGCGAGGTTCTTCTTTCAGATGCAATAGGAATTTTTGGGTTAGGTCAATCCGTTCGCGAGATATGGGAGTTTGAAGCCAAGAAATGGTTGAGAAGGCAAAAAATTTTTCGCAATTCTGCTGCTTCAAACGCTTAACCAGAATGGCCTAGGGAAAAAATACACATACCGTTGTAATCGGGCGAGTTTCTACTTTCAGTTACAATAGGAATTTTTGGGTCTGGTCAATCCGTTCGCGAGATATGGGACTTTGAAGCTAAGAAATGGTTGACAAGAAAACAAATTTTTCGCACTTCTGCTGCTCCAATCGCTTAACCAGAATGGCCTAGGGGAAAAATACACATACCGTTGTAACCGGGCGAGATTCTACTTTCAAATGCAATAGGAATTTTTGGGTCAGGTCAATCCGTTCGCGAGATATGGGAGTTTGAAGCTAAGAAATGGTTGAGAAGACAACAAATTTTTCGCATTTCTGCTGCTCCAAACGCTTAACCAGAAAGGGCTAGGGAAAAAATACACATACCGTTGTAGTCGGGCGAGTGTCTACTTTCAGATGCAATAGGAATTTTTGGGTTAGGTCAATCCGTTCGCGAGATATGGGAGTTTGAAGCCAAGAAATGGTTGAGGAGGCAAAAAATTTTTCGCAATTCTGCTGCTCCAAACGCTTAACCAGAATGGTCTAGGGAAAAAATACACATACCGTTGTAATCGGGCGAGTTTCTACATTCAGATGCAATAGGAATTTTTGGGTCAGGTCAATCCGTTCGCGAGATATGGGAGTTTGAAGCTAAGAAATGGTTGAGAAGACAACAAATTATTCGCATTTCTGCTGCTCCAAACGCTTAACCAGAATGGGCTAGGGAAAAAATACACATACCGTTGTAATCGGGCGAGTTTCTACTTTCAGATGCAATAGGAATTTTTGGGTTAGGTCAATCAGTTCGCGAGATATGGGAGCTTGAAGCCAAGAAATGGTAGAGAAGGCAAAAAATTTTTCGCAATTCTGCTGCTCCAAACGCTTAACCAGAATGGGGTAGGGAAAAAATACACATACCGTTGTAATCGGGAGAGTTTCTACTTTCAGACGCAACAGGAATTTTTGGGTTTGGTCAATCCGTTCGCGAGATATGGGAGTTTGAAGCCAAGAAATGGTTGAGAAGGCAAAAAATTTTTCGCAATTCTGCTGCTCCAAACGCTTAAACAGAATGGCCTAGGGAAAAAATACACATACCCTTGTAATCGGGCGAGTTTCTACTTTCAGACGCAGAAGGAATTTTTGGGTTTGGTCTATCCGTTCGCGAGATATGGGACTTTGAATCTAAGAAATGGTTGAGAAGACAACAAATTTTTCGCATTTCTGCTGCTCCAAACGCTTAACCAGAATGGCCTAGGGAAAAAATACACATACCGTTGTAATCGGGCGAGGTTCTACTTTCAGATGCAATCGGAATTTTTGGGTTAGGTCAATCCGTTCGCGAGATATGGGAGTTTGAAGCCAAGAAATGGTAGAGAAGGCGAAAAATTGTTCACAATTCTGCTGTTCCAAACGCTTAACCAGAATGGCCTAGGGAAAAAATACACATACCGTTGTAATCGGGCGAGGTTCTACTTTCAGATGCAATAGGAATTTTTGGGTTAGGTCAATCCGTTCGCGAGATATGGGAGTTTGAAGCCAAGAAATGGTTGAGAAGGCAAAAAATTTTTCGCAATTCTGCTGCTTCAAACGCTTAACCAGAATGGCCTAGGGAAAAAATACACATACCGTTGTAATCGGGCGAGTTTCTACTTTCAGTTACAATAGGAATTTTTGGGTCTGGTCAATCCGTTCGCGAGATATGGGACTTTGAAGCTAAGAAATGGTTGACAAGAAAACAAATTTTTCGCACTTCTGCTGCTCCAATCGCTTAACCAGAATGGCCTAGGGGAAAAATACACATACCGTTGTAACCGGGCGAGATTCTACTTTCAAATGCAATAGGAATTTTTGGGTCAGGTCAATCCGTTCGCGAGGTATGGGAGTTTGAAGCTAAGAAATGGTTGAGAAGACAACAAATTTTTCGCATTTCTGCTGCTCCAAACGCTTAACCAGAAAGGGCTAGGGAAAAAATACACATACCGTTGTAATCGGGCGAGTTTCTACTTTCAGATGCAATAGGAATTTTTGGGTTAGGTCAATCCGTTCGCGAGATATGGGAGTTTGAAGCCAAGAAATGGTAGAGAAGGCAAAAAATTTTTCGCAATTCTGCTGCTCCAAACGCTTAACCAGAATGGGGTAGGGAGAAAATACACATACCGTTGTAATCGGGAGAGTTTCTACTTTCAGACGCAACAGGAATTTTTGGGTTTTGGTCAATCCGTTCGCGAGATATGGGAGTTTGAAGCCAAGAAATGGTTGAGAAGGCAAAAAATTTTTCGCAATTCTGCTGCTTCAAACGCTTAACCAGAATTGCCTAGGGAAAAAATACACATACCGTTGTAATCGGGCGAGTTTCTACTTTCAGATGCAATAGGAATTTTTGGGTTAGGTCAATCCGTTCGCGAGATATGGGAGTTTGAAGCCAAGAAATGGTAGAGAAGGCAAAAAATTTTTCGCAATTCTGCTGCTCCAAACGCTTAACCAGAATGGCCTAGGGAAAAAATACACATACCGCTGTAGTCGGGCGAGTGTCTACTTTCAGATGCAATAGGAATTTTTGGGTTAGGTCAATCCGTTCGCGAGATATGGGAGTTTGAAGCCAAGAAATGGTAGAGAAGGCAAAAAATTGTTCACAATTCTGCTGCTCCAAACGCTTAACCAGAATGGCCTAGGGAAAAAATACACATACCGCTGTAGTCGGGCGAGTGTCTACTTTCAGATGCAATAGGAATTTTTGGGTTAGGTCAATCCGTTCGCGAGATATGGGAGTTTGAAGCCAAGAAATGGTTGAGGAGGCAAAAAATTTTTCGCAATTCTGCTGCTCCAAACGCTTAACCAGAATGGTCTAGGGAAAAAATACACATACCGTTGTAATCGGGCGAGTTTCTACATTCAGATGCAATAGGAATTTTTGGGTCAGGTCAATCCGTTCGCGAGATATGGGAGTTTGAAGCTAAGAAATGGTTGAGAAGACAACAAATTTTTCGCATTTCTGCTGCTCCAAACGCTTAACCAGAAAGGGCTAGGGAAAAAATACACATACCGTTGTAATCGGGCGAGTTTCTACTTTCAGATGCAATAGGAATTTTTGGGTTAGGTCAATCCGTTCGCGAGATATGGGAGTTTGAAGCCAAGAAATGGTAGAGAAGGCAAAAAATTTTTCGCAATTCTGCTGCTCCAAACGCTTAACCAGAATGGGGTAGGGAGAAAATACACATACCGTTGTAATCGGGAGAGTTTCTACTTTCAGACGCAACAGGAATTTTTGGGTTTTGGTCAATCCGTTCGCGAGATATGGGAGTTTGAAGCCAAGAAATGGTTGAGAAGGCAAAAAATTTTTCGCAATTCTGCTGCTTCAAACGCTTAACCAGAATTGCCTAGGGAAAAAATACACATACCGTTGTAATCGGGCGAGTTTCTACTTTCAGATGCAATAGGAATTTTTGGGTTAGGTCAATCCGTTCGCGAGATATGGGAGTTTGAAGCCAAGAAATGGTAGAGAAGGCAAAAAATTTTTCGCAATTCTGCTGCTCCAAACGCTTAACCAGAATGGCCTAGGGAAAAAATACACATACCGCTGTAGTCGGGCGAGTGTCTACTTTCAGATGCAATAGGAATTTTTGGGTTAGGTCAATCCGTTCGCGAGATATGGGAGTTTGAAGCCAAGAAATGGTAGAGAAGGCAAAAAATTGTTCACAATTCTGCTGCTCCAAACGCTTAACCAGAATGGCCTAGGGAAAAAATACACATACCGCTGTAGTCGGGCGAGTGTCTACTTTCAGATGCAATAGGAATTTTTGGGTTAGGTCAATCCGTTCGCGAGATATGGGAGTTTGAAGCCAAGAAATGGTTGAGGAGGCAAAAAATTTTTCGCAATTCTGCTGCTCCAAACGCTTAACCAGAATGGTCTAGGGAAAAAATACACATACCGTTGTAATCGGGCGAGTTTCTACATTCAGATGCAATAGGAATTTTTGGGTCAGGTCAATCCGTTCGCGAGATATGGGAGTTTGAAGCTAAGAAATGGTTGAGAAGACAACAAATTATTCGCATTTCTGCTGCTCCAAACGCTTAACCAGAATGGGCTAGGGAAAAAATACACATACCGTTGTAATCGGGCGAGTTTCTACTTTCAGATGCAATAGGAATTTTTGGGTTAGGTCAATCCGTTCGCGAGATATGGGAGCTTGAAGCCAAGAAATGGTAGAGAAGGCAAAAAATTTTTTGCAATTCTGCTGCTCCAAACGCTTAACCAGAATGGGGTAGGGAAAAAATACACATACCGTTGTAATCGGGCGAGTTTCTACTTTCAGATGCAATCGGAATTTTTGGGTTAGGTCAATCCGTTCGCGAGATATGGGAGTTTGAAGCCAAGAAATGGTAGAGAAGGCGAAAAATTGTTCACAATTCTGCTGCTCCAAACGCTTAACCAGAATGGCCTAGGGAAAAAATACACATACCGTTGTAATCGGGCGAGGTTCTACTTTCAGATGCAATAGGAATTTTTGGGTTAGGTCAATCCGTTCGCGAGATATGGGAGTTTGAAGCCAAGAAATGGTTGAGAAGGCAAAAAATTTTTCGCAATTCTGCTGCTTCAAACGCTTAACCAGAATTGCCTAGGGAAAAAATACACATACCGTTGTAATCGGGCGAGTTTCTACTTTCAGTTACCATAGGAATTTTTGGGTCTGGTCAATCCGTTCGCGAGATATGGGACATTGAAGCTAAGAAATGGTTGACAAGAAAACAAATTTTTCGCACTTCTGCTGCTCCAATCGCTTAACCAGAATGGCCTAGGGGAAAAATACACATACCGTTGTAACCGGGCGAGATTCTACTTTCAAATGCAATAGGAATTTTTGGGTCAGGTCAATCCGTTCGCGAGATATGGGAGTTTGAAGCTAAGAAATGGTTGAGAAGACAACAAATTTTTCGCATTTCTGCTGCTCCAAACGCTTAACCAGAAAGGGCTAGGGAAAAAATACACATACCGTTGTAATCGGGCGAGTTTCTACTTTCAGATGCAATAGGAATTTTTGGGTTAGGTCAATCCGTTCGCGAGATATGGGAGTTTGAAGCCAAGAAATGGTAGAGAAGGCAAAAAATTTTTCGCAATTCTGCTGCTCCAAACGCTTAACCAGAATGGGGTAGGGAGAAAATACACATACCGTTGTAATCGGGAGAGTTTCTACTTTCAGACGCAACAGGAATTTTTGGGTTTTGGTCAATCCGTTCGCGAGATATGGGAGTTTGAAGCCAAGAAATGGTTGAGAAGGCAAAAAATTTTTCGCAATTCTGCTGCTCCAAACGCTTAAACAGAATGGCCTAGGGAAAAAATACACATACCGTTGTAATCGGGCGAGTTTCTACTTTCGGATGCAAACGGAATTTTTGGGTTAGGTCAATCCGTTCGCGAGACATGGGAGTTTGAAGCCAAGAAATGGTAGAGAAGGCAAAAAATTGTTCACAATTCTGCTGCTCCAAACGCTTAACCAGAATGGCCTAGGGAAAAAATACACGTACCCTTGTAATCGGGCGAGTTTCTACTTTCAGACGCAGAAGGAATTTTTGGGTTTGGTCAATCCGTTCGCGAGATATGGGAGCTTGAAGCCAAGAAATGGTAGAGAAGGCAAAAAATTTTTCGCAATTCTGCTGCTCCAAACGCTTAACCAGAATGGGGTAGGGAAAAAATACACATACCGTTGTAATCGGGAGAGTTTCTACTTTCAGATGCAATCGGAATTTTTGGGTTAGGTCAATCCGTTCGCGAGATATGGGAGTTTGAAGCCAAGAAATGGTAGAGAAGGCGAAAAATTGTTCACAATTCTGCTGCTCCAAACGCTTAACCAGAATGGCCTAGGGAAAAAATACACATACCGTTGTAATCGGGCGTGGTTCTACTTTCAGATGCAATAGGAATTTTTGGGTTAGGTCAATCCGTTAGCGAGATATGGGAGTTTGAAGCCAAGAAATGGTTGAGAAGGCAAAAAATTTTTCGCAATTCTGCTTCTTCAAACGCTTAACCAGAATTGCCTAGGGAAAAAATACACATACCGTTGTAATCGGGCGAGTTTCTACTTTCAGTTACAATAGGAATTTTTGGGTCTGGTCAATCCGTTCGCGAGATATGGGACTTTGAAGCTAAGAAATGGTTGACAAGACAACAAATTTTTCGCAATTCTGCTGCTCCAAACGCTTAACCAGAATGGGGTAGGGAAAAAATACACATACCGTTGTAATCGGGAGAGTGTCTACTTTCACAAGCAACAGGAATTTTTGGGTTTGGTCAATCCGTTCGCGAGATATGGGAGTTTGAAGCCAAGAAATGGTTGAGAAGGCATAAAATTTTTCGCAATTCTGCTGATCCAAACGCTTAACCAGAATGGCCTAGGGAAAACATACACCTACCGCTGTAGTCGGGCGAGTGTCTACTTTCAGATGCAATAGGAATTTTTGGGTTAGGTCAATCCGTTCGCGAGATATGGGAGTTTGAAGCTAAGAAATGGTTGAGAAGACAACAAATTTTTCGCAATTCTGCTGCTCCAAACGCTTCACCAGAATGGGGTAGGGAAAAAATGCACATACCGTTGTAACCGGGCGAGTTTCTACTTTCACAAGCAACAGGAATTTTTGGGTTCGGTCAATCCGTTCGCGAGATATGTGAGTTTGAAGCCAAGAAATGGTTGAGAAGGCAAACAATTTTTCGCAATTCTGCTGCTCCAAACGCTTAACCAGTATGGCCTAGGGAAAAAATACAAATACCGTTGTAATCGGGCGAGTTTCTACTTTCAGATGCAATAGGAATTTTTGGGTTAGGTCAATCCGTTCGCGAGATATGGGAGTTTGAAGCTAAGAAATGGTTGAGACGACAACAAATTTTTCCCAATTCTGCTGCTCCAAACGCTTAACCAGAATGGCCTAGGGAAAAAATACGCACACCCTTGTAATCGGGCGAGTTTCTACTTTCAGACGCAGAAGGAATTTTTGGGTTTGGTCAATCCGTTCGCGAGATATGGGACTTTGAATCTAAGAAATGGTTGAGAAGACAACAAATTTTTCGCATTTCTGCTGCTCCAAACGCTTAACCAGAATGGCCTAGGGAAAAAATACACATACCGCTGTAGTCGGGCGAGTGTCTACTTTCAGATGCAATAGGAATTTTTGGGTTAGGTCAATCCGTTCGCGAGATATGGGAGTTTGAAGCCAAGAAATGGTTGAGAAGGCAAAAAATTTTTCGCAATTCTGCTGCTCCAAACGCTTAAACAGAATGGCCCAGGGAAAAAATACACATACCGTTGTAATCGGGCGAGTTTCTACTTTCAGATGCAATCGGAATTTTTGGGTTATGTCAATCCGTTCGCGAGATATGGGAGTTTGAAGCCAAGAAATGGTTGAGAAGGCAAACAATTTTTCGCAATTCTGCTGCTCCAAACGCTTAAACAGAATGGCCCAGGGAAAAAATACGCATACCGTTGTAATCGGGCGAGTTTCTACTTTCAGACGCAGGAGGAATTTTTGGGTTTGGTGAATCCGTTCGCGAGATATGGGACTTTGAAGCTAAGAAATGGTTGAGAAGACAACAAATTTTTCGCAATTCTGCTGCTCCAAACGCTTAACCAGAATGGGGTAGGGAAAAAATACACATACCGTTGTAATCGGGCGAGTTTCTACTTCCAGATGCAATAGGAATTTTTGGGTTAGGTCAATCCGTTCGCGAGATATGGGAGTTTGAAGCCAAGAAATGGTAGAGAAGGCAAAAAATTGTTCACAATTCTGCTGCTCCAAACGCTTAACCAGAATGGCCTAGGGAAAAAATACACATACCGTTGTAATCGGGCGAGGTTCTACTTTCAGATGCAATAGGCATTTTTGGGTTAGGTCAATCCGTTCGCGAGATATGGGAGTTTGAAGCCAAGAAATGGTTGAGAAGACAACAAATTTTTCGCACTTCTGCTGCTCCAAACGCTTAACCAGAATGGGCTAGGGAAAAAATACACATACCGTTGTAATCGGGCGAGTTTCTACTTTCAGATGCAATAGGAATTTTTGGGTTAGGTCAATCCGTTCGCGAGATATGGGAGTTTGTAGCCAAGAAATGTTAGAGAAGGCAAAAAATTTTTCGCAATTCTGCTGCTCCAAACGCTTAACCAGAATGGGGTAGGGAGAAAGTACACATACCGTTGTAATCGGGAGAGTTTCTACTTTCAGACGCAACAGGAATTTTTGGGTTTGGTCAATGCGTTCGCGAGATATGGGAGTTTGAAGCCAAGAAATGGTTGAGAAGGCAAAAAATTTTTCGCAATTCTGCTGCTCCAAACGCTTAAACAGAATGGCCTAGGGAAAAAATACACATACCGTTGTAATCGGGCGAGTTTCTACTTTCGGATGCAAACGGAATTTTTGGGTTAGGTCAATCCGTTCGCGAGATATGGGAGTTTGAAGCCAAGAAATGGTAGAGAAGGCAAAAAATTGTTCACAATTCTGCTGCTCCAAACGCTTAACCAGAATGGGGTAGGGAAAAAATACACATACCGTTGTAATCGGGAGAGTTTCTACTTTCACAAGCAACAGGAATTTTTGGGTTTGGTCAATCCGTTCGCGAGATATGGGAGTTTGAAGCCAAGAAATGGTTGAGAAGGCAAAAAATTTTTCGCACTTCTGCTGCTCCAAACGCTTAACCAGAATGGCCTAGGGAAAAAATACACATACCGTTGTAATCGGGCGAGTTTCTACTTTCAGTTACAATAGGAATTTTTGGGTCTGGTCAATCCGTTCGCGAGATATGGGACTTTGAAGCTAAGAAATGGTTGACAAGACAACAAATTTTTCGCACTTCTGCTGCTCCAATCGCTTAACGAGAATGGCCTAGGGGAAAAATACACATACCGTTGTAATCGGGCGAGTTTCTACTTTCAGACGCAGCAGGAATTTTGGGTTTGGTCAATCCGTTCGCGAGATATGGGACTTTGAAGCTAAGAAATGGTTGACAAGACAACAAATTTTTCGCATTTCTGCTGCTCCAATCGCTTAACCAGAATGGCCTAGGGGAAAAATACACATACCGTTGTAACCGGGCGAGTTTCTACTTTCAGATGCAATAGGAATTTTTGGGTTAGGTCAATCCGTTCGCGAGATATGGGAGTTTGAAGCCAAGAAATGGTTGAGAAGGCAAAAAATTTTTCGCAATTCTGCTGCTCCAAACGCTTAACCAGAATGGCCCAGGGAAAAAATACACATACCGTTGTAATCGGGCGAGTTTCTACTTTCAGACGCAGCAGGAATTTTTGGGTTTGGTCAATCCGTTCGCGAGATATGGGACTTTGAAGCCAAGAAATGGTTGAGAAGGCAAAAAATTTTTCGCAATTCTGCTGCTCCAAACGCTTAACCAGAATGGTCTAGGGAAAAAATACACATACCGTTGTATCGAGCGAGTTTCTACTTTCAGTTACAATAGGAATTTTTGGGTTCGGTCAATCCGTTCGCGAGATATGGGACTTTGAAGCTAAGAAATGGTTGAGAAGACAACAAATTTTTCGCAATTCTGCTGCTCCAAACGCTTAACCAGAATGGGGTAGGGAAAAAATACACATACCGTTGTAATCGGGCGAGTTTCTACTTTCAGATGCAATAGGAATTTTTGGGTTAGGTCAATCCGTTCGCGAGATATGGGAGTTTGAAGCCAAGAAATGGTAGAGAAGGCAAAAAATTGTTCACAATTCTGCTGCTCCAAACGCTTAACCAGAATGGCCTAGGGAAAAAATACACATACCGTTGTAATCGGGCGAGGTTCTACTTTCAGATGCAATAGGCATTTTTGGGTTAGGTCAATCCGTTCGCGAGATATGGGAGTTTGAAGCCAAGAAATGGCTGAGAAGGCAAAAAATTTTTCGCAATTCTGCTGCTTCAAACGCTTAACCAGAATGGCCTAGGGAAAAAATACACATACCGTTGTAATCGGGCGAGTTTCTACTTTCAGTTACAATAGGAATTTTTGGGTCTGGTCAATCCGTTCGCGAGATATGGGACTTTGAAGCTAAGAAATGGTTGACAAGACAACAAATTTTTCGCACTTCTGCTGCTCCAATCGCTTAACGAGAATGGCCTAGGGGAAAAATACACATACCGTTGTAATCGGGCGAGTTTCTACTTTCAGACGCAGCAGGAATTTTGGGTTTGGTCAATCCGTTCGCGAGATATGGGACTTTGAAGCTAAGAAATGGTTGAGAAGACAACAAATTTTTCGCAATTCTGCTGCTCCAAACGCTTAACCAGAATGGCCTAGGGAAAAAATACGCATACCGTTGTAATCGGGCGAGTTTCTACTTTCAGATGCAATAGGAATTTTTGGGTTAGGTCAATCCGTTCGCGAGATATGGGAGTTTGAAGCCAAGAAATGGTGGAGAAGGCAAAAAATTGTTCACAATTCTGCTGCTCCAAACGCTTAACCAGAATGGCCTAGGGAAAAAATACACATACCGTTGTAATCGGGCGAGGTTCTACTTTCAGATGCAATAGGCATTTTTGGGTTAGGTCAATCCGTTCGCGAGATATGGGAGTTTGAAGCCAAGAAATGGCTGAGAAGGCAAAAAATTTTTCGCAATTCTGCTGCTTCAAACGCTTAACCAGAATGGCCTAGGGAAAAAATACGCATACCTTTGTAATCGGGCGAGTTTCTACTTTCAGACGCAACAGGAATTTTTGGGTTAGGTCAATCCGTTCGCGAGATATGGGAGTTTGAAGCCAAGAAATGGTAGAGAAGGCAAAAAATTGTTCACAATTCTGCTGCTCCAAACGCTTAACCAGAATGGCCTAGGGAAAAAATACACATACCGTTGTAATCGGGCGAGTTTCTACTTTCAGTTACAATAGGAATTTTTGGGTCTGGTCAATCCGTTCGCGAGATATGGGAGTTTGAAGCCAAGAAATGGTTGAGAAGGCAAAAAATTTTTCGCAATTCTGCTGCTCCAAACGCTTAACCAGAATGGCCCAGGGAAAAAATACACATACCGTTGTAATCGGGCGAGTTTCTACTTTCAGATGCAATAGGAATTTTTGGGTTAGGTCAATCCGTTCGCGAGATATGGGAGTTTGAAGCCAAGAAATGGTTGAGAAAGCAACAAATTTTTCGCAATTCTGCTGCTCCAAACGCTTAACCAGAATGGGGTAGGGAAAAAATACACATACCCTTTTAATCGGGCGAGTTTCTACTTTCAGACGCAGAAGGAATTTTTGGGTTTGGTCAATCCGTTCGCGAGATATGGGACTTTGAATCTAAGAAATGGTTGAGAAGACAACAAATTTTTCGCATTTCTGCTGCTCCAAACGCTTAACCAGAATGGCCTAGGGAAAAAATACACATACCTTTGTAATCGGGCGAGTTTCTACTTTCAGACGCAACAGGAATTTTTGGGTTAGGTCAATCCGTTCGCGAGATATGGGAGTTTGAAGCCAAGAAATGGTTGAGAAGGCAAAAAATTTTTCGCAATTCTGCTGCTCCAAACGCTTAACCAGAATGCCCTAGGGAAAAAATACACATACCGTTGTAATCGAGCGAGTTTCTACTTTCAGTTACAATAGGAATTTTTGGGTTCGGTCAATCCGTTCGCGAGATATGGGACTTTGAAGCTAAGAAATGGTTGACAAGACAACAAATTTTTCGCACTTCTGCTGCTCCAATCGCTTAACCAGAATGGCCTAGGGGAAAAATACACATACCGTTGTAACCGGGCGAGTTTCTACTTTCAGATGCAATAGGAATTTTTGGGTTAGGTCAATCCGTTCGCGAGATATGGGAGTTTGAAGCCAAGAAATGGTTGAGAAGGCAAAAAATTTTTCGCAATTCTGCTGCTCCAAACGCTTAACCAGAATGGCCCAGGGAAAAAATACACATACCGTTGTAATCGGGCGAGTTTCTACTTTCAGACGCAGCAGGAATTTTTGGGTTAGGTCAATCCGTTCGCGAGATATGGGAGTTTGAAGCCAAGAAATGGTAGAGAAGGCAAAAAATTGTTCACAATTCTGCTGCTCCAAACGCTTAACCAGAATGGCCTAGGGAAAAAATACACATACCGTTGTAATCGGGCGAGTTTCTACTTTCAGTTACAATAGGAATTTTTGGGTCTGGTCAATCCGTTCGCGAGATATGGGACTTTGAAGCTAAGAAATGGTTGACAAGACAACAAATTTTTCGCACTTCTGCTGCTCCAATCGCTTAACGAGAATGGCCTAGGGGAAAAATACACATACCGTTGTAATCGGGCGAGTTTCTACTTTCAGACGCAGCAGGAATTTTGGGTTTGGTCAATCCGTTCGCGAGATATGGGACTTTGAAGCTAAGAAATGGTTGAGAAAGCAACAAATTTTTCGCAATTCTGCTGCTCCAAACGCTTAACCAGAATGGGGTAGGGAAAAAATACACATACCGTTGTAATCGAGCGAGTTTCTACTTTCAGTTACAATAGGAATTTTTGGGTTCGGTCAATCCGTTCGCCAGATATGGGACTTTGAAGCTAAGAAATGGTTGACAAGACAACAAATTTTTCGCACTTCTGCTGCTCCAATCGCTTAACCAGAATGCCCTAGGGGAAAAATACGCATACCGTTGTAATCGGGCGAGTTTCTACTTTCAGACGCAGCAGGAATTTTGGGTTTGGTCAATCCGTTCGCGAGATATGGGACTTTGAAGCTAAGAAATGGTTGACAAGACAACAAATTTTTCGCACTTCTGCTGCTCCAATCGCGTAACCAGAATGGCCTAGGGGAAAAATACACATACAGTTGTAACCGGGCGAGTTTCTACTTTCAGATGCAATAGGAATTTTTGGGTTAGGTCAATCCGTTCGCGAGATATGGGAGTTTGAAGCCAAGAAATGGTTGAGAAAGCAACAAATTTTTCGCAATTCTGCTGCTCCAAACGCTTAACCAGAATGGGGTAGGGAAAAAATACACATACCCTTTTAATCGGGCGAGTTTCTACTTTCAGACGCAGAAGGAATTTTTGGGTTAGGTCAATCCGTTCGCGAGATATGGGAGTTTGAAGCCAAGAAATGGTAGAGAAGGCAAAAAATTGTTCACAATTCTGCTGCTCCAAACGCTTAACCAGAATGGCCTAGGGAAAAAATACACATACCGTTGTAATCGGGCGAGGTTCTACTTTCAGATGCAATAGGCATTTTTGGGTTAGGTCAATCCGTTCGCGAGATATGGGAGTTTGAAGCCAAGAAATGGCTGAGAAGGCAAAAAATTTTTCGCAATTCTGCTGCTTCAAACGCTTAACCAGAATGGCCTAGGGAAAAAATACACATACCGTTGTAATCGGGCGAGTTTCTACTTTCAGTTACAATAGGAATTTTTGGGTCTGGTCAATCCGTTCGCGAGATATGGGACTTTGAAGCTAAGAAATGGTTGACAAGACAACAAATTTTTCGCACTTCTGCTGCTCCAATCGCTTAACGAGAATGGCCTAGGGGAAAAATACACATACCGTTGTAATCGGGCGAGTTTCTACTTTCAGACGCAGCAGGAATTTTGGGTTTGGTCAATCCGTTCGCGAGATATGGGACTTTGAAGCTAAGAAATGGTTGAGAAGACAACAAATTTTTCGCAATTCTGCTGCTCCAAACGCTTAACCAGAATGGCCTAGGGAAAAAATACGCATACCGTTGTAATCGGGCGAGTTTCTACTTTCAGATGCAATAGGAATTTTTGGGTTAGGTCAATCCGTTCGCGAGATATGGGAGTTTGAAGCCAAGAAATGGTAGAGAAGGCAAAAAATTGTTCACAATTCTGCTGCTCCAAACGCTTAACCAGAATGGCCTAGGGAAAAAATACACATACCGTTGTAATCGGGCGAGGTTCTACTTTCAGATGCAATAGGCATTTTTGGGTTAGGTCAATCCGTTCGCGAGATATGGGAATTTGAAGCCAAGAAATGGCTGAGAAGGCAACAAATTTTTCGCAATTCTGCTGCTTCAAACGCTTAACCAGAATGGCCTAGGGAAAAAATACACATACCGTTGTAATCGGGCGAGTTTCTACTTTCAGACGCAGCAGGAATTTTGGGTTTGGTCAATCCGTTCGCGAGATATGGGACTTTGAAGCTAAGAAATGGTTGAGAAGACAACAAATTCTTCGCAATTCTGCCACTCCAAACGCTTAACCAGAATGGCCTAGGGAAAAAATACGCATACCGTTGTAATCGGGCGAGTTTCTACTTTCAGACGCAGCAGGAATTTTGGGTTTGGTCAATCCGTTCGCGAGATATGGGACTTTGAAGCTAAGAAATGGTTGAGAAGACAACAAATTTTTCGCAATTCTGCTGCTCCAAACGCTTAACCAGAATGGTCTAGGGAAAAAATACACATACCGTTGTAATCGGGCGAGTTTCTACTTTCAGATGCAATCGGAATTTTTGGGTTAGGTCAATCCGTTCGCGAGATATGGGAGTTTGAAGCCAAGAAATGGTAGAGAAGGCGAAAAATTGTTCACAATTCTGCTGCTCCAAACGCTTAACCAGAATGGCCTAGGGAAAAAATACACATACCGTTGTAATCGGGCGAGGTTCTACTTTCAGATGCAATAGGAATTTTTGGGTTGGGTCAATCCGTTCGCGAGATATGGGAGTTTGAAGCCAAGAAATGGTTGAGAAGGCAAAAAATTTTTCGCAATTCTGCTGCTTCAAACGCTTAACCAGAATTGCCTAGGGAAAAAATACACATACCGTTGTAATCGGGCGAGTTTCTACTTTCAGTTACAATAGGAATTTTTGGGTCTGGTCAATCCGTTCGCGAGATATGGGACTTTGAAGCTAAAAAATGGTTGACAAGACAACAAATTTTTCGCACTTCTGCTGCTCCAATCGCTTAACCAGAATGGCCTAGGGGAAAAATACACATACCGTTGTAACCGGGCGAGATTCTACTTTCAGATGCAATAGGAATTTTTGGGTCAGGTCAATCCGTTCGCGAGATATGGGAGTTTGAAGCTAAGAAATGGTTGAGAAGACAACAAATTTTTCGCACTTCTGCTGCTCCAAACGCTTAACCAGAATGGGCTAGGGAAAAAATACACATACCGTTGTAATCGGGCGAGTTTCTACTTTCAGATGCAATAGGAATTTTTGGGTTAGGTCAATCCGTTCGCGAGATATGGGAGTTTGTAGCCAAGAAATGTTAGAGAAGGCAAAAAATTTTTCGCAATTCTGCTGCTCCAAACGCTTAACCAGAATGGGGTAGGGAGAAAGTACACATACCGTTGTAATCGGGAGAGTTTCTACTTTCAGACGCAACAGGAATTTTTGGGTTTGGTCAATGCGTTCGCGAGATATGGGAGTTTGAAGCCAAGAAATGGTTGAGAAGGCAAAAAATTTTTCGCAATTCTGCTGCTCCAAACGCTTAAACAGAATGGCCTAGGGAAAAAATACACATACCGTTGTAATCGGGCGAGTTTCTACTTTCGGATGCAAACGGAATTTTTGGGTTAGGTCAATCCGTTCGCGAGATATGGGAGTTTGAAGCCAAGAAATGGTAGAGAAGGCAAAAAATTGTTCACAATTCTGCTGCTCCAAACGCTTAACCAGAATGGGGTAGGGAAAAAATACACATACCGTTGTAATCGGGAGAGTTTCTACTTTCACAAGCAACAGGAATTTTTGGGTTTGGTCAATCCGTTCGCGAGATATGGGAGTTTGAAGCCAAGAAATGGTTGAGAAGGCAAAAAATTTTTCGCACTTCTGCTGCTCCAAACGCTTAACCAGAATGGCCTAGGGAAAAAATACACATACCGTTGTAATCGGGCGAGTTTCTACTTTCAGTTACAATAGGAATTTTTGGGTCTGGTCAATCCGTTCGCGAGATATGGGACTTTGAAGCTAAGAAATGGTTGACAAGACAACAAATTTTTCGCACTTCTGCTGCTCCAATCGCTTAACGAGAATGGCCTAGGGGAAAAATACACATACCGTTGTAATCGGGCGAGTTTCTACTTTCAGACGCAGCAGGAATTTTGGGTTTGGTCAATCCGTTCGCGAGATATGGGACTTTGAAGCTAAGAAATGGTTGACAAGACAACAAATTTTTCGCATTTCTGCTGCTCCAATCGCTTAACCAGAATGGCCTAGGGGAAAAATACACATACCGTTGTAACCGGGCGAGTTTCTACTTTCAGATGCAATAGGAATTTTTGGGTTAGGTCAATCCGTTCGCGAGATATGGGAGTTTGAAGCCAAGAAATGGTTGAGAAGGCAAAAAATTTTTCGCAATTCTGCTGCTCCAAACGCTTAACCAGAATGGCCCAGGGAAAAAATACACATACCGTTGTAATCGGGCGAGTTTCTACTTTCAGACGCAGCAGGAATTTTTGGGTTTGGTCAATCCGTTCGCGAGATATGGGACTTTGAAGCCAAGAAATGGTTGAGAAGGCAAAAAATTTTTCGCAATTCTGCTGCTCCAAACGCTTAACCAGAATGGTCTAGGGAAAAAATACACATACCGTTGTATCGAGCGAGTTTCTACTTTCAGTTACAATAGGAATTTTTGGGTTCGGTCAATCCGTTCGCGAGATATGGGACTTTGAAGCTAAGAAATGGTTGAGAAGACAACAAATTTTTCGCAATTCTGCTGCTCCAAACGCTTAACCAGAATGGGGTAGGGAAAAAATACACATACCGTTGTAATCGGGCGAGTTTCTACTTTCAGATGCAATAGGAATTTTTGGGTTAGGTCAATCCGTTCGCGAGATATGGGAGTTTGAAGCCAAGAAATGGTAGAGAAGGCAAAAAATTGTTCACAATTCTGCTGCTCCAAACGCTTAACCAGAATGGCCTAGGGAAAAAATACACATACCGTTGTAATCGGGCGAGGTTCTACTTTCAGATGCAATAGGCATTTTTGGGTTAGGTCAATCCGTTCGCGAGATATGGGAGTTTGAAGCCAAGAAATGGCTGAGAAGGCAAAAAATTTTTCGCAATTCTGCTGCTTCAAACGCTTAACCAGAATGGCCTAGGGAAAAAATACACATACCGTTGTAATCGGGCGAGTTTCTACTTTCAGTTACAATAGGAATTTTTGGGTCTGGTCAATCCGTTCGCGAGATATGGGACTTTGAAGCTAAGAAATGGTTGACAAGACAACAAATTTTTCGCACTTCTGCTGCTCCAATCGCTTAACGAGAATGGCCTAGGGGAAAAATACACATACCGTTGTAATCGGGCGAGTTTCTACTTTCAGACGCAGCAGGAATTTTGGGTTTGGTCAATCCGTTCGCGAGATATGGGACTTTGAAGCTAAGAAATGGTTGAGAAGACAACAAATTTTTCGCAATTCTGCTGCTCCAAACGCTTAACCAGAATGGCCTAGGGAAAAAATACGCATACCGTTGTAATCGGGCGAGTTTCTACTTTCAGATGCAATAGGAATTTTTGGGTTAGGTCAATCCGTTCGCGAGATATGGGAGTTTGAAGCCAAGAAATGGTGGAGAAGGCAAAAAATTGTTCACAATTCTGCTGCTCCAAACGCTTAACCAGAATGGCCTAGGGAAAAAATACACATACCGTTGTAATCGGGCGAGTTTCTACTTTCAGACGCAGCAGGAATTTTGGGTTTGGTCAATCCGTTCGCGAGATATGGGAGTTTGAAGCCAAGAAATGGTTGAGAAGGCAAAAAATTTTTCGCAATTCTGCTGCTCCAAACGCTTAACCAGAATGGCCCAGGGAAAAAATACACATACCGTTGTAATCGGGCGAGTTTCTACTTTCAGACGCAGCAGGAATTTTTGGGTTAGGTCAATCCGTTCGCGAGATATGGGAGTTTGAAGCCAAGAAATGGTAGAGAAGGCAAAAAATTGTTCACAATTCTGCTGCTCCAAACGCTTAACCAGAATGGCCTAGGGAAAAAATACACATACCGTTGTAATCGGGCGAGTTTCTACTTTCAGTTACAATAGGAATTTTTGGGTCTGGTCAATCCGTTCGCGAGATATGGGACTTTGAAGCTAAGAAATGGTTGACAAGACAACAAATTTTTCGCACTTCTGCTGCTCCAATCGCTTAACGAGAATGGCCTAGGGGAAAAATACACATACCGTTGTAATCGGGCGAGTTTCTACTTTCAGACGCAGCAGGAATTTTGGGTTTGGTCAATCCGTTCGCGAGATATGGGACTTTGAAGCTAAGAAATGGTTGAGAAGACAACAAATTTTTCGCAATTCTGCTGCTCCAAACGCTTAACCAGAATGGCCTAGGGAAAAAATACACATACCGTTGTAATCGGGCGAGTTTCTACTTTCAGATGCAATAGGAATTTTTGGGTTAGGTCAATCCGTTCGCGAGATATGGGAGTTTGAAGCCAAGAAATGGTTGAGAAAGCAACAAATTTTTCGCAATTCTGCTGCTCCAAACGCTTAACCAGAATGGGGTAGGGAAAAAATACACATACCCTTGTAATCGGGCGAGTTTCTACTTTCAGACGCAGAGAGGAATTTTTGGGTTTGGTCAATCCGTTCGCGAGATATGGGACTTTGAATCTAAGAAATGGTTGAGAAGACAACAAATTTTTCGCATTTCTGCTGCTCCAAACGCTTAACCAGAATGGCCTAGGGAAAAAATACACATACCTTTGTAATCGGGCGAGTTTCTACTTTCAGACGCAACAGGAATTTTTGGGTTAGGTCAATCCGTTCGCGAGATATGGGAGTTTGAAGCCAAGAAATGGTTGAGAAGGCAGAAAATTTTTCGCAATTCTGCTGCTCCAAACGCTTAACCAGAATGCCCTAGGGAAAAAATACACATACCGTTGTAATCGAGCGAGTTTCTACTTTCAGTTACAATAGGAATTTTTGGGTTCGGTCAATCCGTTCGCCAGATATGGGACTTTGAAGCTAAGAAATGGTTGACAAGACAACAAATTTTTCGCACTTCTGCTGCTCCAATCGCTTAACCAGAATGCCCTAGGGGAAAAATACGCATACCGTTGTAATCGGGCGAGTTTCTACTTTCAGACGCAGCAGGAATTTTGGGTTTGGTCAATCCGTTCGCGAGATATGGGACTTTGAAGCTAAGAAATGGTTGACAAGACAACAAATTTTTCGCACTTCTGCTGCTCCAATCGCGTAACCAGAATGGCCTAGGGGAAAAATACACATACAGTTGTAATCGGGCGAGTTTCTACTTTCAGACGCAACAGGAATTTTTGGGTTAGGTCAATCCGTGCGCGAGATATGGGAGTTTGAAGCCAAGAAATGGTTGAGAAGGCAAAAAATTTTTCGCAATTCTGCTGCTCCAAACGCTTAACCAGAATGCCCTAGGGAAAAAATACACATACCGTTGTAATCGAGCGAGTTTCTACTTTCAGTTACAATAGGAATTTTTGGGTTCGGTCAATCCGTTCGCGAGATATGGGACTTTGAAGCTAAGAAATGGTTGACAAGACAACAAATTTTTCGCACTTCTGCTGCTCCAATCGCTTAACCAGAATGGCCTAGGGGAAAAATACACATACCGTTGTAACCGGGCGAGTTTCTACTTTCAGATGCAATAGGAATTTTTGGGTTAGGTCAATCCGTTCGCGAGATATGGGAGTTTGAAGCCAAGAAATGGTTGAGAAGGCAAAAAATTTTTCGCAATTCTGCTGCTCCAAACGCTTAAATAGAATGGCCTACGGAAAAAATACACATACCGTCGTAATCGGGCGAGTTTCTACTTTCAGATGCAATAGGAATTTTTGGGTTAGGTCAATCCGTTCGCGAGATATGGGAGTTTGAAGCTAAGAAATGGTTGAGAAGACAACAAATTTTTTGCAATTCTGCTGCTCCAAACGCTTAACCAGAATGGCCTAGGGAAAAAATACGCACACCCTTGTAATCGGGCGAGTTTCTACTTTCAGATGCAATCGGAATTTTTGGGTTATGTCAATCCGTTCGCGAGATATGGGAGTTTGAAGCCAAGAAATGGTTGAGAAGGCAAAAAATTTTTCGCATTTCTGCTGCTCCAAACGCTTAACCAGAATGGCCCAGGGAAAAAATACACATACCGTTGTAATCGGGCGAGTTTCTACTTTCAGACGCAGCAGGAATTTTTGGGTTTGGTCAATCCGTTCGCGAGATATGGGACTTTGAAGCCAAGAAATGGTTGAGAAGGCAAAAAATTTTTCGCAATTCTGCTGCTCCAAACGCTTAACCAGAATGGTCTAGGGAAAAAATACACATACCGTTGTATCGAGCGAGTTTCTACTTTCAGTTACAATAGGAATTTTTGGGTTCGGTCAATCCGTTCGCGAGATATGGGACTTTGAAGCTAAGAAATGGTTGAGAAGACAACAAATTTTTCGCAATTCTGCTGCTCCAAACGCTTAACCAGAATGGGGTAGGGAAAAAATACACATAACGTTGTAATCGGGCGAGTTTCTACTTTCAGATGCAATAGGAATTTTTGGGTTAGGTCAATCCGTTCGCGAGATATGGGAGTTTGAAGCCAAGAAATGGTAGAGAAGGCAAAAAATTGTTCACAATTCTGCTGCTCCAAACGCTTAACCAGAATGGCCTAGGGAAAAAATACACATACCGTTGTAATCGGGCGAGGTTCTACTTTCAGATGCAATAGGCATTTTTGGGTTAGGTCAATCCGTTCGCGAGATATGGGAGTTTGAAGCCAAGAAATGGCTGAGAAGGCAAAAAATTTTTCGCAATTCTGCTGCTTCAAACGCTTAACCAGAATGGCCTAGGGAAAAAATACACATACCGTTGTAATCGGGCGAGTTTCTACTTTCAGTTACAATAGGAATTTTTGGGTCTGGTCAATCCGTTCGCGAGATATGGGACTTTGAAGCTAAGAAATGGTTGACAAGACAACAAATTTTTCGCAATTCTGCTGCTCCAAACGCTTAACCAGAATGGCCTAGGGAAAAAATACGCATACCGTTGTAATCGGGCGAGTTTCTACTTTCAGATGCAATAGGAATTTTTGGGTTAGGTCAATCCGTTCGCGAGATATGGGAGTTTGAAGCCAAGAAATGGATGAGAAGACAACAAATTTTTCGCAATTCTGCTGCACCAAACGCTTAACCAGAATGGGGTAGGGAAAAAATACACATACCGATGTAATCGGGCGAGTTTCTACTTTCAGATGCAATAGGAATTTTTGGGTTAGGTCAATCCGTTCGCGAGATATGGGAGTTTGAAGCCAAGAAATGGTAGAGAAGGCAAAAAATTGTTCACAATTCTGCTGCTCCAAACGCTTAACCAGAATGGCCTAGGGAAAAAATACACATACCGTTGTAATCGGGCGAGGTTCTACTTTCAGATGCAATAGGCATTTTTGGGTTAGGTCAATCCGTTCGCGAGATATGGGAGTTTGAAGCCAAGAAATGGCTGAGAAGGCAAAAAATTTTTTGCAATTCTGCTGCTTCAAACGCTTAACCAGAATGGCCTTGGGAAAAAATACACATACCGTTGTAATCGGGCGAGTTTCTCCTTTCAGACGCAGCAGGAATTTTGGGTTTGGTCAATCCGTTCGCGAGATATGGGACTTTGAAGCTAAGAAATGGTTGAGAAGACAACAATTTTTTCGCAATTCTGCTACTCCAAACGCTTAACCAGAATGGCCTAGGGAAAAAATACGCATACCGTTGTAATCGGGCGAGTTTCTACTTTCAGACGCAGCAGGAATTTTGGGTTTGGTCAATCCGTTCGCGAGATATGGGACTTTGAAGCTAAGAAATGGTTGAGAAGACAACAAATTTTTCGCAATTCTGCTACTCCAAACGCTTAACCAGAATGGCCTAGGGAAAAAATACGCATACCGTTGTAATCGGGCGAGTTTCTACTTTCAGACGCAGCAGGAATTTTGGGTTTGGTCAATCCGTTCGCGAGATATGGGACTTTGAAGCTAAGAAATGGTTGAGAAGACAACAAATTTTTCGCAATTCTGCTGCTCCAAACGCTTAACCAGAATGGCCTAGGGAAAAAATACGCATACCGTTGTAATCGGGCGAGTTTCTACTTTCAGATGCAATAGGAATTTTTGGGTTAGGTCAATCCGTTCGCGAGATATGGGAGTTTGAAGCCAAGAAATGGTAGAGAAGGAAAAAAATTTTTCGCAATTCTGCTTCTCCAAACGCTTAACCAGAATGGCCCAGGGAAAAAATACACATACCATTGTAATCGGGCGAGTTTCTACTTTCAGACGCAGCAGGAATTTTTGGGTTTGGTCAATCCGTTCGCGAGATATGGGACTTTGAAGCTAAGAAATGGTTGAGAAGACAACAAATTTTTCGCAATTCTGCTGCACCAAACGCTTAACCAGAATGGGGTAGGGAAAAAATACACATACCGTTGTAATCGGGCGAGTTTCTACTTTCAGATGCAATAGGAATTTTTGGGTTAGGTCAATCCGTTCGCGAGATATGGGAGTTTGAAGCCAAGAAATGGTAGAGAAGGCAAAAAATTGTTCACAATTCTGCTGCTCCAAACGCTTAACCAGAATGGCCTAGGGAAAAAATACACATACCGTTGTAATCGGGCGAGGTTCTACTTTCAGATGCAATAGGCATTTTTGGGTTAGGTCAATCCGTTCGCGAGATATGGGAGTTTGAAGCCAAGAAATGGCTGAGAAGGCAAAAAATTTTTCACAATTCTGCTGCTTCAAACGCTTAACCAGAATGGCCTTGGGAAAAAATACACATACCGTTGTAATCGGGCGAGTTTCTCCTTTCAGACGCAGCAGGAATTTTGGGTTTGGTCAATCCGTTCGCGAGATATGGGACTTTGAAGCTAAGAAATGGTTGAGAAGACAACAAATTTTTCGCAATTCTGCTACTCCAAACGCTTAACCAGAATGGCCTAGGGAAAAAATACGCATACCGTTGTAATCGGGCGAGTTTCTACTTTCAGACGCAGCAGGAATTTTGGGTTTGGTCAATCCGTTCGCGAGATATGGGACTTTGAAGCTAAGAAATGGTTGAGAAGACAACAAATTTTTCGCAATTCTGCTACTCCAAACGCTTAACCAGAATGGCCTAGGGAAAAAATACGCATACCGTTGTAATCGGGCGAGTTTCTACTTTCAGACGCAATCGGAATTTTTGGGTTAGGTCAATCCGTTCGCGAGATATGGGAGTTTGAAGCCAAGAAATGGTAGAGAAGGCAAAAAATTGTTCACAATTCTGCTGCTCCAAACGCTTAACCAGAATGGCCTAGGGAAAAAATACACATACCGCTGTAATCGGGCGAGGTTCTACTATCAGATGCAATAGGAATTTTTGGGTCTGGTCAATCCGTTCGCGGGATATGGGACTTTGAAGCTAAGAAATGGTTGACAAGACAACAAATTTTTCGCACTTCTGCTGCTCCAATCGCTTAACCAGAATGGCCTAGGGGAAAAAAACACATACCGTTGTAATCGGGCGAGTTTCTACTTTCAGACGCAGCAGGAATTTTGGGTTTGGTCAACCCGTTCGCGAGATATGGGACTTTGAAGCTAAGAAATGGTTGAGAAGACAACAAATTTTTCGCAATTCTGCTACTCCAAACGCTTAACCAGAATGGCCTAGGGAAAAAATACGCATACCGTTGTAATCGGGCGAGTTTCTACTTTCAGACGCAGCAGGAATTTTGGGTTTGGTCAATCCGTTCGCGAGATATGGGACTTTGAAGCTAAGAAATGGTTGAGAAGACAACAAATTTTTCGCAATTCTGCTACTCCAAACGCTTAACCAGAATGGCCTAGG
This sequence comes from Ptiloglossa arizonensis, assembly GCF_051014685.1. NCBI lineage: Eukaryota > Metazoa > Arthropoda > Insecta > Hymenoptera > Colletidae > Ptiloglossa > Ptiloglossa arizonensis. Next base: position 249,923 of record NW_027478818.1, on the reverse strand, counting down.
GAAAAAATACGCATACCGTTGTAATCGGGCGAGTTTCTACTTTCAGACGCAGCAGGAATTTTGGGTTTGGTCAATCGGTTCGCGAGATATAGGAGTTTGAAGCCAAGAAATGGTTGAGAAGGCAAAAAATTTTTCGCAATTCTGCTGCTCCAAACGCTTAACCAGAATGGCCCAGGGAAAAAATACACATACCGTTGTAATCGGGCGAGTTTCTACTTTCAGACGCAACAGGAATTTTTGGGTTAGGTCAATCCGTTCGCGAGATATGGGAGTTTGAAGCCAAGAAATGGCTGAGAAGGCAAAAAATTTTTCGCAATTCTGCTGCTTCAAACGCTTAACCAGAATGGCCTTGGGAAAAAATACACATACCGTTGTAATCGGGCGAGTTTCTCCTTTCAGACGCAGCAGGAATTTTGGGTTTGGTCAATCCGTTCGCGAGATATGGGACTTTGAAGCTAAGAAATGGTTGAGAAGACAACAATTTTTTCGCAATTCTGCTACTCCAAACGCTTAACCAGAATGGCCTAGGGAAAAATACGCATACCGTTGTAATCGGGCGAGTTTCTACTTTCAGACGCAGCAGGAATTTTGGGTTTGGTCAATCCGTTCGCGAGATATGGGACTTTGAAGCTAAGAAATGGTTGAGAAGACAACAAATTTTTCGCAATTCTGCTACTCCAAACGCTTAACCAGAATGGCCTAGGGAAAAAATACGCATACCGTTGTAATCGGGCGAGTTTCTACTTTCAGACGCAGCAGGAATTTTGGGTTTGGTCAATCCGTTCGCGAGATATGGGACTTTGAAGCTAAGAAATGGTTGAGAAGACAACAAATTTTTCGCAATTCTGCTGCTCCAAACGCTTAACCAGAATGGCCTAGGGAAAAAATACGCATACCGTTGTAATCGGGCGAGTTTCTACTTTCAGATGCAATAGGAATTTTTGGGTTAGGTCAATCCGTTCGCGAGATATGGGAGTTTGAAGCCAAGAAATGGTAGAGAAGGAAAAAAATTTTTCGCAATTCTGCTTCTCCAAACGCTTAACCAGAATGGCCCAGGGAAAAAATACACATACCATTGTAATCGGGCGAGTTTCTACTTTCAGACGCAGCAGGAATTTTTGGGTTTGGTCAATCCGTTCGCGAGATATGGGACTTTGAAGCTAAGAAATGGTTGAGAAGACAACAAATTTTTCGCAATTCTGCTGCACCAAACGCTTAACCAGAATGGGGTAGGGAAAAAATACACATACCGTTGTAATCGGGCGAGTTTCTACTTTCAGATGCAATAGGAATTTTTGGGTTAGGTCAATCCGTTCGCGAGATATGGGAGTTTGAAGCCAAGAAATGGTAGAGAAGGCAAAAAATTGTTCACAATTCTGCTGCTCCAAACGCTTAACCAGAATGGCCTAGGGAAAAAATACACATACCGTTGTAATCGGGCGAGGTTCTACTTTCAGATGCAATAGGCATTTTTGGGTTAGGTCAATCCGTTCGCGAGATATGGGAGTTTGAAGCCAAGAAATGGCTGAGAAGGCAAAAAATTTTTCACAATTCTGCTGCTTCAAACGCTTAACCAGAATGGCCTTGGGAAAAAATACACATACCGTTGTAATCGGGCGAGTTTCTCCTTTCAGACGCAGCAGGAATTTTGGGTTTGGTCAATCCGTTCGCGAGATATGGGACTTTGAAGCTAAGAAATGGTTGAGAAGACAACAAATTTTTCGCAATTCTGCTACTCCAAACGCTTAACCAGAATGGCCTAGGGAAAAAATACGCATACCGTTGTAATCGGGCGAGTTTCTACTTTCAGACGCAGCAGGAATTTTGGGTTTGGTCAATCCGTTCGCGAGATATGGGACTTTGAAGCTAAGAAATGGTTGAGAAGACAACAAATTTTTCGCAATTCTGCTACTCCAAACGCTTAACCAGAATGGCCTAGGGAAAAAATACGCATACCGTTGTAATCGGGCGAGTTTCTACTTTCAGACGCAGCAGGAATTTTGGGTTTGGTCAATCCGTTCGCGAGATATGGGAGTTTGAAGCCAAGAAATGGTTGAGAAGGCAAAAAATTTTTCGCAATTCTGCTGCTTCAAACGCTTAACCAGAATGGCCTAGGGAAAAAATACACATACCTTTGTAATCAGGCGAGTTTCTACTTTCAGATGCAATCGGAATTTTTGGGTTAGGTCAATCCGTTCGCGAGATATGGGAGTTTGAAGCCAAGAAATGGTAGAGAAGGCAAAAAATTGTTCACAATTCTGCTGCTCCAAACGCTTAACCAGAATGGCCTAGGGAAAAAATACACATACCGCTGTAATCGGGCGAGGTTCTACTATCAGATGCAATAGGAATTTTTGGGTCTGGTCAATCCGTTCGCGGGATATGGGACTTTGAAGCTAAGAAATGGTTGACAAGACAACAAATTTTTCGCACTTCTGCTGCTCCAATCGCTTAACCAGAATGGCCTAGGGGAAAAAAACACATACCGTTGTAATCGGGCGAGTTTCTACTTTCAGACGCAGCAGGAATTTTGGGTTTGGTCAACCCGTTCGCGAGATATGGGACTTTGAAGCTAAGAAATGGTTGAGAAGACAACAAATTTTTCGCAATTCTGCTACTCCAAACGCTTAACCAGAATGGCCTAGGGAAAAAATACGCATACCGTTGTAATCGGGCGAGTTTCTACTTTCAGACGCAGCAGGAATTTTGGGTTTGGTCAATCCGTTCGCGAGATATGGGACTTTGAAGCTAAGAAATGGTTGAGAAGACAACAAATTTTTCGCAATTCTGCTACTCCAAACGCTTAACCAGAATGGCCTAGGGAAAAAATACGCATACCGTTGTAATCGGGCGAGTTTCTACTTTCAGACGCAGCAGGAATTTTGGGTTTGGTCAATCCGTTCGCGAGATATAGGAGTTTGAAGCCAAGAAATGGTTGAGAAGGCAAAAAATTTTTCGCAATTCTGCTGCTCCAAACGCTTAACCAGAATGGCCCAGGGAAAAAATACACATACCGTTGTAATCGGGCGAGTTTCTACTTTCAGACGCAACAGGAATTTTTGGGTTAGGTCAATCCGTTCGCGAGATATGGGAGTTTGAAGCCAAGAAATGGTTGAGAAGGCAAAAAATTTTTCGCAATTCTGCTGCTCCAAACGCTTAACCAGAATGGGGTAGGGAAAAAATACACATACCCTTGTAATCGGGCGAGTTTCTACTTTCAGACGCAGAAGGAATTTTTGGGTTTGGTCAATCCGTTCGCGAGATATGGGACTTTGAATCTAAGAAATGGTTGAGAAGACAAAAAATTTTTCGCATTTCTGCTGCTCCAAACGCTTAACCAGAATGGCCTAGGGAAAAAATACACATACCTTTGTAATCGGGCGAGTTTCTACTTTCAGACGCAACAGGAATTTTTGGGTTAGGTCAATCCGTTCGCGAGATATGGGAGTTTGAAGCCAAGAAATGGTTGAGAAGGCAAAAAATTTTTCGCAATTCTGCTGCTCCAAACGCTTAACCAGAATGCCCTAGGGAAAAAATACACATACCGTTGTAATCGAGCGAGTTTCTACTACAGTTACAATAGGAATTTTTGGGTTCGGTCAATCCGTTCGCGAGATATGGGACTTTGAAGCTAAGAAATGGTTGACAAGACAACAAATTTTTCGCACTTCTGCTGCTCCAATCGCTTAACCAGAATGCCGTAGGGGAAAAATACGCATACCGTTGTAATCGGGCGAGTTTCTACTTTCAGACGCAGCAGGAATTTTGGGTTTGGTCAATCCGTTCGCGAGATATGGGACTTTGAAGCTAAGAAATGGTTGACAAGACAACAAATTTTTCGCACTTCTGCTGCTCCAATCGCTTAACCAGAATGGCCTAGGGGAAAAATACACATACCGTTGTAATCGGGCGAGTTTCTACTTTCAGACGCAACAGGAATTTTTGGGTTAGGTCAATCCGTTCGCGAGATATGGGAGTTTGAAGCCAAGAAATGGTTGAGAAGGCAAAAAATTTTTCGCAATTCTGCTGCTCCAAACGCTTAAACAGAATGGCCTACGGAAAAAATACACATACCGTCGTAATCGGGCGAGTTTCTACTTTCAGATGCAATAGGAATTTTTGGGTTAGGTCAATCCGTTCGCGAGATATGGGAGTTTGAAGCTAAGAAATGGTTGAGAAGACAACAAATTTTTTGCAATTCTTCTGCTCCAAACGCTTAACCAGAATGGCCTAGGGAAAAAATACGCACACCCTTGTAATCGGGCGAGTTTCTACTTTCAGATGCAATCGGAATTTTTGGGTTATGTCAATCCGTTCGCGAGATATGGGAGTTTGAAGCCAAGAAATGGTTGAGAAGGCAAAAAATTTTTCGCATTTCTGCTGCTCCAAACGCTTAACCAGAATGGCCCAGGGAAAAAATACACATACCGTTGTAATCGGGCGAGTTTCTACTTTCAGACGCAGCAGGAATTTTTGGGTTTGGTCAATCCGTTCGCGAGATATGGGACTTTGAAGCCAAGAAATGGTTGAGAAGGCAAAAAATTTTTCGCAATTCTGCTGCTCCAAACGCTTAACCAGAATGGTCTAGGGAAAAAATACACATACCGTTGTATCGAGCGAGTTTCTACTTTCAGTTACAATAGGAATTTTTGGGTTCGGTCAATCCGTTCGCGAGATATGGGACTTTGAAGCTAAGAAATGGTTGAGGAGACAACAAATTTTTCGCAATTCTGCTGCTCCAAACGCTTAACCAGAATGGGGTAGGGAAAAAATACACATACCGTTGTAATCGGGCGAGTTTCTACTTTCAGATGCAATAGGAATTTTTGGGTTAGGTCAATCCGTTCGCGAGATATGGGAGTTTGAAGCCAAGAAATGGTAGAGAAGGCAAAAAATTGTTCACAATTCTGCTGCTCCAAACGCTTAACCAGAATGGCCTAGGGAAAAAATACACATACCGTTGTAATCGGGCGAGGTTCTACTTTCAGATGCAATAGGCATTTTTGGGTTAGGTCAATCCGTTCGCGAGATATGGGAGTTTGAAGCCAAGAAATGGCTGAGAAGGCAAAAAATTTTTCGCAATTCTGCTGCTTCAAACGCTTAACCAGAATGGCCTAGGGAAAAAATACACATACCGTTGTAATCGGGCGAGTTTCTACTTTCAGTTACAATAGGAATTTTTGGGTCTGGTCAATCCGTTCGCGAGATATGGGAGTTTGAAGCCAAGAAATGGTAGAGAAGGCAAAAAATTGTTCACAATTCTGCTGCTCCAAACGCTTAACCAGAATGGCCTAGGGAAAAAATACACATACCGTTGTAATCGGGCGAGGTTCTACTTTCAGATGCAATAGGCATTTTTAGGTTAGGTCAATCCGTTCGCGAGATATGGGAATTTGAAGCCAAGAAATGGCTGAGAAGGCAAAAAATTTTTCGCAATTCTGCTGCTTCAAACGCTTAACCAGAATGGCCTAGGGAAAAAATACACATACCGTTGTAATCGGGCGAGTTTCTACTTTCAGACGCAGCAGGAATTTTGGGTTTGGTCAATCCGTTCGCGAGATATGGGACTTTGAAGCTAAGAAATGGTTGAGAAGACAACAAATTTTTCGCAATTCTGCTACTCCAAACGCTTAACCAGAATGGCCTAGGGAAAAAATACGCATACCGTTGTAATCGGGCGAGTTTCTACTTTCAGACGCAGCAGGAATTTTGGGTTTGGTCAATCCGTTCGCGAGATATGGGACTTTGAAGCTAAGAAATGGTTGAGAAGACAACAAATTTTTCGCAATTCTGCTACTCCAAACGCTTAACCAGAATGGCCTAGGGAAAAAATACGCATACCGTTGTAATCGGGCGAGTTTCTACTTTCAGACGCAGCAGGAATTTTGGGTTTGGTCAATCCGTTCGCGAGATATGGGAGTTTGAAGCCAAGAAATGGTTGAGAAGGCAAAAAATTTTTCGCAATTCTGCTGCTCCAAACGCTTAACCAGAATGGCCCAGGGAAAAAATACACATACCGTTGTAATCGGGCGAGTTTCTACTTTCAGACGCAGCAGGAATTTTTGGGTTAGGTCAATCCGTTCGCGAGATATGGGAGTTTGAAGCCAAGAAATGGTAGAGAAGGCAAAAAATTGTTCACAATTCTGCTGCTCCAAACGCTTAACCAGAATGGCCTAGGGAAAAAATACACATACCGTTGTAATCGGGCGAGTTTCTACTTTCAGTTACAATAGGAATTTTTGGGTCTGGTCAATCCGTTCGCGAGATATGGGACTTTGAAGCTAAGAAATGGTTGACAAGACAACAAATTTTTCGCACTTCTGCTGCTCCAATCGCTTAACGAGAATGGCCTAGGGGAAAAATACACATACCGTTGTAATCGGGCGAGTTTCTACTTTCAGACGCAGCAGGAATTTTGGGTTTGGTCAATCCGTTCGCGAGATATGGGACTTTGAAGCTAAGAAATGGTTGAGAAGACAACAAATTTTTCGCAATTCTGCTGCTCCAAACGCTTAACCAGAATGGCCTAGGGAAAAAATACACATACCGTTGTAATCGGGCGAGTTTCTACTTTCAGATGCAATAGGAATTTTTGGGTTAGGTCAATCCGTTCGCGAGATATGGGAGTTTGAAGCCAAGAAATGGTTGAGAAAGCAACAAATTTTTCGCAATTCTGCTGCTCCAAACGCTTAACCAGAATGGGGTAGGGAAAAAATACACATACCCTTGTAATCGGGCGAGTTTCTACTTTCAGACGCAGAAGGAATTTTTGGGTTTGGTCAATCCGTTCGCGAGATATGGGACTTTGAATCTAAGAAATGGTTGAGAAGACAACAAATTTTTCGCATTTCTGCTGCTCCAAACGCTTAACCAGAATGGCCTAGGGAAAAAATACACATACCTTTGTAATCGGGCGAGTTTCTACTTTCAGACGCAACAGGAATTTTTGGGTTAGGTCAATCCGTTCGCGAGATATGGGAGTTTGAAGCCAAGAAATGGTTGAGAAGGCAAAAAATTTTTCGCAATCCTGCTGCTCCAAACGCTTAACCAGAATGCCCTAGGGAAAAAATACACATACCGTTGTAATCGAGCGAGTTTCTACTTTCAGTTACAATAGGAATTTTTGGGTTCGGTCAATCCGTTCGCCAGATATGGGACTTTGAAGCTAAGAAATGGTTGACAAGACAACAAATTTTTCGCACTTCTGCTGCTCCAATCGCTTAACCAGAATGCCCTAGGGGAAAAATACGCATACCGTTGTAATCGGGCGAGTTTCTACTTTCAGACGCAGCAGGAATTTTGGGTTTGGTCAATCCGTTCGCGAGATATGGGACTTTGAAGCTAAGAAATGGTTGACAAGACAACAAATTTTTCGCACTTCTGCTGCTCCAATCGCGTAACCAGAACGGCCTAGGGGAAAAATACGCATACCGTTGTAACCGGGCGAGTTTCTACTTTCAGATGCAATAGGAATTTTTGGGTTAGGTCAATCCGTTCGCGAGATATGGGAGTTTGAAGCCAAGAAATGGTTGAGAAAGCAACAAATTTTTCGCAATTCTGCTGCTCCAAACGCTTAACCAGAATGGGGTAGGGAAAAAATACACATACCCTTGTAATCGGGCGAGTTTCTACTTTCAGACGCAGAAGGAATTTTTGGGTTTGGTCAATCCGTTCGCGAGATATGGGACTTTGAATCTAAGAAATGGTTGAGAAGACAACAAATTTTTCGCATTTCTGCTGCTCCAAACGCTTAACCAGAATGGCCTAGGGAAAAAATACACATACCTTTGTAATCGGGCGAGTTTCTACTTTCAGACGCAACAGGAATTTTTGGGTTAGGTCAATCCGTTCGCGAGATATGGGAGTTTGAAGCCAAGAAATGGTTGAGAAGGCAAAAAATTTTTCGCAATTCTGCTGCTCCAAACGCTTAACCAGAATGGTCTAGGGAAAAAATACACATACCGTTGTATCGAGCGAGTTTCTACTTTCAGTTACAATAGGAATTTTTGGGTTCGGTCAATCCGTTCGCGAGATATGGGACTTTGAAGCTAAGAAATGGTTGAGAAGACAACAAATTTTTCGCAATTCTGCTGCTCCAAACGCTTAACCAGAATGGGGTAGGGAAAAAATACACATACCGTTGTAATCGGGCGAGTTTCTACTTTCAGATGCAATAGGAATTTTTGGGTTAGGTCAATCCGTTCGCGAGATATGGGAGTTTGAAGCCAAGAAATGGTAGAGAAGGCAAAAAATTGTTCACAATTCTGCTGCTCCAAACGCTTAACCAGAATGGCCTAGGGAAAAAATACACATACCGTTGTAATCGGGCGAGGTTCTACTTTCAGATGCAATAGGCATTTTTGGGTTAGGTCAATCCGTTCGCGAGATATGGGAGTTTGAAGCCAAGAAATGGCTGAGAAGGCAAAAAATTTTTCGCAATTCTGCTGCTTCAAACGCTTAACCAGAATGGGGTAGGGAAAAAATACACATACCCTTGTAATCGGGCGAGTTTCTACTTTCAGACGCAGCAGGAATTTTGGGTTTGGTCAATCCGTTCGCGAGATATGGGAGTTTGAAGCCAAGAAATGGTTGAGAAGGCAAAAAATTTTTCGCAATTCTGCTGCTCCAAACGCTTAACCAGAATGGCCCAGGGAAAAAATACACATACCGTTGTAATCGGGCGAGTTTCTACTTTCAGACGCAGCAGGAATTTTTGGGTTAGGTCAATCCGTTCGCGAGATATGGGAGTTTGAAGCCAAGAAATGGTAGAGAAGGCAAAAAATTGTTCACAATTCTGCTGCTCCAAACGCTTAACCAGAATGGCCTAGGGAAAAAATACACATACCGTTGTAATCGGGCGAGTTTCTACTTTCAGTTACAATAGGAATTTTTGGGTCTGGTCAATCCGTTCGCGAGATATGGGACTTTGAAGCTAAGAAATGGTTGACAAGACAACAAATTTTTCGCACTTCTGCTGCTCCAATCGCTTAACGAGAATGGCCTAGGGGAAAAATACACATACCGTTGTAATCGGGCGAGTTTCTACTTTCAGACGCAGCAGGAATTTTGGGTTTGGTCAATCCGTTCGCGAGATATGGGACTTTGAAGCTAAGAAATGGTTGAGAAGACAACAAATTTTTCGCAATTCTGCTGCTCCAAACGCTTAACCAGAATGGCCTAGGGAAAAAATACACATACCGTTGTAATCGGGCGAGTTTCTACTTTCAGATGCAATAGGAATTTTTGGGTTAGGTCAATCCGTTCGCGAGATATGGGAGTTTGAAGCCAAGAAATGGTTGAGAAAGCAACAAATTTTTCGCAATTCTGCTGCTCCAAACGCTTAACCAGAATGGGGTAGGGAAAAAATACACATACCCTTGTAATCGGGCGAGTTTCTACTTTCAGACGCAGAAGGAATTTTTGGGTTTGGTCAATCCGTTCGCGAGATATGGGACTTTGAATCTAAGAAATGGTTGAGAAGACAACAAATTTTTCGCATTTCTGCTGCTCCAAACGCTTAACCAGAATGGCCTAGGGAAAAAATACACATACCTTTGTAATCGGGCGAGTTTCTACTTTCAGACGCAACAGGAATTTTTGGGTTAGGTCAATCCGTTCGCGAGATATGGGAGTTTGAAGCCAAGAAATGGTTGAGAAGGCAAAAAATTTTTCGCAATCCTGCTGCTCCAAACGCTTAACCAGAATGCCCTAGGGAAAAAATACACATACCGTTGTAATCGAGCGAGTTTCTACTTTCAGTTACAATAGGAATTTTTGGGTTCGGTCAATCCGTTCGCCAGATATGGGACTTTGAAGCTAAGAAATGGTTGACAAGACAACAAATTTTTCGCACTTCTGCTGCTCCAATCGCTTAACCAGAATGCCCTAGGGGAAAAATACGCATACCGTTGTAATCGGGCGAGTTTCTACTTTCAGACGCAGCAGGAATTTTGGGTTTGGTCAATCCGTTCGCGAGATATGGGACTTTGAAGCTAAGAAATGGTTGACAAGACAACAAATTTTTCGCACTTCTGCTGCTCCAATCGCGTAACCAGAACGGCCTAGGGGAAAAATACACATACAGTTGTAACCGGGCGAGTTTCTACTTTCAGATGCAATAGGAATTTTTGGGTTAGGTCAATCCGTTCGCGAGATATGGGAGTTTGAAGCCAAGAAATGGTTGAGAAAGCAACAAATTTTTCGCAATTCTGCTGCTCCAAACGCTTAACCAGAATGGGGTAGGGAAAAAATACACATACCCTTGTAATCGGGCGAGTTTCTACTTTCAGACGCAGAAGGAATTTTTGGGTTTGGTCAATCCGTTCGCGAGATATGGGACTTTGAATCTAAGAAATGGTTGAGAAGACAACAAATTTTTCGCATTTCTGCTGCTCCAAACGCTTAACCAGAATGGCCTAGGGAAAAAATACACATACCTTTGTAATCGGGCGAGTTTCTACTTTCAGACGCAACAGGAATTTTTGGGTTAGGTCAATCCGTTCGCGAGATATGGGAGTTTGAAGCCAAGAAATGGTTGAGAAGGCAAAAAATTTTTCGCAATTCTGCTGCTCCAAACGCTTAACCAGAATGGTCTAGGGAAAAAATACACATACCGTTGTATCGAGCGAGTTTCTACTTTCAGTTACAATAGGAATTTTTGGGTTCGGTCAATCCGTTCGCGAGATATGGGACTTTGAAGCTAAGAAATGGTTGAGAAGACAACAAATTTTTCGCAATTCTGCTGCTCCAAACGCTTAACCAGAATGGGGTAGGGAAAAAATACACATACCGTTGTAATCGGGCGAGTTTCTACTTTCAGATGCAATAGGAATTTTTGGGTTAGGTCAATCCGTTCGCGAGATATGGGAGTTTGAAGCCAAGAAATGGTAGAGAAGGCAAAAAATTGTTCACAATTCTGCTGCTCCAAACGCTTAACCAGAATGGCCTAGGGAAAAAATACACATACCGTTGTAATCGGGCGAGGTTCTACTTTCAGATGCAATAGGCATTTTTGGGTTAGGTCAATCCGTTCGCGAGATATGGGAGTTTGAAGCCAAGAAATGGCTGAGAAGGCAAAAAATTTTTCGCAATTCTGCTGCTTCAAACGCTTAACCAGAATGGCCTAGGGAAAAAATACACATACCGTTGTAATCGGGCGAGTTTCTACTTTCAGTTACAATAGGAATTTTTGGGTCTGGTCAATCCGTTCGCGAGATATGGGACTTTGAAGCTAAGAAATGGTTGACAAGACAACAAATTTTTCGCACTTCTGCTGCTCCAATCGCTTAACGAGAATGGCCTAGGGGAAAAATACACATACCGTTGTAATCGGGCGAGTTTCTACTTTCAGACGCAGCAGGAATTTTGGGTTTGGTCAATCCGTTCGCGAGATATGGGACTTTGAAGCTAAGAAATGGTTGAGAAGACAACAAATTTTTCGCAATTCTGCTACTCCAAACGCTTAACCAGAATGGCCTAGGGAAAAAATACGCATACCGTTGTAATCGGGCGAGTTTCTACTTTCAGACGCAGCAGGAATTTTGGGTTTGGTCAATCCGTTCGCGAGATATGGGACTTTGAAGCTAAGAAATGGTTGAGAAGACAACAAATTTTTCGCAATTCTGCTGCTCCAAACGCTTAACCAGAATGGCCTAGGGAAAAAATACGCATACCGTTGTAATCGGGCGAGTTTCTACTTTCAGATGCAATAGGAATTTTTGGGTTAGGTCAATCCGTTCGCGAGATATGGGAGTTTGAAGCCAAGAAATGGTAGAGAAGGAAAAAAATTTTTCGCAATTCTGCTTCTCCAAACGCTTAACCAGAATGGCCCAGGGAAAAAATACACATACCGTTGTAATCGGGCGAGTTTCTACTTTCAGACGCAGCAGGAATTTTTGGGTTTGGTCAATCCGTTCGCGAGATATGGGACTTTGAAGCTAAGAAATGGTTGAGAAGACAACAAATTTTTCGCAATTCTGCTGCACCAAACGCTTAACCAGAATGGGGTAGGGAAAAAATACACATACCGTTGTAATCGGGCGGGTTTCTACTTTCAGATGCAATAGGAATTTTTGGGTTAGGTCAATCCGTTCGCGAGATATGGGAGTTTGAAGCCAAGAAATGGTAGAGAAGGCAAAAAATTGTTCACAATTCTGCTGCTCCAAACGCTTAACCAGAATGGCCTAGGGAAAAAATACACATACCGTTGTAATCGGGCGAGGTTCTACTTTCAGATGCAATAGGCATTTTTGGGTTAGGTCAATCCGTTCGCGAGATATGGGAGTTTGAAGCCAAGAAATGGCTGAGAAGGCAAAAAATTTTTCACAATTCTGCTGCTTCAAACGCTTAACCAGAATGGCCTTGGGAAAAAATACACATACCGTTGTAATCGGGCGAGTTTCTCCTTTCAGACGCAGCAGGAATTTTGGGTTTGGTCAATCCGTTCGCGAGATATGGGACTTTGAAGCTAAGAAATGGTTGAGAAGACAACAATTTTTTCGCAATTCTGCTACTCCAAACGCTTAACCAGAATGGCCTAGGGAAAAAATACGCATACCGTTGTAATCGGGCGAGTTTCTACTTTCAGACGCAGCAGGAATTTTGGGTTTGGTCAATCCGTTCGCGAGATATGGGACTTTGAAGCTAAGAAATGGTTGAGAAGACAACAAATTTTTCGCAATTCTGCTACTCCAAACGCTTAACCAGAATGGCCTAGGGAAAAAATACGCATACCGTTGTAATCGGGCGAGTTTCTACTTTCAGACGCAGCAGGAATTTTGGGTTTGGTCAATCCGTTCGCGAGATATGGGACTTTGAAGCTAAGAAATGGTTGAGAAGACAACAAATTTTTCGCAATTCTGCTGCTCCAAACGCTTAACCAGAATGGCCTAGGGAAAAAATACGCATACCGTTGTAATCGGGCGAGTTTCTACTTTCAGATGCAATAGGAATTTTTGGGTTAGGTCAATCCGTTCGCGAGATATGGGAGTTTGAAGCCAAGAAATGGTAGAGAAGGAAAAAAATTTTTCGCAATTCTGCTTCTCCAAACGCTTAACCAGAATGGCCCAGGGAAAAAATACACATACCGTTGTAATCGGGCGAGTTTCTACTTTCAGACGCAGCAGGAATTTTTGGGTTTGGTCAATCCGTTCGCGAGATATGGGACTTTGAAGCTAAGAAATGGTTGAGAAGACAACAAATTTTTCGCAATTCTGCTGCACCAAACGCTTAACCAGAATGGGGTAGGGAAAAAATACACATACCGTTGTAATCGGGCGGGTTTCTACTTTCAGATGCAATAGGAATTTTTGGGTTAGGTCAATCCGTTCGCGAGATATGGGAGTTTGAAGCCAAGAAATGGTAGAGAAGGCAAAAAATTGTTCACAATTCTGCTGCTCCAAACGCTTAATCAGAATGGCCTAGGGAAAAAATACACATACCGTTGTAATCGGGCGAGGTTCTACTTTCAGATGCAATAGGCATTTTTGGGTTAGGTCAATCCGTTCGCGAGATATGGGAGTTTGAAGCCAAGAAATGGCTGAGAAGGCAAAAAATTTTTCACAATTCTGCTGCTTCAAACGCTTAACCAGAATGGCCTTGGGAAAAAATACACATACCGTTGTAATCGGGCGAGTTTCTCCTTTCAGGCGCAGCAGGAATTTTGGGTTTGGTCAATCCGTTCGCGAGAAATGGGACTTTGAAGCTAAGAAATGGTTGAGAAGACAACAAATTTTTCGCAATTCTGCTACTCCAAACGCTTAACCAGAATGGCCTAGGGAAAAAATACGCATACCGTTGTAATCGGACGAGTTTCTACTTTCAGACGCAGCAGGAATTTTGGGTTTGGTCAATCCGTTCGCGAGATATGGGACTTTGAAGCTAAGAAATGGTTGAGAAGACAACAAATTTTTCGCAATTCTGCTACTCCAAACGCTTAACCAGAATGGCCTAGGGAAAAAATACGCATACCGTTGTAATCGGGCGAGTTTCTACTTTCAGACGCAGCAGGAATTTTGGGTTTGGTCAATCCGTTCGCGAGATATGGGAGTTTGAAGCCAAGAAATGGTTGAGAAGGCAAAAAATTTTTCGCAATTCTGCTGCTTCAAACGCTTAACCAGAATGGCCTAGGGAAAAAATACACATACCTTTGTAATCAGGCGAGTTTCTACTTTCAGATGCAATCGGAATTTTTGGGTTAGGTCAATCCGTTCGCGAGATATGGGAGTTTGAAGCCAAGAAATGGTAGAGAAGGCAAAAAATTGTTCACAATTCTGCTGCTCCAAACGCTTAACCAGAATGGCCTAGGGAAAAAATACACATACCGCTGTAATCGGGCGAGGTTCTACTTTCAGATGCAATAGGAATTTTTGGGTCTGGTCAATCCGTTCGCGGGATATGGGACTTTGAAGCTAAGAAATGGTTGACAAGACAACAAATTTTTCGCACTTCTGCTGCTCCAATCGCTTAACCAGAATGGCCTAGGGGAAAAAAACACATACCGTTGTAATCGGGCGAGTTTCTACTTTCAGACGCAGCAGGAATTTTGGGTTTGGTCAACCCGTTCGCGAGATATGGGACTTTGAAGCTAAGAAATGGTTGAGAAGACAACAAATTTTTCGCAATTCTGCTACTCCAAACGCTTAACCAGAATGGCCTAGGGAAAAAATACGCATACCGTTGTAATCGGGCGAGTTTCTACTTTCAGACGCAGCAGGAATTTTGGGTTTGGTCAATCCGTTCGCGAGATATGGGACTTTGAAGCTAAGAAATGGTTGAGAAGACAACAAATTTTTCGCAATTCTGCTACTCCAAACGCTTAACCAGAATGGCCTAGGGAAAAAATACGCATACCGTTGTAATCGGGCGAGTTTCTACTTTCAGACGCAGCAGGAATTTTGGGTTTGGTCAATCCGTTCGCGAGATATAGGAGTTTGAAGCCAAGAAATGGTTGAGAAGGCAAAAAATTTTTCGCAATTCTGCTGCTCCAAACGCTTAACCAGAATGGCCCAGGGAAAAAATACACATACCGTTGTAATCGGGCGAGTTTCTACTTTCAGACGCAGCAGGAATTTTTGGGTTTGGTCAATCCGTTCGCGAGATATGGGACTCTGAAGCTAAGAAATGGTTGAGAAGACAACAAATTTTTCGCAATTCTGCTGCTCCAAACGCTTAACCAGAATGGGGTAGGGAAAAAATACACATACCCTTGTAATCGGGCGAGTTTCTACTTTCAGACGCAGAAGGAATTTTTGGGTTTGGTCAATCCGTTCGCGAGATATGGGACTTTGAATCTAAGAAATGGTTGAGAAGACAACAAATTTTTCGCATTTCTGCTGCTCCAAACGCTTAACCAGAATGGCCTAGGGAAAAAATACACATACCTTTGTAATCGGGCGAGTTTCTACTTTCAGACGCAACAGGAATTTTTGGGTTAGGTCAATCCGTTCGCGAGATATGGGAGTTTGAAGCCAAGAAATGGTTGAGAAGGCAAAAAATTTTTCGCAATTCTGCTGCTCCAAACGCTTAACCAGAATGCCCTAGGGAAAAAATACACATACCGTTGTAATCGAGCGAGTTTCTACTTTCAGTTACAATAGGAATTTTTGGGTTCGGTCAATCCGTTCGCGAGATATGGGACTTTGAAGCTAAGAAATGGTTGACAAGACAACAAATTTTTCGCACTTCTGCTGCTCCAATCGCTTAACCAGAATGCCGTAGGGGAAAAATACGCATACCGTTGTAATCGGGCGGGTTTCTACTTTCAGACGCAGCAGGAATTTTGGGTTTGGTCAATCCGTTCGCGAGATATGGGACTTTGAAGCTAAGAAATGGTTGACAAGACAACAAATTTTTCGCACTTCTGCTGCTCCAATCGCTTAACCAGAATGGCCTAGGGGAAAAATACACATACCGTTGTAACCGGGCGAGTTTCTTCTTTCAGATGCAATAGGAATTTTTGGGTTAGGTCAATCCGTTCGCGAGATATGGGAGTTTGAAGCCAAGAAATGGTTGAGAAGGCAAAAAATTTTTCGCAATTCTGCTGCTCCAAACGCTTAAACAGAATGGCCTACGGAAAAAATACACATACCGTCGTAATCGGGCGAGTTTCTACTTTCAGATGCAATAGGAATTTTTGGGTTAGGTCAATCCGTTCGCGAGATATGGGAGTTTGAACCTAAGAAATGGTTGAGAAGACAACAAATTTTTTGCAATTCTGCTGCTCCAAACGCTTAACCAGAATGGCCTAGGGAAAAAATACGCACACCCTTGTAATCGGGCGAGTTTCTACTTTCAGATGCAATCGGAATTTTTGGGTTATGTCAATCCGTTCGCGAGATATGGGAGTTTGAAGCCAAGAAATGGTTGAGAAGGCAAAAAATTTTTCGCATTTCTGCTGCTCCAAACGCTTAACCAGAATGGCCCAGGGAAAAAATACACATACCGTTGTAATCGGGCGAGTTTCTACTTTCAGACGCAGCAGGAATTTTTGGGTTTGGTCAATCCGTTCGCGAGATATGGGACTTTGAAGCCAAGAAATGGTTGAGAAGGCAAAAAATTTTTCGCAATTCTGCTGCTCCAAACGCTTAACCAGAATGGTCTAGGGAAAAAATACACATACCGTTGTATCGAGCGAGTTTCTACTTTCAGTTACAATAGGAATTTTTGGGTCTGGTCAATCCGTTCGCGGGATATGGGACTTTGAAGCTAAGAAATGGTTGACAAGACAGCAAATTTTTCGCACTTCTGCTGCTCCAATCGCTTAACCAGAATGGCCTAGGGGAAAAAAACACATACCGTTGTAATCGGGCGAGTTTCTACTTTCAGACGCAGCAGGAATTTTGGGTTTGGTCAACCCGTTCGCGAGATATGGGACTTTGAAGCTAAGAAATGGTTGAGAAGACAACAAATTTTTCGCAATTCTGCTACTCCAAACGCTTAACCAGAATGGCCTAGGGAAAAAATACGCATACCGTTGTAATCGGGCGAGTTTCTACTTTCAGACGCAGCAGGAATTTTGGGTTTGGTCAATCCGTTCGCGAGATATGGGACTTTGAAGCTAAGAAATGGTTGAGAAGACAACAAATTTTTCGCAATTCTGCTACTCCAAACGCTTAACCAGAATGGCCTAGGGAAAAAATACGCATACCGTTGTAATCGGGCGAGTTTCTACTTTCAGACGCAGCAGGAATTTTGGGTTTGGTCATTCCGTTCGCGAGATATAGGAGTTTGAAGCCAAGAAATGGTTGAGAAGGCAAAAAATTTTTCGCAATTCTGCTGCTCCAAACGCTTAACCAGAATGGCCCAGGGATAAAATACACATACCGTTGTAATCGGGCGAGTTTCTACTTTCAGACGCAGCAGGAATTTTTGGGTTTGGTCAATCCGTTCGCGAGATATGGGACTCTGAAGCTAAGAAATGGTTGAGAAGACAACAAATTTTTCGCAATTCTGCTGCTCCAAACGCTTAACCAGAATGGGGTAGGGAAAAAATACACATACCGTTGTAATCGGGCGAGTTTCTACTTTCAGATGCAATAGGAATTTTTGGGTTAGGTCAATCCGTTCGCGAGATATGGGAGTTTGAAGCCAAGAAATGGTAGAGAAGGCAAAAAATTGTTCACAATTCTGCTGCTCCAAACGCTTAACCAGAATGGCCTAGGGAAAAAATACACATACCGCTGTAATCGGGCGAGGTTCTACTTTCAGATGCAATAGGAATTTTTGGGTCTGGTCAATCCGTTCGCGGGATATGGGACTTTGAAGCTAAGAAATGGTTGACAAGACAACAAATTTTTCGCACTTCTGCTGCTCCAATCGCTTAACCAGAATGGCCTAGGGGAAAAAAACACATACCGTTGTAATCGGGCGAGTTTCTACTTTCAGACGCAGCAGGAATTTTGGGTTTGGTCAACCCGTTCGCGAGATATGGGACTTTGAAGCTAAGAAATGGTTGAGAAGACAACAAATTTTTCGCAATTCTGCTACTCCAAACGCTTAACCAGAATGGCCTAGGGAAAAAATACGCATACCGTTGTAATCGGGCGAGTTTCTACTTTCAGACGCAGCAGGAATTTTGGGTTTGGTCAATCCGTTCGCGAGATATGGGACTTTGAAGCTAAGAAATGGTTGAGAAGACAACAAATTTTTCGCAATTCTGCTACTCCAAACGCTTAACCAGAGTGGCCTAGGGAAAAAATACGCATACCGTTGTAATCGGGCGAGTTTCTACTTTCAGACGCAGCAGGAATTTTGGGTTTGGTCAATCCGTTCGCGAGATATAGGAGTTTGAAGCCAAGAAATGGTTGAGAAGGCAAAAAATTTTTCGCAATTCTGCTGCTCCAAACGCTTAACCAGAATGGCCCAGGGAAAAAATACACATACCGTTGTAATCGGGCGAGTTTCTACTTTCAGACGCAGCAGGAATTTTTGGGTTTGGTCAATCCGTTCGCGAGATATGGGACTCTGAAGCTAAGAAATGGTTGAGAAGACAACAAATTTTTCGCAATTCTGCTGCTCCAAACGCTTAACCAGAATGGGGTAGGGAAAAAATACACATACCCTTGTAATCGGGCGAGTTTCTACTTTCAGACGCAGAAGGAATTTTTGGGTTTGGTCAATCCGTTCGCGAGATATGGGACTTTGAATCTAAGAAATGGTTGAGAAGACAACAAATTTTTCGCATTTCTGCTGCTCCAAACGCTTAACCAGAATGGCCTAGGGAAAAAATACACATACCTTTGTAATCGGGCGAGTTTCTACTTTCAGACGCAACAGGAATTTTTGGGTTAGGTCAATCCGTTCGCGAGATATGGGAGTTTGAAGCCAAGAAATGGTTGAGAAGGCAAAAAATTTTTCGCAATTCTGCTGCTCCAAACGCTTAACCAGAATGCCCTAGGGAAAAAATACACATACCGTTGTAATCGAGCGAGTTTCTACTTTCAGTTACAATAGGAATTTTTGGGTTCGGTCAATCCGTTCGCGAGATATGGGACTTTGAAGCTAAGAAATGGTTGACAAGACAACAAATTTTTCGCACTTCTGCTGCTCCAATCGCTTAACCAGAATGCCGTAGGGGAAAAATACGCATACCGTTGTAATCGGGCGGGTTTCTACTTTCAGACGCAGCAGGAATTTTGGGTTTGGTCAATCCGTTCGCGAGATATGGGACTTTGAAGCTAAGAAATGGTTGACAAGACAACAAATTTTTCGCACTTCTGCTGCTCCAATCGCTTAACCAGAATGGCCTAGGGGAAAAATACACATACCGTTGTAACCGGGCGAGTTTCTTCTTTCAGATGCAATAGGAATTTTTGGGTTAGGTCAATCCGTTCGCGAGATATGGGAGTTTGAAGCCAAGAAATGGTTGAGAAGGCAAAAAATTTTTCGCAATTCTGCTGCTCCAAACGCTTAAACAGAATGGCCTACGGAAAAAATACACATACCGTCGTAATCGGGCGAGTTTCTACTTTCAGATGCAATAGGAATTTTTGGGTTAGGTCAATCCGTTCGCGAGATATGGGAGTTTGAACCTAAGAAATGGTTGAGAAGACAACAAATTTTTTGCAATTCTGCTGCTCCAAACGCTTAACCAGAATGGCCTAGGGAAAAAATACGCACACCCTTGTAATCGGGCGAGTTTCTACTTTCAGATGCAATCGGAATTTTTGGGTTATGTCAATCCGTTCGCGAGATATGGGAGTTTGAAGCCAAGAAATGGTTGAGAAGGCAAAAAATTTTTCGCATTTCTGCTGCTCCAAACGCTTAACCAGAATGGCCCAGGGAAAAAATACACATACCGTTGTAATCGGGCGAGTTTCTACTTTCAGACGCAGCAGGAATTTTTGGGTTTGGTCAATCCGTTCGCGAGATATGGGACTTTGAAGCCAAGAAATGGTTGAGAAGGCAAAAAATTTTTCGCAATTCTGCTGCTCCAAACGCTTAACCAGAATGGTCTAGGGAAAAAATACACATACCGTTGTATCGAGCGAGTTTCTACTTTCAGTTACAATAGGAATTTTTGGGTCTGGTCAATCCGTTCGCGGGATATGGGACTTTGAAGCTAAGAAATGGTTGACAAGACAGCAAATTTTTCGCACTTCTGCTGCTCCAATCGCTTAACCAGAATGGCCTAGGGGAAAAAAACACATACCGTTGTAATCGGGCGAGTTTCTACTTTCAGACGCAGCAGGAATTTTGGGTTTGGTCAACCCGTTCGCGAGATATGGGACTTTGAAGCTAAGAAATGGTTGAGAAGACAACAAATTTTTCGCAATTCTGCTACTCCAAACGCTTAACCAGAATGGCCTAGGGAAAAAATACGCATACCGTTGTAATCGGGCGAGTTTCTACTTTCAGACGCAGCAGGAATTTTGGGTTTGGTCAATCCGTTCGCGAGATATGGGACTTTGAAGCTAAGAAATGGTTGAGAAGACAACAAATTTTTCGCAATTCTGCTACTCCAAACGCTTAACCAGAATGGCCTAGGGAAAAAATACGCATACCGTTGTAATCGGGCGAGTTTCTACTTTCAGACGCAGCAGGAATTTTGGGTTTGGTCATTCCGTTCGCGAGATATAGGAGTTTGAAGCCAAGAAATGGTTGAGAAGGCAAAAAATTTTTCGCAATTCTGCTGCTCCAAACGCTTAACCAGAATGGCCCAGGGATAAAATACACATACCGTTGTAATCGGGCGAGTTTCTACTTTCAGACGCAGCAGGAATTTTTGGGTTTGGTCAATCCGTTCGCGAGATATGGGACTCTGAAGCTAAGAAATGGTTGAGAAGACAACAAATTTTTCGCAATTCTGCTGCTCCAAACGCTTAACCAGAATGGGGTAGGGAAAAAATACACATACCGTTGTAATCGGGCGAGTTTCTACTTTCAGATGCAATAGGAATTTTTGGGTTAGGTCAATCCGTTCGCGAGATATGGGAGTTTGAAGCCAAGAAATGGTAGAGAAGGCAAAAAATTGTTCACAATTCTGCTGCTCCAAACGCTTAACCAGAATGGCCTAGGGAAAAAATACACATACCGTTGTAATCGGGCGAGGTTCTACTTTCAGATGCAATAGGCATTTTTGGGTTAGGTCAATCCGTTCGCGAGATATGGGAGTTTGAAGCCAAGAAATGGCTGAGAAGGCAAAAAATTTTTCGCAATTCTGCTGCTTCAAACGCTTAACCAGAATGGCCTAGGGAAAAAATACACATACCGTTGTAATCGGGCGAGTTTCTACTTTCAGTTACAATAGGAATTTTTGGGTCTGGTCAATCCGTTCGCGAGATATGGGACTTTGAAGCTAAGAAATGGTTGACAAGACAACAAATTTTTCGCACTTCTGCTGCTCCAATCGCTTAACGAGAATGGCCTAGGGGAAAAATACACATACCGTTGTAATCGGGCGAGTTTCTACTTTCAGACGCAGCAGGAATTTTGGGTTTGGTCAATCCGTTCGCGAGATATGGGACTTTGAAGCTAAGAAATGGTTGAGAAGACAACAAATTTTTCGCAATTCTGCTGCTCCAAACGCTTAACCAGAATGGCCTAGGGAAAAAATACGCATACCGTTGTAATCGGGCGAGTTTCTACTTTCAGACGCAGCAGGAATTTTGGGTTTGGTCAATCCGTTCGCGAGATATGGGACTTTGAAGCTAAGAAATGGTTGAGAAGACAACAAATTTTTCGCAATTCTGCTACTCCAAACGCTTAACCAGAATGGCCTAGGGAAAAAATACGCATACCGTTGTAATCGGGCGAGTTTCTACTTTCAGACGCAGCAGGAATTTTGGGTTTGGTCAATCCGTTCGCGAGATATGGGACTTTGAAGCTAAGAAATGGTTGAGAAGACAACAAATTTTTCGCAATTCTGCTGCTCCAAACGCTTAACCAGAATGGCCTAGGGAAAAAATACGCATACCGTTGTAATCGGGCGAGTTTCTACTTTCAGATGCAATAGGAATTTTTGGGTTAGGTCAATCCGTTCGCGAGATATGGGAGTTTGAAGCCAAGAAATGGTAGAGAAGGAAAAAAATTTTTCGCAATTCTGCTTCTCCAAACGCTTAACCAGAATGGCCCAGGGAAAAAATACACATACCGTTGTAATCGGGCGAGTTTCTACTTTCAGACGCAGCAGGAATTTTTGGGTTTGGTCAATCCGTTCGCGAGATATGGGACTTTGAAGCTAAGAAATGGTTGAGAAGACAACAAATTTTTCGCAATTCTGCTGCACCAAACGCTTAACCAGAATGGGGTAGGGAAAAAATACACATACCGTTGTAATCGGGCGGGTTTCTACTTTCAGATGCAATAGGAATTTTTGGGTTAGGTCAATCCGTTCGCGAGATATGGGAGTTTGAAGCCAAGAAATGGTAGAGAAGGCAAAAAATTGTTCACAATTCTGCTGCTCCAAACGCTTAACCAGAATGGCCTAGGGAAAAAATACACATACCGTTGTAATCGGGCGAGGTTCTACTTTCAGATGCAATAGGCATTTTTGGGTTAGGTCAATCCGTTCGCGAGATATGGGAGTTTGAAGCCAAGAAATGGCTGAGAAGGCAAAAAATTTTTCACAATTCTGCTGCTTCAAACGCTTAACCAGAATGGCCTTGGGAAAAAATACACATACCGTTGTAATCGGGCGAGTTTCTCCTTTCAGACGCAGCAGGAATTTTGGGTTTGGTCAATCCGTTCGCGAGATATGGGACTTTGAAGCTAAGAAATGGTTGAGAAGACAACAATTTTTTCGCAATTCTGCTACTCCAAACGCTTAACCAGAATGGCCTAGGGAAAAAATACGCATACCGTTGTAATCGGGCGAGTTTCTACTTTCAGACGCAGCAGGAATTTTGGGTTTGGTCAATCCGTTCGCGAGATATGGGACTTTGAAGCTAAGAAATGGTTGAGAAGACAACAAATTTTTCGCAATTCTGCTACTCCAAACGCTTAACCAGAATGGCCTAGGGAAAAAATACGCATACCGTTGTAATCGGGCGAGTTTCTACTTTCAGACGCAGCAGGAATTTTGGGTTTGGTCAATCCGTTCGCGAGATATGGGACTTTGAAGCTAAGAAATGGTTGAGAAGACAACAAATTTTTCGCAATTCTGCTACTCCAAACGCTTAACCAGAATGGCCTAGGGAAAAAATACGCATACCGTTGTAATCGGGCGAGTTTCTACTTTCAGACGCAGCAGGAATTTTGGGTTTGGTCAATCCGTTCGCGAGATATGGGAGTTTGAAGCCAAGAAATGGTTGAGAAGGCAAAAAATTTTTCGCAATTCTGCTGCTTCAAACGCTTAACCAGAATGGCCTAGGGAAAAAATACACATACCTTTGTAATCAGGCGAGTTTCTACTTTCAGATGCAATCGGAATTTTTGGGTTAGGTCAATCCGTTCGCGAGATATGGGAGTTTGAAGCCAAGAAATGGTAGAGAAGGCAAAAAATTGTTCACAATTCTGCTGCTCCAAACGCTTAACCAGAATGGCCTAGGGAAAAAATACACATACCGCTGTAATCGGGCGAGGTTCTACTTTCAGATGCAATAGGAATTTTTGGGTCTGGTCAATCCGTTCGCGGGATATGGGACTTTGAAGCTAAGAAATGGTTGACAAGACAACAAATTTTTCGCACTTCTGCTGCTCCAATCGCTTAACCAGAATGGCCTAGGGGAAAAAAACACATACCGTTGTAATCGGGCGAGTTTCTACTTTCAGACGCAGCAGGAATTTTGGGTTTGGTCAACCCGTTCGCGAGATATGGGACTTTGAAGCTAAGAAATGGTTGAGAAGACAACAAATTTTTCGCAATTCTGCTACTCCAAACGCTTAACCAGAATGGCCTAGGGAAAAAATACGCATACCGTTGTAATCGGGCGAGTTTCTACTTTCAGACGCAGCAGGAATTTTGGGTTTGGTCAATCCGTTCGCGAGATATGGGACTTTGAAGCTAAGAAATGGTTGAGAAGACAACAAATTTTTCGCAATTCTGCTAATCCAAACGCTTAACCAGAATGGCCTAGGGAAAAAATACGCATACCGTTGTAATCGGGCGAGTTTCTACTTTCAGACGCAGCAGGAATTTTGGGTTTGGTCAATCCGTTCGCGAGATATAGGAGTTTGAAGCCAAGAAATGGTTGAGAAGGCAAAAAATTTTTCGCAATTCTGCTGCTCCAAACGCTTAACCAGAATGGCCCAGGGAAAAAATACACATACCGTTGTAATCGGGCGAGTTTCTACTTTCAGACGCAGCAGGAATTTTTGGGTTTGGTCAATCCGTTCGCGAGATATGGGACTCTGAAGCTAAGAAATGGTTGAGAAGACAACAAATTTTTCGCAATTCTGCTGCTCCAAACGCTTAACCAGAATGGGGTAGGGAAAAAATACACATACCCTTGTAATCGGGCGAGTTTCTACTTTCAGACGCAGAAGGAATTTTTGGGTTTGGTCAATCCGTTCGCGAGATATGGGACTTTGAATCTAAGAAATGGTTGAGAAGACAACAAATTTTTCGCATTTCTGCTGCTCCAAACGCTTAACCAGAATGGCCTAGGGAAAAAATACACATACCTTTGTAATCGGGCGAGTTTCTACTTTCAGACGCAACAGGAATTTTTGGGTTAGGTCAATCCGTTCGCGAGATATGGGAGTTTGAAGCCAAGAAATGGTTGAGAAGGCAAAAAATTTTTCGCAATTCTGCTGCTCCAAACGCTTAACCAGAATGCCCTAGGGAAAAAATACACATACCGTTGTAATCGAGCGAGTTTCTACTTTCAGTTACAATAGGAATTTTTGGGTTCGGTCAATCCGTTCGCGAGATATGGGACTTTGAAGCTAAGAAATGGTTGACAAGACAACAAATTTTTCGCACTTCTGCTGCTCCAATCGCTTAACCAGAATGCCGTAGGGGAAAAATACGCATACCGTTGTAATCGGGCGGGTTTCTACTTTCAGACGCAGCAGGAATTTTGGGTTTGGTCAATCCGTTCGCGAGATATGGGACTTTGAAGCTAAGAAATGGTTGACAAGACAACAAATTTTTCGCACTTCTGCTGCTCCAATCGCTTAACCAGAATGGCCTAGGGGAAAAATACACATACCGTTGTAACCGGGCGAGTTTCTTCTTTCAGATGCAATAGGAATTTTTGGGTTAGGTCAATCCGTTCGCGAGATATGGGAGTTTGAAGCCAAGAAATGGTTGAGAAGGCAAAAAATTTTTCGCAATTCTGCTGCTCCAAACGCTTAAACAGAATGGCCTACGGAAAAAATACACATACCGTCGTAATCGGGCGAGTTTCTACTTTCAGATGCAATAGGAATTTTTGGGTTAGGTCAATCCGTTCGCGAGATATGGGAGTTTGAAGCTAAGAAATGGTTGAGAAGACAACAAATTTTTTGCAATTCTGCTGCTCCAAACGCTTAACCAGAATGGCCTAGGGAAAAAATACGCACACCCTTGTAATCGGGCGAGTTTCTACTTTCAGATGCAATCGGAGTTTTTGGGTTATGTCAATCCGTTCGCGAGATATGGGAGTTTGAAGCCAAGAAATGGTTGAGAAGGCAAAAAATTTTTCGCACTTCTGCTGCTCCAAACGCTTAACCAGAATGGCCCAGGGAAAAAATACACATACCGTTGTAATCGGGCGAGTTTCTACTTTCAGACGCAGCAGGAATTTTTGGGTTTGGTCAATCCGTTCGCGAGATATGGGACTTTGAAGCTAAGAAATGGTTGAGAAGACAACAAATTTTTCGCAATTCTGCTACTCCAAACGCTTAACCAGAATGGCCTAGGGAAAAAATACGCATACCGTTGTAATCGGGCGAGTTTCTACTTTCAGACGCAGCAGGAATTTTGGGTTTGGTCATTCCGTTCGCGAGATATAGGAGTTTGAAGCCAAGAAATGGTTGAGAAGGCAAAAAATTTTTCGCAATTCTGCTGCTCCAAACGCTTAACCAGAATGGCCCAGGGATAAAATACACATACCGTTGTAATCGGGCGAGTTTCTACTTTCAGACGCAGCAGGAATTTTTGGGTTTGGTCAATCCGTTCGCGAGATATGGGACTCTGAAGCTAAGAAATGGTTGAGAAGACAACAAATTTTTCGCAATTCTGCTGCTCCAAACGCTTAACCAGAATGGGGTAGGGAAAAAATACACATACCGTTGTAATCGGGCGAGTTTCTACTTTCAGATGCAATAGGAATTTTTGGGTTAGGTCAATCCGTTCGCGAGATATGGGAGTTTGAAGCCAAGAAATGGTAGAGAAGGCAAAAAATTGTTCACAATTCTGCTGCTCCAAACGCTTAACCAGAATGGCCTAGGGAAAAAATACACATACCGTTGTAATCGGGCGAGGTTCTACTTTCAGATGCAATAGGCATTTTTGGGTTAGGTTAATCCGTTCGCGAGATATGGGAGTTTGAAGCCAAGAAATGGCTGAGAAGGCAAAAAATTTTTCGCAATTCTGCTGCTTCAAACGCTTAACCAGAATGGCCTAGGGAAAAAATACACATACCGTTGTAATCGGGCGAGTTTCTACTTTCAGATGCAATAGGAATTTTTGGGTTAGGTCAATCCGTTCGCGAGATATGGGAGTTTGAAGCCAAGAAATGGTAGAGAAGGCAAAAAATTGTTCACAATTCTGCTGCTCCAAACGCTTAACCAGAATGGCCTAGGGAAAAAATACACATACCGTTGTAATCGGGCGAGGTTCTACTTTCAGATGCAATAGGCATTTTTGGGTTAGGTCAATCCGTTCGCGAGATATGGGAGTTTGAAGCCAAGAAATGGCTGAGAAGGCAAAAAATTTTTCGCATTTCTGCTGCTTCAAACGCTTAACCAGAATGGCCTTGGGAAAAAATACACATACCGTTGTAATCGGGCGAGTTTCTCCTTTCAGACGCAGCAGGAATTTTGGGTTTGGTCAATCCGTTCGCGAGATATGGGACTTTGAAGCTAAGAAATGGTTGAGAAGACAACAAATTTTTCGCAATTCTGCTACTCCAAACGCTTAACCAGAATGGCCTAGGGAAAAAATACGCATACCGTTGTAATCGGGCGAGTTTCTACTTTCAGACGCAGCAGGAATTTTGGGTTTGGTCAATCCGTTCGCGAGATATGGGACTTTGAAGCTAAGAAATGGTTGAGAAGACAACAAATTTTTCGCAATTCTGCTACTCCAAACGCTTAACCAGAATGGCCTAGGGAAAAAATACGCATACCGTTGTAATCGGGCGAGTTTCTACTTTCAGACGCAGCAGGAATTTTGGGTTTGGTCAATCCGTTCGCGAGATATGGGACTTTGAAGCTAAGAAATGGTTGAGAAGACAACAAATTTTTCGCAATTCTGCTGCTCCAAACGCTTAACCAGAATGGCCTAGGGAAAAAATACGCATACCGTTGTAATCGGGCGAGTTTCTACTTTCAGATGCAATAGGAATTTTTGGGTTAGGTCAATCCGTTCGCGAGATATGGGAGTTTGAAGCCAAGAAATGGTAGAGAAGGATAAAAATTTTTCGCAATTCTGCTTCTCCAAACGCTTAACCAGAATGGCCCAGGGAAAAAATACACATACCGTTGTAATCGGGCGAGTTTCTACTTTCAGGCGCAGCAGGAATTTTTGCGTTTGGTCAATCCGTTCGCGAGATATGGGACTTTGAAGCTAAGAAATGGTTGAGAAGACAACAAATTTTTCGCAATTCTGCTGCACCAAACGCTTAACCAGAATGGGGTAGGGAAAAAATACACATACCGTTGTAATCGGGCGAGTTTCTACTTTCAGATGCAATAGGAATTTTTGGGTTAGGTCAATCCGTTCGCGAGATATGGGAGTTTGAAGCCAAGAAATGGTAGAGAAGGCAAAAAATTGTTCACAATTCTGCTGCTCCAAACGCTTAACCAGAATGGCCTAGGGAAAAAATACACATACCGTTGTAATCGGGCGAGGTTCTACTTTCAGATGCAATAGGCATTTTTGGGTTAGGTCAATCCGTTCGCGAGATATGGGAGTTTGAAGCCAAGAAATGGCTGAGAAGGCAAAAAATTTTTCACAATTCTGCTGCTTCAAACGCTTAACCAGAATGGCCTTGGGAAAAAATACACATACCGTTGTAATCGGGCGAGTTTCTCCTTTCAGACGCAGCAGGAATTTTGGGTTTGGTCAATCCGTTCGCGAGATATGGGACTTTGAAGCTAAGAAATGGTTGAGAAGACAACAAATTTTTCGCAATTCTGCTACTCCAAACGCTTAACCAGAATGGGGTAGGGAAAAAATACACATACCGTTGTAATCGGGCGAGTTTCTACTTTCAGATGCAATAGGAATTTTTGGGTTAGGTCAATCCGTTCGCGAGATATGGGAGTTTGAAGCCAAGAAATGGTAGAGAAGGCAAAAAATTGTTCACAATTCTGCTGCTCCAAACGCTTAACCAGAATGGCCTAGGGAAAAAATACACATACCGTTGTAATCGGGCGAGGTTCTACTTTCAGATGCAATAGGCATTTTTGGGTTAGGTTAATCCGTTCGCGAGATATGGGAGTTTGAAGCCAAGAAATGGCTGAGAAGGCAAAAAATTTTTCGCAATTCTGTGCTTCAAACGCTTAACCAGAATGGCCTAGGGAAAAAATACACATACCGTTGTAATCGGGCGAGTTTCTACTTTCAGATGCAATAGGAATTTTTGGGTTAGGTCAATCCGTTCGCGAGATATGGGAGTTTGAAGCCAAGAAATGGTAGAGAAGGCAAAAAATTGTTCACAATTCTGCTGCTCCAAACGCTTAACCAGAATGGCCTAGGGAAAAAATACACATACCGTTGTAATCGGGCGAGGTTCTACTTTCAGATGCAATAGGCATTTTTGGGTTTGGTCAATCCGTTCGCGAGATATGGGACTTTGAAGCCAAGAAATGGTTGAGAAGGCAAAAAATTTTTCGCAATTCTGCTGCTCCAAACGCTTAACCAGAATGGTCTAGGGAAAAAATACACATACCGTTGTATCGAGCGAGTTTCTACTTTCAGTTACAATAGGAATTTTTGGGTCTGGTCAATCCGTTCGCGGGATATGGGACTTTGAAGCTAAGAAATGGTTGACAAGACAGCAAATTTTTCGCACTTCTGCTGCTCCAATCGCTTAACCAGAACGGCCTAGGGGAAAAAAACACATACCGTTGTAATCGGGCGAGTTTCTACTTTCAGACGCAGCAGGAATTTTGGGTTTGGTCAACCCGTTCGCGAGATATGGGACTTTGAAGCTAAGAAATGGTTGAGAAGACAACAAATTTTTCGCAATTCTGCTACTCCAAACGCTTAACCAGAATGGCCTAGGAAAAAATACGCATACCGTTGTAATCGGGCGAGTTTCTACTTTCAGACGCAGCAGGAATTTTGGGTTTGGTCAATCCGTTCGCGAGATATGGGACTTTGAAGCTAAGAAATGGTTGAGAAGACAACAAATTTTTCGCAATTCTGCTACTCCAAACGCTTAACCAGAATGGCCTAGGGAAAAAATACGCATACCGTTGTAATCGGGCGAGTTTCTACTTTCAGACGCAGCAGGAATTTTGGCTTTGGTCATTCCGTTCGCGAGATATAGGAGTTTGAAGCCAAGAAATGGTTGAGAAGGCAAAAATTTTTCGCAATTCTGCTGCTCCAAACGCTTAACCAGAATGGCCCAGGGATAAAATACACATACCGTTGTAATCGGGCGAGTTTCTACTTTCAGACGCAGCAGGAATTTTTGGGTTTGGTCAATCCGTTCGCGAGATATGGGACTCTGAAGCTAAGAAATGGTTGAGAAGACAACAAATTTTTCGCAATTCTGCTGCTCCAAACGCTTAACCAGAATGGGGTAGGGAAAAAATACACATACCGTTGTAATCGGGCGAGTTTCTACTTTCAGATGCAATAGGAATTTTTGGGTTAGGTCAATCCGTTCGCGAGATATGGGAGTTTGAAGCCAAGAAATGGTAGAGAAGGCAAAAAATTGTTCACAATTCTGCTGCTCCAAACGCTTAACCAGAATGGCCTAGGGAAAAAATACACATACCGTTGTAATCGGGCGAGGTTCTACTTTCAGATGCAATAGGCATTTTTGGGTTAGGTTAATCCGTTCGCGAGATATGGGAGTTTGAAGCCAAGAAATGGCTGAGAAGGCAAAAAATTTTTCGCAATTCTGCTGCTTCAAACGCTTAACCAGAATGGCCTAGGGAAAAAATACACATACCGTTGTAATCGGGCGAGTTTCTACTTTCAGATGCAATAGGAATTTTTGGGTTAGGTCAATCCGTTCGCGAGATATGGGAGTTTGAAGCCAAGAAATGGTAGAGAAGGCAAAAAATTGTTCACAATTCTGCTGCTCCAAACGCTTAACCAGAATGGCCTAGGGAAAAAATACACATACCGTTGTAATCGGGCGAGGTTCTACTTTCAGATGCAATAGGCATTTTTGGGTTAGGTCAATCCGTTCGCGAGATATGGGACTTTGAAGCTAAGAAATGGTTGAGAAGACAACAAATTTTTCGCAATTCTGCTACTCCAAACGCTTAACCAGAATGGCCTAGGGAAAAAATACGCATACCGTTGTAATCGGGCGAGTTTCTACTTTCAGACGCAGCAGGAATTTTGGGTTTGGTCAATCCGTTCGCGAGATATGGGAGTTTGAAGCCAAGAAATGGTTGAGAAGGCAAAAAATTTTTCGCAATTCTGCTGCTTCAAACGCTTAACCAGAATGGCCTAGGGAAAAAATACACATACCTTTGTAATCAGGCGAGTTTCTACTTTCAGATGCAATCGGAATTTTTGGGTTAGGTCAATCCGTTCGCGAGATATGGGAGTTTGAAGCCAAGAAATGGTAGAGAAGGCAAAAAATTGTTCACAATTCTGCTGCTCCAAACGCTTAACCAGAATGGCCTAGGGAAAAAATACACATACCGCTGTAATCGGGCGAGGTTCTACTTTCAGATGCAATAGGAATTTTTGGGTCTGGTCAATCCGTTCGCGGGATATGGGACTTTGAAGCTAAGAAATGGTTGACAAGACAGGAAATTTTTCGCACTTCTGCTGCTCCAATCGCTTAACCAGAATGGCCTAGGGGAAAAAAACACATACCGTTGTAATCGGGCGAGTTTCTACTTTCAGACGCAGCAGGAATTTTGGGTTTGGTCAACCCGTTCGCGAGATATGGGACTTTGAAGCTAAGAAATGGTTGAGAAGACAACAAATTTTTCGCAATTCTGCTACTCCAAACGCTTAACCAGAATGGCCTAGGGAAAAAATACGCATACCGTTGTAATCGGGCGAGTTTCTACTTTCAGACGCAGCAGGAATTTTGGGTTTGGTCAATCCGTTCGCGAGATATGGGACTTTGAAGCTAAGAAATGGTTGAGAAGACAACAAATTTTTCGCAATTCTGCTACTCCAAACGCTTAACCAGAATGGCCTAGGGAAAAAATACGCATACCGTTGTAATCGGGCGAGTTTCTACTTTCAGACGCAGCAGGAATTTTGGGTTTGGTCAATCCGTTCGCGAGATATAGGAGTTTGAAGCCAAGAAATGGTTGAGAAGGCAAAAAATTTTTCGCAATTCTGCTGCTCCAAACGCTTAACCAGAATGGCCCAGGGAAAAAATACACATACCGTTGTAATCGGGCGAGTTTCTACTTTCAGACGCAGCAGGAATTTTTGGGTTTGGTCAATCCGTTCGCGAGATATGGGACTCTGAAGCTAAGAAATGGTTGAGAAGACAACAAATTTTTCGCAATTCTGCTGCTCCAAACGCTTAACAAGAATGGGGTAGGGAAAAAATACACATACCGTTGTAATCGGGCGAGTTTCTACTTTCAGATGCAATAGGAATTTTTGGGTTAGGTCAATCCGTTCGCGAGATATGGGAGTTTGAAGCCAAGAAATGGTAGAGAAGGCAAAAAATTGTTCACAATTCTGCTGCTCCAAACGCTTAACCAGAATGGCCTAGGGAAAAAATACACATACCGTTGTAATCGGGCGAGGTTCTACTTTCAGATGCAATAGGCATTTTTGGGTTAGGTTAATCCGTTCGCGAGATATGGGAGTTTGAAGCCAAGAAATGGCTGAGAAGGCAAAAAATTTTTCGCAATTCTGCTGCTTCAAACGCTTAACCAAAATGGCCTAGGGAAAAAATACACATACCGTTGTAATCGGGCGAGTTTCTACTTTCAGTTACAATAGGAATTTTTGGGTCTGGTCAGTCCGTTCGCGAGATATGGGACTTTGAAGCCAAGAAATGGCTGAGAAGGCAAAAAATTTTTCACAATTCTGCTGCTTCACACGCTTAACCAGAATGGCCTTGGGAAAAAATACACATACCGTTGTAATCGGGCGAGTTTCTCCTTTCAGACGCAGCAGGAATTTTGGGTTTGGTCAATCCGTTCGCGAGATATGGGACTTTGAAGCTAAGAAATGGTTGAGAAGACAACAAATTTTTCGCAATTCTGCTACTCCAAACGCTTAACCAGAATGGCCTAGGGAAAAAATACGCATACCGTTGTAATCGGGCGAGTTTCTACTTTCAGACGCAGCAGGAATTTTGGGTTTGGTCAATCCGTTCGCGAGATATGGGACTTTGAAGCTAAGAAATGGTTGAGAAGACAACAAATTTTTCGCAATTCTGCTACTCCAAACGCTTAACCAGAATGGCCTAGGGAAAAAATACGCATACCGTTGTAATCGGGCGAGTTTCTACTTTCAGACGCAACAGGAATTTTGGGTTTGGTCAATCCGTTCGCGAGATATGGGAGTTTGAAGCCAAGAAATGGTTGAGAAGGCAAAAAATTTTTCGCAATTCTGCTGCTTCAAACGCTTAACCAGAATGGCCTAGGGAAAAAATACACATACCTTTGTAATCAGGCGAGTTTCTACTTTCAGATGCAATCGGAATTTTTGGGTTAGGTCAATCCGTTCGCGAGATATGGGAGTTTGAAGACAAGAAATGGTAGAGAAGGCAAAAAATTGTTCACAATTCTGCTGCTCCAAACGCTTAACCAGAATGGCCTAGGGAAAAAATACACATACCGCTGTAATCGGGCGAGGTTCTACTTTCAGATGCAATAGGAATTTTTGGGTCTGGTCAATCCGTTCGCGGGATATGGGACTTTGAAGCTAAGAAATGGTTGACAAGACAGCAAATTTTTCGCACTTCTGCTGCTCCAATCGCTTAACCAGAATGGCCTAGGGGAAAAAAACACATACCGTTGTAATCGGGCGAGTTTCTACTTTCAGACGCAGCAGGAATTTTGGGTTTGGTCAACCCGTTCGCGAGATATGGGACTTTGAAGCTAAGAAATGGTTGAGAAGACAACAAATTTTTCGCAATTCTGCTACTCCAAACGCTTAACCAGAATGGCCTAGGGAAAAAATACGCATACCGTTGTAATCGGGCGAGTTTCTACTTTCAGACGCAGCAGGAATTTTGGGTTTGGTCAATCCGTTCGCGAGATATGGGAGTTTGAAGCCAAGAAATGGTAGAGAAGGCAAAAAATTGTTCACAATTCTGCTGCTCCAAACGCTTAACCAGAATGGCCTAGGGAAAAAATACACATACCGTTGTAATCGGGCGAGGTTCTACTTTCAGATGCAATAGGCATTTTTGGGTTAGGTTAATCCGTTCGCGAGATATGGGAGTTTGAAGCCAAGAAATGGCTGAGAAGACAACAAATTTTTCGCACTTCTGCTGCTCCAATCGCTTAACGAGAATGGCCTAGGGGAAAAATACACATACCGTTGTAATCGGGCGAGTTTCTACTTTCAGACGCAGCAGGAATTTTGGGTTTGGTCAATCCGTTCGCGAGATATGGGACTTTGAAGCTAAGAAATGGTTGAGAAGACAACAAATTTTTCGCAATTCTGCTACTCCAAACGCTTAACCAGAATGGCCTAGGGAAAAAATACGCATACCGTTGTAATCGGGCGAGTTTCTACTTTCAGACGCAGCAGGAATTTTGGGTTTGGTCAATCCGTTCGCGAGATATGGGACTTTGAAGCTAAGAAATGGTTGAGAAGACAACAAATTTTTCGCAATTCTGCTACTCCAAACGCTTAACCAGAATGGCCTAGGGAAAAAATACGCATACCGTTGTAATCGGGCGAGTTTCTACTTTCAGACGCAG
The DNA here is from genome assembly GCF_051014685.1 of Ptiloglossa arizonensis. Classification (NCBI taxonomy): domain Eukaryota; kingdom Metazoa; phylum Arthropoda; class Insecta; order Hymenoptera; family Colletidae; genus Ptiloglossa; species Ptiloglossa arizonensis. The sequence goes on along the minus strand of NW_027478818.1, from coordinate 215,792 downwards.
CAGGAATTTTGGGTTTGGTCAATCCGTTCGCGAGATATAGGAGTTTGAAGCCAGAGATGGTTGAGAAGGCAAAAAATTTTTCGCAATTCTGCTGCTCCAAACGCTTAACCAGAATGGCCCAGGGAAAAAATACACATACCGTTGTAATCGGGCGAGTTTCTACTTTCAGACGCAGCAGGAATTTTGGGTTTGGTCAATCCGTTCGCGAGATATGGGACTCTGAAGCTAAGAAATGGTTGAGAAGACAACAAATTTTTCGCAATTCTGCTGCTCCAAACGCTTAACCAGAATGGGGTAGGGAAAAAATAGACATACCGTTGTAATCGGGCGAGTTTCTACTTTCAGATGCAATAGGAATTCTTGGGTTAGGTCAATCCGTTCGCGAGATATGGGAGTATGAAGCCAAGAAATGGTAGAGAAGGCAAAAAATTGTTCACAATTCTGCTGCTCCAAACGCTTAACCAGAATGGCCTAGGGAAAAAATACACATACCGTTGTAATCGGGCGAGGTTCTACTTTCAGATGCAATAGGCATTTTTGGGTTAGGTTAATCCGTTCGCGAGATATGGGAGTTTGAAGCCAAGAAATGGCTGAGAAGGCAAAAAATTTTTCGCAATTCTGCTGCTTCAAACGCTTAACCAGAATGGCCTAGGGAAAAAATACACATACCGTTGTAATCGGGCGAGTTTCTACTTTCAGCTACAATAGGAATTTTTGGGTCTGGTCAATCCGTTCGCGAGATATGGGACTTTGAAGCTAAGAAATGGTTGACAAGACAACAAATTTTTCGCACTTCTGCTGCTCCAATCGCTTAACGAGAATGGCCTAGGGGAAAAATACACATACAGTTGTAATCGGGCGAGTTTCTACTTTCAGACGCAGCAGGAATTTTGGGTTTGGTCAATCCGTTCGCGAGATATGGGACTTTGAAGCTAAGAAATGGTTGAGAAGACAACAAATTTTTCGCAATTCTGCTGCTCCAAACGCTTAACCAGAATGGCCTAGGGAAAAAATACACATACCGTTGTAATCGGGCGAGGTTCTACTTTCAGATGCAATAGGCATTTTTGGGTTAGGTCAATCCGTTCGCGAGATATGGGAGTTTGAAGCCAAGAAATGGTTGAGAAAGCAACAAATTTTTCGCAATTCTGCTGCTCCAAACACTTAACCAGAATGGGGTAGGGAAAAAATACACATACCCTTGTAATCGGGCGAGTTTCTACTTTCAGACGCAGAAGGAATTTTTGGGTTTGGTCAATCCGTTCGCGAGATATGGGACCTTGAATCTAAGAAATGGTTGAGAAGACAACAAATTTTTCGCATTTCTGCTGCTCCAAACGCTTAACCAGAATGGCCTAGGGAAAAAATACACATACCTTTGTAATCGGGCGAGTTTCTACTTTCAGATGCAATCGGAATTTTTGGGTTAGGTCAATCCGTTCGCGAGATATGGGAGTTTGAAGCCAAGAAATGGTAGAGAAGGCAAAAAATTGTTCACAATTCTGCTGCTCCAAACGCTTAACCAGAATGGCCTAGGGAAAAAATACACATACCGCTGTAATCGGGCGAGGTTCTACTTTCAGATGCAATAGGAATTTTTGGGTTAGGTCAATCCGTTCGCGAGATATGGGAGTTTGAAGCCAAGAAATGGTTGAGAAGGCAAAAATTTGTCGCAATTCTGCTGCTTCAAACGCTTAACCAGAATGGCCTAGGGAAAAAATACACATACCTTTGTAATCGGGCGAGTTTCTACTTTCAGATGCAATCGGAATTTTTGGGTTAGGTCAATCCGTTCGCGAGATATGGGAGTTTGAAGCCAAGAAATGGTAGAGAAGGCAAAAAATTGTTCACAATTCTGCTGCTCCAAACGCTTAACCAGAATGGCCTAGGGAAAAAATACACATACCGTTGTAATCGGGCGAGGTTCTACTTTCAGATGCAATAGGAATTTTTGGGTTATGTCAATCCGTTCGCGAGATATGGGAGTTTGAAGCTAAGAAATGGTTGACAAGACAACAAATTTTTCGCACTTCTGCTGCTCCAATCGCTTAACCAGAATGGCCTAGGGGGAAAAAAACACATACCGTTGTAATCGGGCGAGTTTCTACTTTCAGACGCAGCAGGAATTTTGGGTTTGGTCAATCCGTTCGCGAGATATGGGACTTTGAATCTATGAATTGGTTGAGAAGACAACAAATTTTTCGCATTTCTGCTGCTCCAAACGCTTAACCAGAATGGCCTAGGGAAAAAATACACATACCTTTGTAATCGGTCGAGTTTCTACTTTCAGATTCAATCGGAATTTTTGGGTTAGGTCTATCCGTTCGCGAGATATGGGAGTTTGAAGCCAAGAAATGGTAGAGAAGGCAAAAAATTGTTCACAATTCTGCTGCTCCAAACGCTTAACCAGAATGGCCTAGGGAAAAAATACACATACCGCTGTAATCGGGCGAGGTTCTACTTTCAGATGCAATAGGAATTTTTGGGTTAGGTCAATCCGTTCGCGAGATATGGGAGTTTGAAGCCAAGAAATGGTTGAGAAGGCAAAAATTTTTCGCAATTCTGCTGCTCCAAACGCTTAACCAGAATGGCCTAGGGAAAAAATACACTTACCGTTGTAATCGGGCGAGTTTCTACTTTCAGTTACAATAGGAATTTTTGGGTCTGGTCAATCCGTTCGCGAGATATGGGACTTTGAAGCTAAGAAATGGTTGACAAGACAACAAATTTTTCGCACTTCTGCTGCTCCAATCGCTTAACCAGAATGGCCTAGGGGAAAAATACACATACCGTTGTAACCGGGCGAGTTTCTACTTTCAGATGCAATAGGAATTTTTGGGTTAGGTCAATCCGTTCGCGAGATATGGGAGTTTGAAGCCAAGAAATGGTTGAGAAGGCAATAAATTTTTCGCAATTCTGCTGCTCCAAACGCTTAACCAGAATGGCCTAGGGAAAAAATACACATACCGCTGTAATCGGGCGAGGTTCTACTTTCAGATGCAATAGGGGATTTTGGGTTAGGTCAATCCGTTCGCGAGATATGGGAGTTTGAAGCCAAGAAATGGTTGAGAAGGCAAAAAATTTTTCGCAATTCTGCTGCTCCAAACGCTTAACCAGAATGGTCTAGGGAAAAAATACACATGCCGTTGTAATCGGGCGAGTTGCTACTTTCAGATGCAATCGGAATTTTTGGGTTAGGTCAATCCGTTCGCGAGATATGGGTGTTTGAAGCCAAGAAATGGTAGGGAAGGCGAAAAATTGTTCACAATTCTGCTGCTCCAAACGCTTAACCAGAATGGCCTAGGGTAAAAATACACTTACCGTTGTAATCGGGCGAGTTTCTACTTTCAGTTACAATAGGAATTTTTGGGTCTGGTCAATCCGTTCGCGAGATATGGGACTTTGAAGCTAAGAAATGGTTGACAAGACAACAAATTTTTCGCACTTCTGCTGGTCCAATCGCTTAACCAGAATGGCCTAGGGGAAAAATACACATACCGTTGTAACCGGGCGAGTTTCTACTTTCAGATGCAATAGGAATTTTTGGGTTAGGTCAATCCGTTCGCGAGATATGGGAGTTTGAAGCCAAGAAATGGTTGAGAAGGCAAAAAATTTCCCGCAATTCTGCTGCTCCAAACGCTTAAACAGAATGGCCCAGGGAAAAAATACACATACCGTTGTAATCGGGCGAGTTTCTACTTTCAGTTACAATAGGAATTTTTGGGTTCGGTCAATCTGTTCGCGAGATATGGGAGTTTGAAGCCAAGAAATGGTTGAGAAGGCAAAAATTTTTCGCAATTCTGCTGCTTCAAACGCTTAACCAGAATGGCCTAGGGAAGAAATACACATACCCTTGTAATCGGGCGAGTTTCTACTTTCAGACGCAGAAGGAATTTTTGGGTTTGGTCAATCCGTTCGCGAGATATGGGACTTTGAATCTAAGAAATGGTTGAGGAGACAACAAATTTTTCGCATTTCTGCTGCTCCAAACGCTTAACCAGAATGGCCTAGGGAAAAAATACACATACCGTTGTAATCGGGCGAGTTTCTACTTTCAGTTACAATAGGAATTTTTGGGTCTGGTCAATCCGTTCGCGAGATATGGGACTTTGAAGCTAAGAAATGGTTGACAAGACAACAAATTTTTCGCACTTCTGCTGCTCCAATCGCTTAACCAGAATGGCCTAGGGGAAAAAAAACACATACCGTTGTAATCGGGCGAGTTTCTACTTTCAGACGCAGCAGGAATTTTGGGTTTGGTCAATCCGTTCGCGAGATATGGGACTTTGAAACTAAGAAATGGTTGAGAAGACAACAAATTTTTCGCATTTCTGCTGCTCCAAACGCTTAACCAGAATGGGCTAGGGCAAAAATACACACACCGTTGTAATCGGGCGAGTTTCTACTTTCAGTTACAATAGGAATTTTTGAGTCTGGTCAATCCGTTCGCGAGATATGGGACTTTGAAGCTAAGAAATGGTTGACAAGACAACAAATTTTTCGCACTTCTGCTGCTCCAATCGCTTAACGAGAATGGCCTAGGGGAAAAATACACATACCGTTGTAATCGGGCGAGTTTCTACTTTCAGACGCAGCAGGAATTTTGGGTTTGGTCAATCCGTTCGCGAGATATGGGACTTTGAAGCTAAGAAATGGTTGAGAAGACAACAAATTTTTCGCAATTCTGCTGCTCCAAACGCTTAACCAGAATGGCCTAGGGAAAAAATACACATACCGTTGTAATCGGGCGAGTTTCTACTTTCAGATGCAATAGGAATTTTTGGGTTAGGTCAATCCGTTCGCGAGATATGGGAGTTTGAAGCCAAGAAATGGTTGAGAAAGCAACAAATTTTTCGCAATTCTGCTGCTCCAAACGCTTAACCAGAATGGGGTAGGGAAAAAATACACATACCCTTGTAATCGGGCGAGTTTCTACTTTCAGACGCAGAAGGAATTTTTGGGTTTGGTCAATCCGTTCGCGAGATATGGGACTTTGAATCTAAGAAATGGTTGAGAAGACAACAAATTTTTCGCATTTCTGCTGCTCCAACGCTTAACCAGAATGGCCTAGGGAAAAAATACACATACCTTTGTAATCGGGCGAGTTTCTACTTTCAGATGCAATCGGAATTTTTGGGTTAGGTCAATCCGTTCGCGAGATATGGGAGTTTGAAGCCAAGAAATGGTAGAGAAGGCGAAAAATTGTTCACAATTCTGCTGCTCCAAACGCTTAACCAGAATGGCCTAGGGAAAAAATACACATACCGTTGTAATCGGGCGAGGTTCTACTTTCAGATGCAATAGGAATTTTTGGGTTATGTCAATCCGTTCGCGAGATATGGGAGTTTGAAGCTAAGAAATGGTTGACAAGACAACAAATTTTTCGCACTTCTGCTGCTCCAATCGCTTAACCAGAATGGCCTAGGGGAAAAAAAACACATACCGTTGTCATCGGGCGAGTTTCTACTTTCGGACGCAGCAGGAATTTTGGGTTTGTTCAATCCGTTCGCGAGATATGGGACTTTGAAACTAAGAAATGGTTGAGAAGACAACAAATTTTTCGCAATTCTGCTGCTCCAAACGCTTAACCAGAATGGCCTAGGGAAAAAATACGCATACCGTTGTAATCGGGCGAGTTTCTACTTTCAGACGCAACAGGAATTTTTGGGTTAGGTCAATCCGTTCGCGAGATATGGGAGTTTGAAGCCAAGAAATGGTTGAGAAGGCAAAAAATTTTTCGCAATTCGGCTGCTCCAAACGCTTAACCAGAATGCCCTAGGGAAAAAATACACATACCGTTGTAATCGAGCGAGTTTCTACTTTCAGTTACAATAGGAATTTTTGGGTTCGGTCAATCCGTTCGCGAGATATGGGACTTTGAAGCTAAGAAATGGTTGACAAGACAACAAATTTTTCGCACTTCTGCTGCTCCAATCGCATAACCAGAATGCCCTAGGGGAAAAATACGCATACCGTTGTAATCGGGCGAGTTTCTACTTTCAGACGCAGCAGGAATTTTGGGTTTGCTCAATCCGTTCGCGAGATATGGGACTTTGAAGCTAAGAAATGGTTGAGAAGACAACAAATTTTTCGCAATTCTGCGGCTCCAAACGCTTAACCAGAATGGGGTAGGGGAAAAATACACATACCGTTGTAATCGGGCCAGTTTCTACTTTCAGATGCAATAGGAATTTTTGGGTTAGGTCAATCCGTTCGCGAGATATGGGAGTTTGAAGCCAAGAAATGGTTGAGAAGGCAAAAAATTTTTCGCAATTCTGCTGCTTCAAACGCTTAACCAGAATGGCCTAGGGAAAAAATACACATACCGTTGTAATCGGGCGAGTTTCTACTTTCAGTTACAATAGGAATTTTTGGGTCTGGTCAATCCGTTCGCGAGATATGGGACTTTGAAGCTAAGAAATGGTTGACAAGACAACAAATTTTTCGCACTTCTGCTGCTCCAATCGCTTAACCAGAATGGCCTAGGGGAAAAATACACATACCGTTGTAACCGGGCGAGTTTCTACTTTCAGATGCAATAGGAATTTTTGGGTTAGGTCAATCCGTTCGCGAGATATGGGAGTTTGAAGCCAAGAAATGGTTGAGAAGGCAAAAAATTTTTCGCAATTCTGCTGCTCCAAAAGCTTAAACAGAATGTCCTACGGAAAAAATACACATACCGTCGTAATCGGGCGAGTTTCTACTTTCAGATGCAATAGGAATTTTTGGGTTAGGTCAATCCGTTCGCGAGATATGGGAGTTTGAAGCTAAGAAATGGTTGAGAAGACAACAAATTTTTTGCAATTCTGCTGCTCCAAACGCTTAACCAGAATGGCCTAGGGAAAAAATACACATACCGTTGTAATCGGGCGAGGTTCTACTTTCAGATGCAATAGGAATTTTTGGGTTATGTCAATCCGTTCGCGAGATATGGGAGTTTGAAGCTAAGAAATGGTTGACAAGACAACAAATTTTTCGCCCTTCTGCTGCTCCAATCGCTTAACCAGAATGGCCTAGGGGAAAAAAAACACATACCGTTGTAATCGGGCGAGTTTCTACTTTCAGACGCAGCAGGAATTTTGGGTTTGGTCAATCCGTTCGCGAGATATGGGACTTTGAAACTAAGAAATGGTTGAGAAGACAACAAATTTTTCGCAATTCTGCTGCTCCAAACGCTTAACCAGAATGGGCTAGGGCAAAAATACACACACCGTTGTAATCCGGCGAGTTTCTACTTTCAGTTACAATAGGAATTTTTGGGTCTGGTCAATCCGTTCGCGAGATATGGGACTTTGAAGCTAAGAAATGGTTGACAAGACAACAAATTTTTCGCACTTCTGCTGCTCCAATCGCTTAACGAGAATGGCCTAGGGGAAAAATACACATACCGTTGTAATCGGCGAGTTTCTACTTTCAGACGCAGCAGGAATTTTGGGTTTGGTCAATCCGTTCGCGAGATATGGGACTTTGAAGCTAAGAAATGGTTGAGAAGACAACAAATTTTTCGCAGTTCTGCTGCTCCAAACGCTTAACCAGAATGGCCTAGGGAAAAAATACACATACCGTTGTAATCGGGCGAGTTTCTACTTTCAGATGCAATAGGAATTTTTGGGTTAGGTCAATCCGTTCGCGAGATATGGGACTTTGAATCTAAGAAATGGTTGAGAAGACAACAAATTTTTCGCATTTCTGCTGCTCCAAACGCTTAACCAGAATGGCCTAGGGAAAAAATACACATACCTTTGTAATCGGGCGAGTTTCTACTTTCAGATGCAATCGGAATTTTTGGGTTAGGTCAATCCGTTCGCGAGATATGGGAGTTTGAAGCCAAGAAATGGTAGAGAAGGCGAAAAATTGTTCACAATTCTGCTGCTCCAAACGCTTAACCAGATTGGCCTAGGGAAAAAATACACATACCGTTGTAATCGGGCGAGGTTCTACTTTCAGATGCAATAGGAATTTTTGGGTTATGTCAATCCGTTCGCGAGATATGGGAGTTTGAAGCTAAGAAATGGTTGACAAGACAACAAATTTTTCGCACTTCTGCTGCTCCAATCGCTTAACCAGAATGGCCTAGGGGAAAAAAAACACATACCGTTGTCATCGGGCGAGTTTCTACTTTCGGACGCAGCAGGAATTTTGGGTTTGGTCAATCCGTTCGCGAGATATGGGACTTTGAAACTAAGAAATGGTTGAGAAGACGACAAATTTTTCGCAATTCTGCTGCTCCAAACGCTTAACCAGAATGGCCTAGGGAAAAAATACACATACCGTTGTAATCGATCGAGTTTCTACTTTCAGTTACAATAGGAATTTTTGGGTTCGGTCAATCCGTTCGCGAGATATGGGACTTTGAAGCTAAGAAATCGTTGACAAGACAACAAATTTTTCGCACTTCTGCTGCTCCAATCGCTTAACCAGAATGCCCTAGGGGAAAAATACGCATACCGTTGTAATCGGGCGAGTTTCTACTTTCAGACGCAGCAGGAATTTTGGGTTTGGTCAATCCGTTCGTGAGATATGGGACTTTGAAGCTAAGAAATGGTTGAGAAGACAACAAATTTTTCGCAATTCTGCGGCTCCAAACGCTTAACCAGAATGGGGTAGGGGAGAAATACACATACCGTTGTAATCGGGCGCGTTTCTACTTTCAGATGCAATAGGAATTTTTGGGTTAGGTCAATCCGTTCGCGAGATATGGGAGTTTGAAGCCAAGAAATGGTTGAGAAGGCAAAAAATTTTTCGCAATTCTGCTGCTTCAAACGCTTAACCAGAATGGCCTAGGGAAAAAATACACATACCGTTGTAATCGGGCGAGTTTCTACTTTCAGTTACAATAGGAATTTTTGGGTCTGGTCAATCCGTTCGCGAGATATGGGACTTTGAAGCTAAGAAATGGTTGACAAGACAACAAATTTTTCGCAATTCTGCTGCTCCAATCGCTTAACCAGAATGGCCTAGGGGAAAAATACACATACCGTTGTAACCGGGCGAGTTTCTACTTTCAGATGCAATAGGAATTTTTGGGTTAGGTCAATCCGTTCGCGAGATATGGGAGTTTGAAGCCAAGAAATGGTTGAGAAGGCAAAAAATTTTTCGCAATTCTGCTGCTCCAAACGCTTAAACAGAATGTCCTACGGAAAAAATACACATACCGTCGTAATCGGGCGAGTTTCTACTTTCATATGCAATCGGAATTTTTGGTTTATGTCAATCCGTTCGCGAGATATGGGAGTTTGAAGCCAAGAAATGGTTGAGAAGGCAAAAAATTTTTCGCATTTCTGCTGCTCCAAACGCTTAACCAGAATGGCCCAGGGAAAAAATACACATACCGTTGTAATCGGGCGAGTGTCTACTTTCAGACGCAGCAGGAATTTTTGGGTTTGGTCAATCCGTTCGCGAGATATGGGACATTGAAGCCAAGAAATGGTTGAGAAGGCAAAAAATTTTTCGCAATTCTGCTGCTCCAAACTCTTAACCAGAATGGTCTAGGGAACAAATACACATACCGTTGTAATCGGGCGAGTTTCTACTTTCAGATGCAATAGGAATTTTGGGTTTGGTCAATCCGTTCGCGAGATATGGGACTTTGAAGCTAAGAAATGGTTGTGAAGACAACAAATATTTCGCACTTCTGCTGCCCCAATCGCTTAACCAGAATGCCCTAGGGGAAAAATACTCATACCGTTGTAATCGGGCGAGTTTCTACTTTCAGACGCAGCAGGAATTTTGGGTTTGGTCAATCCGTTCGCGAGATATGGGAGTTTGAAGCCAAGAAATGGTTGAGAAGGCAAAAAATTTTTCGCAATTCTGCTGCTCCAAACGCTTAACCAGAATGGCCCAGGGAAAAAATACACATACCGTTGTAATCGGGCGAGTTTCTACTTTCAGACGCAGCAGGAATTTTTGGGTTTGGTCAATCCGTTCGCGAGATATGGGACTTTGAAGCTAAGAAATGGATGAGAAGACAACAAATTTTTCGCAATTCTGCTGCTCCAAACGCTTAACCAGAATGGGGTCGGGAAAAAATACACATACCGTTGTAATCGGGCGAGTTTCTACTTTCAGATGCAATAGGAATTTTTGGGTTAGGTCAATCCGTTCGCGAGATATGGGAGTTTGAAGCCAAGAAATGGTAGAGAAGGCAAAAAATTGTTCACAATTCTGCTGCTCCAAACGCTTAACCAGAATGGTCTAGGGAAAAAATACACATACCGTTGTAATCGGGCGAGGTTCTACTTTCAGGTGCAATAGGCATTTTTGGGTTAGGTCAATCCGTTCGCGAGATATGGGAGTTTGAAGCCAAAAAATTACTGAGAAGGCAAAAAAGTTTTCGCAATTCTGCTGCTTCAAACGCTTAACCAGAATGGCCTAGGGAAAAAATACACATACCGTTGTATTCGGGCGAGTTTCTACTTACAGTTACAATAGGAATTTTTGGGTGTGGTCAATCCGTTCGCGAGATATGGGACTTTGAAGCTAAGAAATGGTTGACAAGACAACAAATTTTTCGCACTTCTGCTGCTCCAATCGCTTAACGAGAATGGCCTAGGGGAAAAATACACATACCGTTGTAATCGGGCGAGTTTCTACTTTCAGACGCAGCAGGAATTTTGGGTTTGGTCAATCCGTTCGCGAGATATGGGACTTTGAAGCTAAGAAATGGTTGAGAAGACAACAAATTTTTCGCAATTCTGCTGCTCCAAACGCTTAACCAGAATGGCCTAGGGAAAAAATACGCATACCGTTGTAATCGGGCGAGTTTCTACTTTCAGACGCAGCAGGAATTTTGGGTTTGGTCAATCCGTTCGCGAGATATGGGAGTTAGAAGCCAAGAAATGGTTGAGAAGGCAAAAAATTTTTCGCAATTCTGCTGCTCCAATCGCTTAACCAGAATGGCCTAGGGGAAAAATACACATACCGTTGTAACCGGGCGATTTTCTACTATCAGATGCAATAAGAATTTTTGGGTTAGGTCAATCCGTTCGCGAGATATGGGTGTTTGAAGCCAAGAAATGGTTGAGAAGGCAACAAATTTTTCGCAATTCTGCTGCTCCAAACGCTTAACCAGAATGGGGTAGGGAAAAAATACAAATACCTTTGTAATCGGGAGAGTTTCTACTTTCACAAGCAACAGGAATTTTTGGGTTTGGTCAATCCGTTCGCGAGATATGGGAGTTTGAAGCCAAGAAATTGTTGAGAAGGCAAAAAATTTTTCGCAATTCTGCTGCTCCAAACGCTTAACCAGAATGGCCTAGGGAAAAAATACACATACCGTTGTAATCGGGCGAGTTTCTACTTTCAGATACAATAGGAATTTTTGGGTTTTGTTCAATCCGTTCGCGAGATATGGGACTTTGAAGCTAACAAATGGTTGACAAGACAACAAATTTTTCGCACTTCTGCTGCTCCAATCGCTTAACCAGAATGTCCTAGGGGAAAAATACACATACCGTTGTAATCGGGCGAGTTTCTACTTTCAGATGCAATAGGAATTTTTGGGTTAGGTCAATCCGTTCGCGAGATATGGGAGTTTGAAGCCAAGAAATGGTTGAGAAGGCAAAAAATTTTTCGCAATTCTGCTGCTCCAAACGCTTAAACAGAATGGCCCAGGGAAAAAATACACATACCGTTGTAATCGGGCGAGTTTCTACTTTCAGTTACAATAGGAATTTTTGGGTTCGGTCAATCCGTTCGCGAGATATGGGAGTTTGAAGCCAAGAAATGGTTGAGAAGGCAAAAAATTTTTCGCAATTCTGCTGCTCCAAACGCTTAACCAGAATGGCCTAGGGAAAAAATACACATACCGTTGTAATCGGGCGAGTTTCTACTTTCAGATGCAATAGGAATTTTTGGGTTAGGTCAATCCGTTCGCGAGATATGGGACTTTGAAGCTAAGAAATGGTTGAGAAGACAACAAATTTTTCGCAATTCTGCTGCTCCAAACGCTTAACAAGAATGGCCTAGGGAAAAAATACGCATACCGTTGTAATCGGGCGAGTTTCTACTTTCAGACGCAGCAGGAATTTTGGGTTTGGTCAATCCGTTCGCGAGATATGGGAGTTTGAAGCCAAGAAATGGTTGAGAAGGCAAAAAATTTTTCGCAATTCTGCTGCTCCAATCGCTTAACCAGAATGGCCTAGGGGAAGAATACACATACCGTTGTAACCGGGCGAGTTTCTACTATCAGATACAATAAGAATTTTTGGGTTAGGTCAATCCGTTCGCGAGATATGGGAGTTTGAAGCCAAGAAATGGTTGAGAAGGCAACAAATTTTTCGCAATTCTGCTGCTCCAAACGCTTAACCAGAGTGGGGTAGGGAAAAAATACACATACCGTTGTAATCGGGAGAGTTTCTACGTTCAGACGCAACAGGAATTTTTGGGTTTGGTCAATCCGTTCGCGAGATATGGGACTTTGAAGCCAAGAAATGGTTGGGAAGGCAAAAAATTTTTAGCAATTCTGCTGCTTCAAACGCTTAACCACAATGGCCTAGGGAAAAAATACACATACCGTTGTAATCGGGCGAGTTTCTACTTTCAGTTACAATAGGAATTTTTGGGTCTGGTCAATCCGTTCGCGAGATATGGGACTTTGATGCTAAGAAATGGTTGACAAGACAACGAATTTTTCGCACTTCTGCTGCTCCAATCGCTTAACCAGAATGGCCTAGGGGAAAGACACATACCGTTGTAATCGGGCGAGTTTCTACTTTCAGACGCAGCAGGAATTTTGGGTTTGGTCAATCCGTTCGCGAGATATGGGACTTTGAAGCTAAGAAATGGTTGAGAAGACAACAAATTTTGCGCAATTCTGCTGCTCCAAACGCTTATCCAGAATGGGCTAGGGCAAAAATACACATACCGTTGTAATCGGGCGAGTTTCTACTTTCAGATGCAATAGGAATTTTTGGGTCTGGTCAATCCGTTCGCGAGATATGGGACTTTGAAGCTAAGAAATGGTTGACAAGACAACAAATTTTTCGCACTTCTGCTGCTCCAATCGCTTAACCAGAATGGGCTAGGGAAAAAATACACATACCGTTGTAATCGGGCGAGTTTCTACTTTCAGACGCAGCTGGAATTTTTGGGTTTGGTCAATCCGTTCGCGAGATATGGGACTTTGAAGCCAAGAAATGGTTGGGAAGGCAAAAAATTTTTAGCAATTCTGCTGCTTCAAACGCTTAACCAGAATGGCCTAGGGAAAAAATACACATACCGTTGTAATCGGGCGAGTTTCTACTTTCAGTTACAATAGGAATTTTTGGGTCTGGTCAATCCGTTCGCGAGATATGGGACTTTGAACCTAAGAAATGGTTGACAAGATAACAAATTTTTAGCAATTCTGCTGCTTCAAACGCTTAACCAGCATGGCCTAGGGAAAAAATACACATACCGTTGTAATCGGGCGAGTTTCTACTTTCAGTTACAATAGGAATTTTTGGGTCTGGTCAATCCGTTCGCGAGATATGGGACTTTGAAGCTAAGAAATGGTTGACAAGACAACAAATTTTTCGCACTTCTGCTGCTCCAATCGCTTAACCAGAATGGGCTAGGGAAAAATTCACATACCGTTGTAATTGGGCGTGTTTCTACTTTCAGACGCAACAGGAATTTTTGGGTTAGGACAATCCGTTCGCGAGATATGGGAGTTTGAAGCCAAGAAATGGTTGAGGGGGCAAAAAATTTTTCGCAATTCTGCTGCTCCAAACGCTTAAACAGAATGGCCCAGGGAAAAAATACACATACCGTTGTAATCGGGCGAGTTTCTACTTTCACAAGCAACAGGAATTTTTGGGTTTGGTCAATCCGTTCGCGAGATATGGGAGTTTGAAGCCAAGAAATGGTTGAGAAGGCATAAAATTTTTCGCAATTCTGCTGCTCCAAACGCTTAACCAGAATGGCCTAGGGAAAAAATACACATACCGTTGTAATCGGTCGAGTTTCTACTTTCAGACGCAATAGGAATTTTTGGGTTAGGTCAATCCGTTCGCGAGATATGGGAGTTTGAAGCTAAGAAATGGTTGAGAAGACAACAAATTTTTCGCAATTCTGCTGCTCCAAACGCTTAACCAGAATTGCCTAGGGAAAAAATACGCACACCCTTGTAATCGGGCGAGTTTCTACTTTCAGACGCAGAAGGAATTTTTGGGTTTGGTCAATCCGTTCGCGAGATATGGGACCTTGAATCTAAGAAATGGTTGAGAAGACAACAAATTTTTCGCACTTCTGCTGCTCCAAACGCTTAACCAGAATGGGCTAGGGAAAAAATTCACATACCGTTGTAATTGCGCGAGTTTCTACTTTCAGACGCAACAGGAATTTTTGGGTTAGGACAATCCCTTCGCGAGATATGGGACTTTGAATCCAAGAAATGGTTGAGAAGGCAAAAAATTTTTCGCAATTCTGCTGTTCCAAACGCTTAAACAGTATGGCCTACGGAAAAAATACACATACCGTTGTAATCGGGCGAATTTCTACTTTCAGATGCAATAGGAATTTTTGGGTTATGTCAATCCGTTCGCGAGATATGGGAGTTTGAAGCCAAGAAATGGTTGAGAAGGCAAAAAATTTTTCGCAATTCTGCTGCTCCAAACGCTTAACCAGAATGGCCCAGGGAAAAAATACACATACCGTTGTAATCGGGCGAGTTTCTACTTTCAGACGCAGCTGGAATTTTTGGGTTTGGTCAATCCGTTCGCGAGATATGGGACTTTGAAGCCAAGAAATGGTTGGGAAGGCAAAAAATTTTTAGCAATTCTGCTGCTTCAAACGCTTAACCAGAATGGCCTAGGGAAAAAATACACATACCGTTGTAATCGGGCGAGTTTCTACTTTCAGTTACAATAGGAATTTTTGGGTCTGGTCAATCCGTTCGCGAGATATGGGACTTTGAAGCTAAGAAATGGTTGACAAGACAACAAATTTTTCGCACTTCTGCTGCTCCAATCGCTTAACCAGAATGGCCTAGGGGAAAGACACATGCCGTTGTAATCGGGCGAGTTTCTATTTCAGACGCAGCAGGAATTTTGGGTTTGGTGAATCCGTTCGCGAGATATGGGACTTTGAAGCTAAGAAATGGTTGAGAAGACAACAAATTTTGCGCAATTCTGCTGCTCCAAACGCTTAAACAGAATGGGCTAGGGCAAAAATACACATACCGTTGTAATCGGGCGAGTTTCTACTTTCAGATGCAATAGGAATTTTTGGGTTAGGTCAATCCGTTCGCGAGATATGGGAGTTTGAAGCCAAGAAATGGTAGAGAAGGCAAAAAATTGTTCACAATTCTGCTGCTCCAAACGCTTAACCAGAATGGCCTAGGGAAAATATACACATACCGTTGTAATCGGGCGAGGTTCTACTTTCAGATGCAATAGGAATTTTTGGGTTAGGTCAATCCGTTCGCGAGATATGGGAGTTTGAAGCTAAGAAATGGTTGAGAAGGCAAAAAATTTATCGCAATTCTGCTGCTTCAAACGCTTAACCAGAATGGCCTAGGGAAAAAATACACATACCGTTGTAATCGGGCGAGTTTCTACTTTCAGTTACAATAGGAATTTTTGGGTCTGGTCAATCCGTTCGCGAGATATGGGACTTTGAACCTAAGAAATGGTTGACAAGATAACAAATTTTTCGCAATTCTGCTGCTCCAAACGCTTAACCAGAATGGGGTTGGGAAAAAATACACATACCGTTGTAATCGGGAGAGTTGCTACTTTCACAAGCAACAGGAATTTTTGGGTTTCGTCAATCCGTTCGCGAGATATGGGACTTTGAAGCTAAGAAATGGTTGAGAAGACAACAAATTTTGCGCAATTCTGCTGCTCCAAACGCTTAACCAGAATGGGCTATGGCAAAAATACACATACCGTTGTAATCGGGCGAGTTTCTACTTTCAGATGCAATAGGAATTTTTGGGTTAGGTCAATCCGTTCGCGAGATATGGGAGTTTGAAGCCAAGAAATGGTAGAGAAGGCAAAAAATTGTTCACAATTCTGCTGCTCCAAACGCTTAACCAGAATGGCCTAGGGAAAATATACACATACCGTTGTAATCGGGCGAGGTTCTACTTTCAGATGCAACAGGAATTTTTGGGTTTCGTCAATCCGTTCGCGAGATATGGGAGTTTGAAGCCAAGAAATGGTTGAGAAGGCATAAAATTTTTCGCAATTCTGCTGATCCAAACGCTTAACCAGAATGGCCTAGGGAAAAAATACACATACCGGTGTAGTCGGGCGAGTGTCTACTTTCAGATGCAATAGGAATTTTTGGGTTAGGTCAATCCGTTCGCGAGATATGGGAGTTTGAAGCCAAGAAATGGTTGAGAAGGCAAAAAATTTTTCGCAATTCTGCTGCTCCAAACGCTTAACCAGAATGGTCTAGGGAAAAAATACACATACCTTTGTAATCGGGCGAGTTTCTACTTTCAGATGCAATAGGAATTTTTGGGTTAGGTCAATCCGTTCGCGAGATATGGGGGTTTGAAGCCAAGAAATGGTAGAGAAGGCAAAAAATTGTTCACAATTCTGCTGCTCCAAACGCTTAACCAGAATGGCCTAGGGAAAATATACACATACCGTTGTAATCGGGCGAGGTTCTACTTTCAGATGCAATAGGAATTTTTGGGTTAGGTCAATCCGTTCGCGAGATATGGGAGTTTGAAGCCAAGAAATGGTTGAGAAGGCAAAAAATTTATCGCAATTCTGCTGCTTCAAACGCTTAACCAGAATGGCCTAGTGAAAAAATACACATACCGTTGTAATCGGGCGAGTTTCTACTTTCAGTTACAATAGGAATTTTTGGGTCTGGTCAATCCGTTCGCGAGATATGGGACTTTGAACCTAAGAAATGGTTGACAAGACAACAAATTTTTCGCAATTCTGCTGCTCCAAACGCTTAACCAGAATGGGGTTGGGAAAAAATACACATACCGTTGTAATCGGGAGAGTTTCTACTTTCACAAGCAACAGGAATTTTTGGGTTTCGTCAATCCGTTCGCGAGATATGGGAGTTTGAAGCCAAGAAATGGTTGAGAAGGCATAAAATTTTTCGCAATTCTGCTGATCCAAACGCTTAACCAGAATGGCCTAGGGAAAAAATACACATACCGGTGTAGTCGGGCGAGTGTCTACTTTCAGATGCAATAGGAATTTTTGGGTTAGGTCAATCCGTTCGCGAGATATGGGAGTTTGAAGCCAAGAAATGGTTGAGAAGGCAAAAAATTTTTCGCAATTCTGCTGCTCCAAACGCTTAACCAGAATGGTCTAGGGAAAAAATACACATACCTTTGTAATCGGGCGAGTTTCTACTTTCAGATGCAATAGGAATTTTTGGGTTAGGTCAATCCGTTCGCGAGATATGGGGGTTTGAAGCCAAGAAATGGTAGAGAAGGCAAAAAATTGTTCACAATTCTGCTGCTCCAAACGCTTAACCAGAATGGCCTAGGGAAAAAATACACATACCGTTGTAATCGGGCGAGGTTCTACTTTCAGATGCAATAGGAATTTTTAGGTTAGGTCAATCCGTTCGCGAGATATGGGAGTTTGAAGCCAAGAAATGGTTGAGAACGCAAAAAATTTTTCGCAATTCTGCTGCTTCAAACGCTTAACCAGAATGGCCTAGGGAAAAAATTCACATACCGTCGTAATCGGGCGAGTTTCTACTTTCAGTTACAATAGGAATTTTTGGGTCTGGTCAATCCGTTCGCGAGATATGGGACTTTGAAGCTAAGAAATGGTTGACAAGACAACAAATTTTTCGCATTTCTGCTGCTCCAAACGCTTAACCAGAATGGGCTAGGGAAAAATTCACATACCGTTGTAATTGGGCGTGTTTCTACTTTCAGACGCAACAGGAATTTTTGGGTTTGGACAATCCGTTCGCGAGATATGGGAGTTTGAAGCCAAGAAATGGTTGAGAGGGCAAAAAATTTTTCGCAATTCTGCTGCTCCAAACGCTTAAACAGAATGGCCCAGGGAAAAAATACACATACCGTTGTAATCGGGCGAGTTTCTACTTTCAGACGCAATAGGAATTTTCGGGTTAGGTCAATCCGTTCGCGAGATATGGGAGTTTGAAGCTAAGAAATGGTTGAGAAGACAACAAATTTTTCGCAATTCTGCTGCTCCAAACGCTTAACCAGAATGGCCTAGGGAAAAAATACGCACACCCTTGTAATCGGGCGAGTTTCTACTTTCAGACGCAGAAGGAATTTTTGGGTTTGGTCAATCCGTTCGCGAGATATGGCACTTTGAAGCTAAGAAATGGTTGAGAAGACAACAAATTTTTCGCAATTCTGCTGCCCCAAACGCTTAACCAGAATGGGGTAGGGAAAAAACACACTTACCGTTGTAATCGGGAGAGTTTCTACTTTCACAAGCAACAGGAATTTTTGGGTTTGGTCAATCCGTTCGCGAGATATGGGAGTTTGAAGCCAAGAAATGGTTGAGATGGCATAAAATTTTTCGCAATTCTGCTGATCCAAACGCTTAACCAGAATGGCCTAGGGAAAAAATACACATACCGCTGTAGTCGGGCGAGTGTCTACTTTCAGATGCAATAGGAATTTTTGGGTTAGGTCAATCAGTTCGCGAGATATGGGAGTTTGAAGCCAAGAAATGGTTGAGGAGGCAAAAAATTTTTCGCAATTCTGCTGCTCCAAACGCTTAACCAGAATGGTCTAGGGAAAAAATACACATACCGTTGTAATCGGGCGAGTTTCTACTTCCAGATGCAATAGGAATTTTTGGGTTAGGTCAATCCGTTCGCGAGATATGGGAGTTTGAAGCCAAGAAATGGTAGAGAAGGCAAAAAATTGTTCACAATTCTGGTGCTCCAAACGCTTAACCAGAATGGCCTAGGGAAAAAATACACATACCCTTGTAATCGGGCGAGTTTCTACTTTCAGACGCAGAAGGAATTTTTGGGTTTGGTCAATCCGTTCGCGAGATATGGGACTTTGAATCTAAGAAATGGTTGAGAAGACAACAAATTTTTCGCATTTCTGCTGCTCCAAACGCTTAACCAGAATGGCCTAGGGAAAAAATACACATACCGTTGTCATCGGGCTAGTTTCTACTTTCGGATGCAAACGGAATTTTTGGGTTAGGTCAATCCGTTCGCGAGATATGGGAGTTTGAAGCCAAGAAATGGTAGAGAAGGCAAAAAATTGTTCACAATTCTGCTGCTCCAAACGCTTAACCAGAATGGCCTAGGGAAAAAATACACATACCGTTGTAATCGGGCGAGGTTCTACTTTCAGATGCAATAGGAATTTTTGGGTTAGGTCAATCCGTTCGCGAGATATGGGAGTTTGAAGCCAAGAAATGGTTGAGAAGGCAAAAATTTTTCGCAATTCTGCTGCTTCAAACGCTTAACCAGAGTGGCCTCGGGAAAAAATACACATACCCTTGTAATCGGGCGAGTTTCTACTTTCAGACGCAGTAGGAATTTTTGGGTTTGGTCAATCCGTTCGCGAGATATGGGACGTTGAATCTAAGAAATGGTTGAGAAGACAACAAATTTTTCGCATTTCTGCTGCTCCAAACGCTTAACCAGAATGGCCTAGGGAAAAAATACACATACCGTTGTAATCGGGCGAGTTTCTACTTTCAGATGCAATAGGAATTTTTGGGTTAGGTCAATCCGTTCGCGAGATATGGGAGTTTGAAGCCAAGAAATGGTTGAGAAGGCAACAAATTTTTCGCAATTCTGCTGCTCCAAACGCTTAACCAGAATGGGGTAGGGAAAAAATACACATACCGTTGTAATCGGGAGAGTTTCTACTTTCACAAGCAACAGGAATTTTTGGGTTTGGTCAATCCGTTCGCGAGATATGGGAGTTTGAAGCCAAGAAATGGTTGAGAAGGCAAAAAATTTTTCGCAATTCTGCTGCTCCAAACGCTTAACCAGAAAGGTCTAGGGAAAAAATACACATACCGTTGTAATCGGGGGAGTTTCTACTTTCAGATGCAGTAGGAATTTTTGGGTTAGGTCAATCCGTTCGCGAGATATGGGAGTTTGAAGCCAAGAAATGGTATAGAAGGCAAAAAATTGTTCACAATTCTGCTGCTCCAAACGCTTAACCAGAATGGCCTAGGGAAAAAATACACATACCGTTGTAATCGGGCGAGGTTCTACTTTCAGATGCAATAGGAATTTTTGGGTTAGGTCAATCCGTTCGCGAGATATGGGAGTTTGAAGCCAAGAAATGGTTGAGAAGGCAAAAAATTTTTCGCAATTCTGCTGCTTCAAACGCTTAACCAGAATGGCCTAGGGAAAAAATACACATACCGTTGTAATCGGGCGAGTTTCTACTTTCAGTTACAATAGGAATTTTTGGGTCTGGTCAATCCGTTCGCGAGATATGGGACTTTGAAGCTAAGAAATGGTTGACAAGACAACAAATTTTTCGCAATTCTGCTGCTCCAATCGCTTAACCAGAATGGCCTAGGGGAAAAATACACATACCGTTGTAATCGGGCGAGGTTCTACTTTCAGATGCAATAGGAATTTTTGGGTTAGGTCAATCCGTTCGCGAGATATGGGAGTTTGAAGCCAAGAAATGGTTGAGAAGGCAAAAAATTTTTCGCAATTCTGCTGCTTCAAACGCTTAACCAGAATGGCCTAGGGAAAAAATACACATACCGTTGTAATCGGGCGAGTTTCTATTTTCAGTTACAATAGGAATTTTTGGGTCTGGTCAATCCGTTCGCGAGATATGGGACTTTGAAGCTAAGAAATGGTTGACAAGACAACAAATTTTTCGCAATTCTGCTGCTCCAATCGCTTAACCAGAATGGCCTAGGGGAAAAATACACATACCGTTGTAACCGGGCGAGTTTCTACTTTCAGATGCAATAGGAATTTTTGGGTCAGGTCAATCCGTTCGCGAGATATGGGAGTTTGAAGCCAAGAAATGGTTGAGAAGGCAACAAATTTTTCGCAATTCTGCTGCTCCAAACGCTTAACCAGAATGGGGTAGGGAAAAAATACACATACCGTTGTAATCGGGCGAGGTTCTACTTTCAGATGCAATAGGAATTTTTGGGTTAGGTCAATCCGTTCGCGAGATATGGGAGTTTGAAGCCAAGAAATGGTAGAGAAGGCAAAAAATTTTTCGCAATTCTGCTGCTCCAAACGCTTAACCAGAATGGGGTAGGGAAGAAATACACATACCGTTGTAATCGGGAGAGTTTCTACTTTCAGACGCAACAGGAATTTTTGGGTTTGGTCAATCCGTTCGCGAGATATGGGAGTTTGGAGCCAAGAAATGGTTGAGAAGGCAAAAAATTTTTCGCAATTCTGCTGCTCCAATCGCTTAACCAGAATGGGCTAGGGAAAAAATACACATACCGTTGTAATCGGGCGAGTTTATACTTTCAGATGCAATAGGAATTTTTGGGTTAGGTCAATCCGTTCGCGACATATGGGAGTTTGAAGCCAAGAAATGGTAGAGAAGGCAAAAAATTTTTCGCAATTCTGCTGCTCCAAACGCTTAACCAGAATGGGGTAGGGAAGAAATACACATACCGTTGTAATCGGGAGAGTTTCTACTTTCAGACGCAACAGGAATTTTTGGGTTTGGTCAATCCGTTCGCGAGATATGGGAGTTTGGAGCCAAGAAATGGTTGAGAAGGCAAAAAATTTTTCGCAATTCTGCTGCTCCAAACGCTTAAACAGAATGGCCTAGGGAAAAAATACACATACCGTTGTAATCGGGCGAGTTTCTACTTTCAGATGCAATCGGAATTTTTGGGTTATGTCAATCCGTTCGCGAGATATGGGAGTTTGAAGCCAAGAAATGGTTGAGAAGGCAAAAAATTTTTCGCAATTCTGCTGCTCCAAACGCTTAAACAGAATGGCCCAGGGAAAAAATACGCATACCGTTGTAATCGGGCGAGTTTCTACTTTCAGACGCAGCAGGAATCTTTGGGTTTTGTCAATCCGTTCGCGAGATATGGGACCTTGAATCTAAGAAATGGTTGAGAAGACAACAAATTTTTCGCACTTCTGCTGCTCCAAACGCTTAACCAGAATGGGCTAGGGAAAAAATTCACATACCGTTGTAATTGCGCGAGTTTCTACTTTCAGACGCAACAGGAATTTTTGGGTTAGGACAATCCCTTCGCGAGATATGGGACTTTGAATCCAAGAAATGGTTGAGAAGGCAAAAAATTTTTCGCAATTCTGCTGTTCCAAACGCTTAAACAGTATGGCCTACGGAAAAAATACACATACCGTTGTAATCGGGCGAATTTCTACTTTCAGATGCAATAGGAATTTTTGGGTTATGTCAATCCGTTCGCGAGATATGGGAGTTTGAAGCCAAGAAATGGTTGAGAAGGCAAAAAATTTTTCGCAATTCTGCTGCTCCAAACGCTTAACCAGAATGGCCCAGGGAAAAAATACACATACCGTTGTAATCGGGCGAGTTTCTACTTTCAGACGCAGCTGGAATTTTTGGGTTTGGTCAATCCGTTCGCGAGATATGGGACTTTGAAGCCAAGAAATGGTTGGGAAGGCAAAAAATTTTTAGCAATTCTGCTGCTTCAAACGCTTAACCAGAATGGCCTAGGGAAAAAATACACATACCGTTGTAATCGGGCGAGTTTCTACTTTCAGTTACAATAGGAATTTTTGGGTCTGGTCAATCCGTTCGCGAGATATGGGACTTTGAAGCTAAGAAATGGTTGACAAGACAACAAATTTTTCGCACTTCTGCTGCTCCAATCGCTTAACCAGAATGGCCTAGGGGAAAGACACATACCGTTGTAATCGGGCGAGTTTCTATTTCAGACGCAGCAGGAATTTTGGGTTTGGTCAATCCGTTCGCGAGATATGGGACTTTGAAGCTAAGAAATGGTTGAGAAGACAACAAATTTTGCGCAATTCTGCTGCTCCAAACGCTTAACCAGAATGGGCTAGGGCAAAAATACACATACCGTTGTAATCGGGCGAGTTTCTACTTTCAGATGCAATAGGAATTTTTGTGTTAGGTCAATCCGTTCGCGAGATATGGGAGTTTGAAGCCAAGAAATGGTAGAGAAGGCAAAAAATTGTTCACAATTCTGCTGCTCCAAACGCTTAACCAGAATGGCCTAGGGAAAATATACACATACCGTTGTATTCGGGCGAGGTTCTACTTTCAGATGCAATAGGAATTTTTGGGTTAGGTCAATCCGTTCGCGAGATATGGGAGTTTGAAGCCAAGAAATGGTTGAGAAGGCAAAAAATTTATCGCAATTCTGCTGCTTCAAACGCTTAACCAGAATGGCCTAGGGAAAAAATACACATACCGTTGTAATCGGGCGAGTTTCTACTTTCAGTTACAATAGGAATTTTTGGGTCTGGTCAATCCGTTCGCGAGATATGGGACTTTGAACCTAAGAAATGGTTGACAAGATAACAAATTTTTCGCAATTCTGCTGCTCCAAACGCTTAACCAGAATGGGGTTGGGAAAAAATACACATACCGTTGTAATCGGGAGAGTTGCTACTTTCACAAGCAACAGGAATTTTTGGGTTTCGTCAATCCGTTCGCGAGATATGGGAGTTTGAAGCCAAGAAATGGTTGAGAAGGCATAAAATTTTTCGCAATTCTGCTGATCCAAACGCTTAACCAGAATGGCCTAGGGGAAAGACACATACCGTTGTAATCGGGCGAGTTTCTACTTTCAGACGCAGCAGGAATTTTGGGTTTGGTCAATCCGTTCGCGAGATATGGGACTTTGAAGCTAAGAAATGGTTGAGAAGACAACAAATTTTGCGCAATTCTGCTGCTCCAAACGCTTAACCAGAATGGGCTAGGGCAAAAATACACATACCGTTGTAATCGGGCGAGTTTCTACTTTCAGATGCAATAGGAATTTTTGGGTTAGGTCAATCCGTTCGCGAGATATGGGAGTTTGAAGCCAAGAAATGGTAGAGAAGGCAAAAAATTGTTCACAATTCTGCTGCTCCAAACGCTTAACCAGAATGGCCTAGGGAAAATATACACATACCGTTGTAATCGGGCGAGGTTCTACTTTCAGATGCAATAGGAATTTTTGGGTTAGGTCAATCCGTTCGCGAGATATGGGAGTTTGAAGCCAAGAAATGGTTGAGAAGGCAAAAAATTTATCGCAATTCTGCTGCTTCAAACGCTTAACCAGAATGGCCTAGGGAAAAAATACACATACCGTTGTAATCGGGCGAGTTTCTACTTTCAGTTACAATAGAAATTTTTGGGTCTGGTCAATCCGTTCGCGAGATATGGGACTTTGAACCTAAGAAATGGTTGACAAGACAACAAATTTTTCGCAATTCTGCTGCTCCAAACGCTTAACCAGAATGGGGTTGGGAAAAAATACACATACCGTTGTAATCGGGAGAGTTTCTACTTTCACAAGCAACAGGAATTTTTGGGTTTCGTCAATCCGTTCGCGAGATATGGGAGTTTGAAGCCAAGAAATGGTTGAGAAGGCATAAAATTTTTCGCAATTCTGCTGATCCAAACGCTTAACCAGAATGGCCTAGGGAAAAAATACACATACCGGTGTAGTCGGGCGAGTGTCTACTTTCAGATGCAATAGGAATTTTTGGGTTAGGTCAATCCGTTCGCGAGATATGGGAGTTTGAAGCCAAGAAATGGTTGAGAAGGCAAAAAATTTTTCGCAATTCTGCTGCTCCAAACGCTTAACCAGAATGGTCTAGGGAAAAAATACACATACCTTTGTAATCGGGCGAGTTTCTACTTTCAGATGCAATAGGAATTTTTGGGTTAGGTCAATCCGTTCGCGAGATATGGGGGTTTGAAGCCAAGAAATGGTAGAGAAGGCAAAAAATTGTTCACAATTCTGCTGCTCCAAACGCTTAACCAGAATGGCCTAGGGAAAATATACACATACCGTTGTAATCGGGCGAGGTTCTACTTTCAGATGCAATAGGAATTTTTGGGTTAGGTCAATCCGTTCGCGAGATATGGGAGTTTGAAGCCAAGAAATGGTTGAGAAGGCAAAAGATTTTTCGCAATTCTGCTGCTCCAAACGCTTAACCAGAATGGTCTAGGGAAAAAATACACATACCTTTGTAATCGGGCGAGTTTCTACTTTCAGTTACAATAGGAATTTTTGGGTCTGGTCAATCCGTTCGCGAGATATGGGACTTTGAAGCTAAGAAATGGTTGACAAGACAACAAATTTTTCGCAATTCTGCTGCTCCAAACGCTTAACCAGAATGGGGTTGGGAAAAAATACACATACCGTTGTAATCGGGAGAGTTTCTACTTTCACAAGCAACAGGAATTTTTGGGTTTCGTCAATCCGTTCGCGAGATATGGGAGTTTGAAGCCAAGAAATGGTTGAGAAGGCATAAAATTTTTCGCAATTCTGCTGATCCAAACGCTTAACCAGAATGGCCTAGGGAAAAAATACACATACCGGTGTAGTCGGGCGAGTGTCTACTTTCAGATGCAATAGGAATTTTTGGGTTAGGTCAATCCGTTCGCGAGATATGGGAGTTTGAAGCCAAGAAATGGTTGAGAAGGCAAAAAATTTTTCGCAATTCTGCTGCTCCAAACGCTTAACCAGAATGGTCTAGGGAAAAAATACACATACCTTTGTAATCGGGCGAGTTTCTACTTTCAGATGCAATAGGAATTTTTGGGTTAGGTCAATCCGTTCGCGAGATATGGGGGTTTGAAGCCAAGAAATGGTAGAGAAGGCAAAAAATTGTTCACAATTCTGCTGCTCCAAACGCTTAACCAGAATGGCCTAGGGAAAATATACACATACCGTTGTAATCGGGCGAGGTTCTACTTTCAGATGCAATAGGAATTTTTGGGTTAGGTCAATCCGTTCGCGAGATATGGGAGTTTGAAGCCAAGAAATGGTTGAGAAGGCAAAAAATTTTTCGCAATTCTGCTGCTCCAAACGCTTAACCAGAATGGTCTAGGGAAAAAATACACATACCTTTGTAATCGGGCGAGTTTCTACTTTCAGTTACAATAGGAATTTTTGGGTCTGGTCAATCCGTTCGCGAGATATGGGACTTTGAAGCTAAGAAATGGTTGACAAGACAACAAATTTTTCGCATTTCTGCTGCTCCAAACGCTTAACCAGAATGGGCTAGGGAAAAATTCACATACCGTTGTAATTGGGCGTGTTTCTACTTTCAGACGCAACAGGAATTTTTGGGTTAGGACAATCCGTTCGCGAGATATGGGAGTTTGAAGCTAAGAAATGGTTGAGAAGACAACAAATTTTTCGCAATTCTGCTGCTCCAAACGCTTAACCAGAATGGCCCAGGGAAAAAATACACATACCGTTGTAATCGGGCGAGTTTCTACTTTCAGACGCAGCAGGAATTTTTGGGTTTGGTCAATCCGTTCGCGAGATATGGGACTTTGAAGCTAAGAAATGGTTGAGAAGACAACAAATTTTTCGCATTTCTGCTGCTCCAAACGCTTAACCAGAATGGGGTAGGGAAAAAATACACATACCGTTGTAATCGGGAGAGTTTCTACATTCAGATGCAATCGGAATTTTTGGGTTATGTCAATCCGTTCGCGAGATATGGGAGTTTGAAGCCAAGAAATGGTTGAGAAGGCAAAAAATTTTTCGCAATTCTGCTGCTCCAAACGCTTAACCAGAAGGGCCCAGGGAAAAAATACGCATACCGTTGTAATCGGGCGAGTTTCTACTTTCAGACGCAGCAGGAATTTTTGGGTTTGGTCAATCCGTTCGCGAGATATGGCACTTTGAAGCTAAGAAATGGTTGAGAAGACAACAAATTTTTCGCAATTCTGCTGCCCCAAACGCTTAACCAGAATGGGGTAGGGAAAAAACACACATACCGTTGTAATCGGGAGAGTTTCTACTTTCACAAGCAACAGGAATTTTTGGGTTTGGTCAATCCGTTCGCGAGATATGGGAGTTTGAAGCCAAGAAATGGTTGAGATGGCATAAAATTTTTCGCAATTCTGCTGATCCAAACGCTTAACCAGAATGGCCTAGGGAAAAAATACACATACCGCTGTAGTCGGGCGAGTGTCTACTTTCAGATGCAATAGGAATTTTTGGGTTAGGTCAATCAGTTCGCGAGATATGGGAGTTTGAAGCCAAGAAATGGTTGAGGAGGCAAAAAATTTTTCGCAATTCTGCTGCTCCAAACGCTTAACCAGAATGGTCTAGGGAAAAAATACACATACCGTTGTAATCGGGCGAGTTTCTACTTCCAGATGCAATAGGAATTTTTGGGTTAGGTCAATCCGTTCGCGAGATATGGGAGTTTGAAGCCAAGAAATGGTAGAGAAGGCAAAAAATTGTTCACAATTCTGGTGCTCCAAACGCTTAACCAGAATGGCCTAGGGAAAAAATACACATACCCTTGTAATCGGGCGAGTTTCTACTTTCAGACGCAGAAGGAATTTTTGGGTTTGGTCAATCCGTTCGCGAGATATGGGACTTTGAATCTAAGAAATGGTTGAGAAGACAACAAATTTTTCGCATTTCTGCTGCTCCAAACGCTTAACCAGAATGGCCTAGGGAAAAAATACACATACCGTTGTCATCGGGCGAGTTTCTACTTTCGGATGCAAACGGAATTTTTGGGTTAGGTCAATCCGTTCGCGAGATATGGGAGTTTGAAGCCAAGAAATGGTATAGAAGGCAAAAAATTGTTCACAATTCTGCTGCTCCAAACGCTTAACCAGAATGGCCTAGGGAAAAAATACACATACCGTTGTAATCGGGCGAGTTTCTACTTTCAGATGCAATCGGAATTTTTGGGTTAGGTCAATCCGTTCGCGAGATATGGGAGTTTGAAGCCAAGAAATGGTAGAGAAGGCGAAAAATTGTTCACAATTCTGCTGCTCCAAACGCTTAACCAGAATGGCCTAGGGAAAAAATACACATACCCTTGTAATCGGGCGAGTTTCTACTTTCAGACGCAGTAGGAATTTTTGGGTTTGGTCAATCCATTCGCGAGATATGGGACGTTGAATCTAAGAAATGGTTGAGAAGACAACAAATTTTTCGCATTTCTGCTGCTCCAAACGCTTAACCAGAATGGCCTAGGGAAAAAATACACATACCGTTGTAATCGGGCGAGTTTCTACTTTCAGATGCAATAGGAATTTTTGGGTTAGGTCAATCCGTTCGCGAGATATGGGAGTTTGAAGCCAAGAAATGGTTGAGAAGGCAACAAATTTTTCGCAATTCTGCTGCTCCAAACGCTTAACCAGAATGGGGTAGGGAAAAAATACACATACCGTTGTAATCGGGAGAGTTTCTACTTTCACAAGCAACAGGAATTTTTGGGTTTGGTCAATCCGTTCGCGAGATATGGGAGTTTGAAGCCAAGAAATGGTTGAGAAGGCAAAAAATTTTTCGCAATTCTGCTTCTCCAAACGCTTAACCAGAAAGGTCTAGGGAAAAAATACACATACCGTTGTAATCGGGGGAGTTTCTACTTTCAGATGCAGTAGGAATTTTTGGGTTAGGTCAATCCGTTCGCGAGATATGGGAGTTTGAAGCCAAGAAATGGTATAGAAGGCAAAAAATTGTTCACAATTCTGCTGCTCCAAACGCTTAACCAGAATGGCCTAGGGAAAAAATACACATACCGTTGTAATCGGGCGAGTTTCTACTTTCAGATGCAATCGGAATTTTTGGGTTAGGTCAATCCGTTCGCGAGATATGGGAGTTTGAAGCCAAGAAATGGTAGAGAAGGCGAAAAATTGTTCACAATTCTGCTGCTCCAAACGCTTAACCAGAATGGCCTAGGGAAAAAATACACATACCGTTGTAATCGGGCGAGGTTCTACTTTCAGATGCAATAGGAATTTTTGGGTTAGGTCAATCCGTTCGCGAGATATGGGAGTTTGAAGCCAAGAAATGGTTGAGAAGGCAAAAAATTTTTCGCAATTCTGCTGCTTCAAACGCTTAACCAGAATGGCCTAAGGAAAAAATACACATACCGTTGTAATCGGGCGAGTTTCTACTTTCAGTTACAATAGGAATTTTTGGGTCTGGTCAATCCGTTCGCGAGATATGGGACTTTGAAGCTAAGAAATGGTTGACAAGACAACAAATTTTTCGCAATTCTGCTGCTCCAATCGCTTAACCAGAATGGCCTAGGGGAAAAATACACATACCGTTGTAACCGGGCGAGTTTCTACTTTCAGATGCAATAGGAATTTTTGGGTCAGGTCAATCCGTTCGCGAGATATGGGAGTTTGAAGCCAAGAAATGGTTGAGAAGGCAACAAATTTTTCGCAATTCTGCTGCTCCAAACGCTTAACCAGAATGGGGTAGGGAAAAAATACACATACCGTTGTAATCGGGCGAGTTTCTACTTTCAGATGCAATAGGAATTTTTGGGTTAGGTCAATCCGTTCGCGAGATATGGGAGTTTGAAGCTAGGAAATGGTTGAGAAGACAACAAATTTTTCGTATTTCTGCTGCTCCAATCGCTTAACCAGAATGGGCTAGGGAAAAAATACACATACCGTTGTAATCGGGCGAGTTTATACTTTCAGATGCAATAGGAATTTTTGGGTTAGGTCAATCCGTTCGCGACATATGGGAGTTTGAAGCCAAGAAATGGTAGAGAAGGCAAAAAATTTTTCGCAATTCTGCTGCTCCAAACGCTTAACCAGAATGGGGTAGGGAAGAAATACACACACCGTTGTAATCGGGAGAGTTTCTACTTTCAGACGCAACAGGAATTTTTGGGTTTGGTCAATCCGTTCGCGAGATATGGGAGTTTGGAGCCAAGAAATGGTTGAGAAGGCAAAAAATTTTTCGCAATTCTGCTGCTCCACACGCTTAAACAGAATGGCCTAGGGAAAAAATACACATACCGTTGTAATCGGGCGAGTTTCTACTTTCAGATGCAATCGGAATTTTTGGGTTATGTCAATCCGTTCGCGAGATATGGGAGTTTGAAGCCAAGAAATGGTTGAGAAGGCAAAAAATTTTTCGCAATTCTGCTGCTCCAAACGCTTAAACAGAATGGCCCAGGGAAAAAATACGCATACCGTTGTAATCGGGCGAGTTTCTACTTTCAGACGCAGCAGGAATTTTTGGGTTTGGTCAATCTGTTCGCGAGATATGGGAGTTTGAAGCCAAGAAATGGTTGAGAAGGCAAAAAATTTTTCGCAATTCTGCTGCTTCAAACGCTTAACCAGAATTGCCTAGGGAAAAAATACTCATACCGTTGTAATCGGGCGAGTTTCTACTTTCAGTTACAATAGGAATTTTTGCGTTTGGTCAATCCGTTCGCGAGATATGGGAGTTTGAAGCCAAGAAATGGTTGAGATGGCATAAAATTTTTCGCAATTCTGCTGATCCAAACGCTTAACCAGAATGGCCTGGGGAGAAAATACACATACCGCTCTAGTCGGGCGAGTGTCTACTTTCAGATGCAATAGGAATTTTTGGGTTAGGTCAATCCGTTCGCGAGATATGGGAGTTTGAAGCCAAGAAATGGTTGAGGAGGCAAAAAATTTTTCGCAATTCTGGTGCTCCAAACGCTTAACCAGAATGGTCTAGGGAAAAAATACACATACAGTTGTAATCGGGCGAGCTTCTACTTTCAGATGCAATCGGAATTTTTGGGTTAGGTCAATCCGTTCGCGAGATATGGGAGTTTGAAGCCAAGAAATGGTAGAGAAGGCGAAAAATTGTTCACAATTCTGCTGCTCCAAACGCTTAACCAGAATGGCCTAGGGAAAAAATACACATACCGTTGTAATCGGGCGAGGTTCTACTTTCAGATGCAATAGGAATTTTTGGGTTAGGTCAATCCGTTCGCGAGATATGGGAGTTTGAAGCCAAGAAATGGTTGAGAAGGCAAAAAATTTTTCGCAATTCTGCTGCTTCAAACGCTTAACCAGAATTGCCTAGGGAAAAAATACACATACCGCTGTAGTCGGGCGAGTGTCTACTTTCAGATGCAATAGGAATTTTTGGGTTAGGTCAATCCGTTCGCGAGATATGGGAGTTTGAAGCCTAGAAATGGTTGAGGAGGCAAAAAATTTTACGCAATTCTGCTGCTCCAAACGCTTAAACAGAATGGCCTAGGGAAAAAATACACATACCGTTGTAATCGGGCGAGTTTCTACTTTCAGATGCAATCGGAACTTTTGGGTTATGTCAATCCGTTCGCGAGATATGGGAGTTTGAAGCCAAGAAATGGTTGAGAAGGCAAAAAATTTTTCGCAATTCTGCTGCTCCAAACGCTTAACCAGAATGGGGTAGGGAAAAAATACACATACCGTTGTAATCGGGAGAGTTTCTACTTTCACAAGCAATAGGAATTTTTGGGTTTGGTCAATCCGTTCGCGAGATATGGGAGTTTGAAGCCAAGAAATGGTAGAGAAGGCAAAAAATTTTTCGCAATTCTGCTGCTCCAAACGCTTAACCAGAATGGGGTAGGGAAAAAATACACATACCGTTGTAATCGGGAGAGCTTCTACTTTCAGACGCAACAGGAATTTTTGGGTTTGGTCAATCCGTTCGCGAGATATGGGAGTTTGAAGCCAAGAAATGGTTGAGAAGGCAAAAAATTTTTCGCAATTCTGCTGCTCCAAACGCTTAAACAGAATGGCCTAGGGAAAAAATACACATACCGTTGTAATCGGGCGAGTTTCTACTTTCAGATGCAATCGGAATTTTTGGGTTATGTCAATCCGTTCGCGAGATATGGGAGTTTGAAGCCAAGAAATGGTTGAGAAGGCAAAAAATTTTTCGCAATTCTGCTGCTCCAAACGCTTAACCAGAATGGGGTAGGGAAAAAATACACATACCGTTGTAATCGGGAGAGTTTCTACTTTCACAAGCAATAGGAATTTTTGGGTTTGGTCAATCCGTTCGCGAGATATGGGAGTTTGAAGCCAAGAAATGGTAGAGAAGGCAAAAAATTTTTCGCAATTCTGCTGCTCCAAACGCTTAACCAGAATGGGGTAGGGAAAAAATACACATACCGTTGTAATCGGGAGAGCTTCTACTTTCAGACGCAACAGGAATTTTTGGGTTTGGTCAATCCGTTCGCGAGATATGGGAGTTTGAAGCCAAGAAATGGTTGAGAAGGCAAAAAATTTTTCGCAATTCTGCTGCTCCAAACGCTTAAACAGAATGGCCTAGGGAAAAAATACACATACCGTTGTAATCGGGCGAGTTTCTACTTTCAGATGCAATCGGAATTTTTGGGTTATGTCAATCCGTTCGCGAGATATGGGAGTTTGAAGCCAAGAAATGGTTGAGAAGGCAAAAAATTTTTCGCAATTCTGCTGCTCCAAACGCTTAACCAGAATGGGGTAGGGAAAAAATACACATACCGTTGTAATCGGGAGAGTTTCTACTTTCACAAGCAATAGGAATTTTTGGGTTTGGTCAATCCGTTCGCGAGATATGGGACTTTGAAGCTAAGAAATGGTTGAAAAGACAACAAATTTTTCGCAATTCTGCTGCTCCAAACGCTTAAACAGAATGGCCCAGGGAAAAAATACGCATACCGTTGTAATCGGGCGAGTTTCTACTTTCAGACGCAGGAGGAATTTTTGGGTTTGGTGAATCCGTTCGCGAGATATGGGAGTTTGAAGCTAAGAAATGGTTGACAAGACAACAAATTTTTCGCACTTCTGCTGCTCCAATCGCTTAACCAGAATGGCCTAGGGGAAAAATACACATACCGTTGTAACCGGGCGAGATTCTACTTTCAGATGCAATAGGAATTTTTGGGTCAGGTCAATCCGTTCGCGAGATATGGGAGTTTGAAGCTAAGAAATGGTTCACAAGACAACAAATTTTTCGCAATTCTGCTGCTCCAATCGCTTAACCAGAATGGCCTAGGGGAAAAATACACATACCGTTGTAACCGGGCGAGATTCTACTTTCAGATGCAATAGGAATTTTTGGGTCAGGTCAATCCGTTCGCGAGATATGGGAGTTTGAAGCTAAGAAATGGTTGACAAGACAACAAATTTTTCGCACTTCTGCTGCTCCAATCGCTTAACCAGAATGGCCTAGGGGAAAAATACACATACCGTTGTAACCGGGCGAGATTCTACTTTCAGATGCAATAGGAATTTTTGGGTCAGGTCAATCCGTTCGCGAGATATGGGAGTTTGAAGCTAAGAAATGGTTGAGAAGACAACAAATTTTTCGCATTTCTGCTGCTCCAAACGCTTAACCAGAATAGGCTAGGGAAAAAATACACATACCGTTGTAATCGGGCGATTTTCTACTTTCAGATGCAATAGGAATTTTTGGGTTAGGTCAATCCGTTCGCGAGATATGGGAGTTTGAAGCCAAGAAATGGTAGAGAAGGCAAAAAATTTTTCGCAATTCTGCTGCTCCAAACGCTTAACCAGAATGGGGTAGGGAAAAAAATATACATACCGTTGTAATCGGGCGATTTTCTACTTTCAGATGCAATAGGAATTTTTGGGTTAGGTCATTCCGTTCGCGAGATATGGGAGTTTGAAGCCAAGAAATGGTAGAGAAGGCAAAAAATTTTTCGCAATTCTGCTGCTCCAACGCTTAACCAGAATGGGGTAGGGAAAAAATACACATACCGTTGTAATCGGGAGAGTTTCTACTTTCACAAGCAACAGGAATTTTTGGGTTTGGTCAATCCGTTCGCGAGATATGGGAGTTTGAAGCCAAGAACTGGTTGAGATGGAAGAAATATTTTCGCAATTCTGCTGTTCCAAACGCTTAACTAGAATGGCCTAGGGAAAAAATACACATACCGCTGTAGTCGGGCGAGTGTCTACTTTCAGATGCAATAGGAATTTTTGGGTTAGGTCAATCCGTTCGCTAGATATGGGAGTTTGAAGCCTAGAAATGGTTGAGGAGGCAAAAAATTTTACGCAATTCTGCTGCTCCAAACGCTTAAACAGAATGGCCTAGGGAAAAAATACACATACCGTTGTAATCGGGCGAGTTTCTACTTTCAGATGCAATCGGAACTTTTGGGTTATGTCAATCCGTTCGCGAGATATGGGAGTTTGAAGCCAAGAAATGGTTGAGAAGGCAAAAAATTTTTCGCAATTCTGCTGCTCCAAACGCTTAACCAGAATGGGGTAGGGAAAAAATACACATACCGTTGTAATCGGGAGAGTTTCTACTTTCACAAGCAATAGGAATTTTTGGGTTTGGTCAATCCGTTCGCGAGATATGGGAGTTTGAAGCCAAGAAATGGTAGAGAAGGCAAAAAATTTTTCGCAATTCTGCTGCTCCAAACGCTTAACCAGAATGGGGTAGGGAAAAAATAC
Organism: Ptiloglossa arizonensis; assembly: GCF_051014685.1. NCBI lineage: Eukaryota > Metazoa > Arthropoda > Insecta > Hymenoptera > Colletidae > Ptiloglossa > Ptiloglossa arizonensis. The sequence continues at coordinate 181,531 of NW_027478818.1, read as the reverse complement.
ACATACCGTTGTAATCGGGAGAGCTTCTACTTTCAGACGCAACAGGAATTTTTGGGTTTGGTCAATCCGTTCGCGAGATATGGGAGTTTGAAGCCAAGAAATGGTTGAGAAGGCAAAAAATTTTTCGCAATTCTGCTGCTCCAAACGCTTAAACAGAATGGCCTAGGGAAAAAATACACATACCGTTGTAATCGGGCGAGTTTCTACTTTCAGATGCAATCGGAATTTTTGGGTTATGTCAATCCGTTCGCGAGATATGGGAGTTTGAAGCCAAGAAATGGTTGAGAAGGCAAAAAATTTTTCGCAATTCTGCTGCTCCAAACGCTTAACCAGAATGGGGTAGGGAAAAAATACACATACCGTTGTAATCGGGAGAGTTTCTACTTTCACAAGCAATAGGAATTTTTGGGTTTGGTCAATCCGTTCGCGAGATATGGGAGTTTGAAGCCAAGAAATGGTAGAGAAGGCAAAAAATTTTTCGCAATTCTGCTGCTCCAAACGCTTAACCAGAATGGGGTAGGGAAAAAATACACATACCGTTGTAATCGGGAGAGCTTCTACTTTCAGACGCAACAGGAATTTTTGGGTTTGGTCAATCCGTTCGCGAGATATGGGAGTTTGAAGCCAAGAAATGGTTGAGAAGGCAAAAAATTTTTCGCAATTCTGCTGCTCCAAACGCTTAAACAGAATGGCCTAGGGAAAAAATACACATACCGTTGTAATCGGGCGAGTTTCTACTTTCAGATGCAATCGGAATTTTTGGGTTATGTCAATCCGTTCGCGAGATATGGGAGTTTGAAGCCAAGAAATGGTTGAGAAGGCAAAAAATTTTTCGCAATTCTGCTGCTCCAAACGCTTAACCAGAATGGGGTAGGGAAAAAATACACATACCGTTGTAATCGGGAGAGTTTCTACTTTCACAAGCAATAGGAATTTTTGGGTTTGGTCAATCCGTTCGCGAGATATGGGACTTTGAAGCTAAGAAATGGTTGAAAAGACAACAAATTTTTCGCAATTCTGCTGCTCCAAACGCTTAAACAGAATGGCCCAGGGAAAAAATACGCATACCGTTGTAATCGGGCGAGTTTCTACTTTCAGACGCAGGAGGAATTTTTGGGTTTGGTGAATCCGTTCGCGAGATATGGGACTTTGAAGCTAAGAAATGGTTGAGAAGACAACAAATTTTTCGCAATTCTGCTGCTCCAACGCTTAACCAGAATGGGGTAGGGAAAAAATACACATACCGTTGTAATCGGGAGAGTTTCTACTTTCACAAGCAACAGGAATTTTTGGGTTTGGTCAATCCGTTCGAGAGATATGGGAGTTTGAAGCCAAGAAATGGTTGAGATGGAAGAAATATTTTCGCAATTCTGCTGTTCCAAACGCTTAATCAGAATGGCCTAGGGAAAAAATACACATACCGCTGTAGTCGGGCGAGTGTCTACTTTCAGATGCAATAAGAATTTTTGGGTTAGGTCAATCCGTTCGCGAGATATGGGAGTTTGAAGCCTAGAAATGGTTGAGGAGGCAAAAAATTTTTCGCAATTCTGCTGCTCCAAACGCTTAACCAGAATGGTCTAGGGAAAAAATACACATACCGTCGTAATCGGGCGAGTTTCTACTTTCAGATGCAATCGGAATTTTTGGGTTAGTTCAATCCGTTCGCGAGATATGGGAGTTTGAAGCCAAGAAATGGTAGAGAAGGCGAAAAATTGTTCACAATTCTGCTGCTCCAAACGCTTAACCAGAATGGCCTAGGGAAAAAATACACATACCGTTGTAATCGGGCGAGGTTCTACTTTCAGATCCAATAGGAATTTTTGGGTTAGGTCAATCCGTTCGCGAGATATGGGAGTTTGAAGCCAAGAAATGGTTGAGAAGGCAACAAATTTTTCGCAATTCTGCTGCTTCAAACGCTTAACCAGAATGGCCTAGGGAAAAAATACACATACCGTTGTAACCGGGCGAGATTCTACTTTCAGATGCAATAGGAATTTTTGGGTCAGGTCAATCCGTTCGCGAGATATGGGAGTTTGAAGCTAAGAAATGGTTGAGAAGACAACAAATTTTTCGCATTTCTGCTGCTCCAAACGCTTAACCAGAATAGGCTAGGGAAAAAATACACATACCGTTGTAATCGGGCGAGTTTCTACTTTCAGATGCAATAGGAATTTTTGGGTTAGGTCAATCCGTTCGCGAGATATGGGAGTTTGAAGCCAAGAAATGGTAGAGAAGGCAAAAAATTTTTCGCAATTCTGCTGCTCCAAACGCTTAAACAGAATGGCCTAGGGAAAAAATACACATACCGTTGTAATCGGGCGAGTTTCTACTTTCAGATGCAGTCGGAATTTTTGGGTTATGTCAATCCGTTCGCGAGATATGGGAGTTTGAAGCCAAGAAATGGTTGAGAAGGCAAAAAATTTTTCGCAATTCTGCTGCTCCAAACGCTTAAACAGAATGGCCCAGGGAAAAAATACGCATACCGTTGTAATCGGGCGAGTTTCTACTTTCAGACGCAGGAGGAATTTTTGGGTTTGGTGAATCCGTTCGCGAGATATGGGACTTTGAAGCTAAGAAATGGTTGAGAAGACAACAAATTTTTCGCAATTCTGCTGCTCCAAACGCTTAACCAGAATGGGGTAGGGAAAAAATACACATACCGTTGTAATCGGGAGAGTTTCTACTTTCACAAGCAACAGGAATTTTTGGGTTTGGTCAATCCGTTCGCGAGATATGGGAGTTTGAAGCCAAGAAATGGTTGAGATGGCATAAAATTTTTCGCAATTCTGCTGCTCCAAACGCTTAAACAGAATGGCCCAGGGAAAAAATACGCATACCGTTGTAATCGGGCGAGTTTCTACTTTCAGACGCAGGAGGAATTTTTGGGTTTGGTCAATCCGTTCGCGAGATATGGGAGTTTGAAGCCAAGAAATGGTTGAGATGGCAGAAATATTTTCGCAATTCTGCTGTTCCAAACGCTTAACCAGAATGGCCTAGGGAAAAAATACACATACCGCTGTAGTCGGGCGTGTGTCTACTTTCAGATGCAATAGGAATTTTTGGGTTAGGTCAATCCGTTCGCGAGATATGGGAGTTTGAAGCCAAGAAGTGGTATAGAAGGCAAAAAATTGTTCACAATTCTGCTGCTCCAAACGCTTAACCAGAATGGCCTAGGGAAAAAATACACATACCGTTGTAATCGGGCGAGTTTCTACTTTCAGATGCAATCGGAATTTTTGGGTTAGGTCAATCCGTTCGCGAGATATGGGAGTTTGAAGCCAAGAAATGGTAGAGAAGGCGAAAAATTGTTCACAATTCTGCTGCTCCAAACGCTTAACCAGAATGGCCTAGGGAAAAAATACACATACCGTTGTAATCGGGCGAGGTTCTACTTTCAGATGCAATAGGAATTTTTGGGTTAGGTCAATCCGTTCGCGAGATATGGGAGTTTGAAGCCAAGAAATGGTTGAGAAGGCAACAAATTTTTCGCAATTCTGCTGCTTCAAACGCTTAACCAGAATGGCCTGGGGAAAAAATACACATACCGTTGTAATCGGGCGAGTTTCTACTTTCAGTTACAATAGGAATTTTTGGGTCTGGTCAATCCGTTCGCGAGATATGGGACTTTGAAGCTAAGAAATGGTTGACAAGACATCAAATTTTTCGCAATTCTGCTGCTCCAATCGCTTAACCAGAATGGCCTAGGGGAAAAATACACATACCGTTGTAACCGGGCGAGTTTCTACTTTCAGATGCAATAGGAATTTTTGGGTCAGGTCAATCCGTTCGCGAGATATGGGAGTTTGAAGCCAAGAAATGGTTGAGAAGGCAACAAATTTTTCGCAATTCTGCTGCTTCAAACGCTTAACCAGAATGGGGTAGGGAAAAAATACACATACCGTTGTAATCGGGCGAGTTTCTACTTTCAGATGCAATAGGAATTTTTGGGTTAGGTCAATCCGTTCGCGAGATATGGGAGTTTGAAGCCAAGAAATGGTAGAGAAGGCAAAAAATTGTTCACAATTCTGCTGCTCCAAACGCTTAACCAGAATGGGGTAGGGAAAAAATACACATACCGTTGTAATCGGGAGAGTTTCTACTTTCACAAGCAACAGGAATTTTTGGGTTTGGTCAATCCGTTCGCGAGATATGGGAGTTTGAAGCCAAGAAATGGTTGAGATGGCATAAAATTTTTCGCAATTCTGCTGATCCAAACGCTTAACCAGAATGGCCTAGGGAAAAAATACACATACCGCTGTAGTCGGGCGAGTGTCTACTTTCAGATGCAATAGGAATTTTTGGGTTAGGTCAATCCGTTCGCGAGATATGGGAGTTTGAAGCCAAGAAATGGTTGAGGAGGCAAAAAATTTTTCGCCATTCTGCTGCTCCAAACGCTTAACCAGAATGGTCTAGGGAAAAAATACACATACCGTTGTAATCGGGCGAGTTTCTACATTCAGATGCAATAGGAATTTTTGGGTCAGGTCAATCCGTTCGCGAGATATGGGAGTTTGAAGCTAAGAAATGGTTGAGAAGACAACAAATTTTTCGCATTTCTGCTGCTCCAAAAGCTTAACCAGAATGGGCTAGGGAAAAAATACACATACCGTTGTAATCGGGCGAGTTTCTACTTTCAGATGCAATAGGAATTTTTGGGTTAGGTCAATCCGTTCGCGAGATATGGGAGCTTGAAGCCAAGAAATGGTAGAGATGGCAAAAAATTTTTCGCAATTCTGCTGCTCCAAACGCTTAACCAGAATGGGGTAGGGAAAAAATACACATACCGTTGTAATCGGGAGAGTTTCTACTTTCAGACGCAACAGGAATTTTTGGGTTTGGTCAATCCGTTCGCGAGATATGGGACTTTGAATCTAAGAAATGGTTGAGAAGACAACAAATTTTTCGCATTTCTGCTGCTCCAAACGCTTAACCAGAATGGCCTAGGGAAAAAATACACATACCGTTGTAATCGGGCGAGTTTCTACTTTCAGATGCAATAGGAATTTTTGGGTTAGGTCAATCCGTTCGCGAGATATGGGAGTTTGAAGCCAAGAAATGGTTGAGAAGGCAACAAATTTTTCGCAATTCTGCTGCTCCAAACGCTTAACCAGAATGGGGTAGGGAAAAAATACACATACCGTTGTAATCGGGAGAGTTTCTACTTTCACAAGCAACAGGAATTTTTGGGTTTGGTCTATCCGTTCGCGAGATATGGGAGTTTGAAGCCAAGAAATGGTTGAGAAGGCAAAAAATTTTTCGCAATTCTGCTGCTCCAAACGCTTAACCAGAAAGGTCTAGGGAAAAAATACACATACCGTTGTAATCGGGGGAGTTTCTACTTTCAGATGCAGTAGGAATTTTTGGGTTAGGTCAATCCGTTCGCGAGATATGGGAGTTTGAAGCCAAGAAGTGGTATAGAAGGCAAAAAATTGTTCACAATTCTGCTGCTCCAAACGCTTAACCAGAATGGCCTAGGGAAAAAATAGACATACCGTTGTAATCGGGCGAGTTTCTACTTTCAGATGCAATCGGAATTTTTGGGTTAGGTCAATCCGTTCGCGAGATATGGGAGTTTGAAGCCAAGAAATGGTAGAGAAGGCGAAAAATTGTTCACAATTCTGCTGCTCCAAACGCTTAACCAGAATGGCCTAGGGAAAAAATACACATACCGTTGTAATCGGGCGAGGTTCTACTTTCAGATGCAATAGGAATTTTTGGGTTAGGTCAATCCGTTCGCGAGATATGGGAGTTTGAAGCCAAGAAATGGTTGAGAAGGCAACAAATTTTTCGCAATTCTGCTGCTTCAAACGCTTAACCAGAATGGCCTGGGGAAAAAATACACATACCGTTGTAATCGGGCGAGTTTCTACTTTCAGTTACAATAGGAATTTTTGGGTCTGGTCAATCCGTTCGCGAGATATGGGACTTTGAAGCTAAGAAATGGTTGAGAAGACAACAAATTTTTCGCAATTCTGCTGCTCCAAACGCTTAACCAGAATGGCCTAGGGAAAAAATACACATACCGTTGTAATCGGGCGAGGTTCTACTTTCAGACGCAACAGGAATTTTTGGGTTTGGTCAATCCGTTCGCGAGATATGGGAGTTTGAAGCCAAGAAATGGTTGAGAAGGCAAAAAATTTTTCGCAATTCTGCTGCTCCAAACGCTTAAACAGAATGGTCTAGGGAAAAAATACACATACCGTTGTAATCGGGAGAGTTTCTACTTTCAGACGCAACAGGAATTTTTGGGTTTGGTCAATCCGTTCGCGAGATATGGGAGTTTGAAGCCAAGAAATGGTTGAGAAGGCAAAAAATTTTTCGCAATTCTGCTGCTCCAAACGCTTAAACAGAATGGCCTAGGGAAAAAATACACATACAGTCGTAATCGGGCGAGTTTCTACTTTCGGATGCAAACGGAATTTTTGGGTTAGGTCAATCCGTTCGCGAGATATGGGAGTTTGAAGCCAAGAAATGGTAGAGAAGGCAAAAAATTGTTCACAATTCTGCTGCTCCAAACGCTTAACCAGAATGGGGTAGGGAAAAAATACACATACCGTTGTAATCGGGAGAGTTTCTACTTTCACAAGCAACAGGAATTTTTGGGTTTGGTCAATCCGTTCGCGAGATATGGGAGTTTGAAGCCAAGAAATGGTTGAGATGGCATAAAATTTTTCGCAATTCTGCTGATCCAAACGCTTAACCAGAATGGCCTAGGGAAAAAATACACATACCGCTGTAGTCGGGCGAGTGTCTACTTTCAGATGCAATAGGAATTTTTGGGTTAGGTCAATCCGTTCGCGAGATATGGGAGTTTGAAGCCAAGAAATGGTTGAGGAGGCAAAAAATTTTTCGCCATTCTGCTGCTCCAAACGCTTAACCAGAATGGTCTAGGGAAAAAATACACATACCGTTGTAATCGGGCGAGTTTCTACATTCAGATGCAATAGGAATTTTTGGGTCAGGTCAATCCGTTCGCGAGATATGGGAGTTTGAAGCTAAGAAATGGTTGAGAAGACAACAAATTTTTCGCATTTCTGCTGCTCCAAAAGCTTAACCAGAACGGGCTAGGGAAAAAATACACATACCGTTGTAATCGGGCGAGTTTCTACTTTCAGATGCAATAGGAATTTTTGGGTTAGGTCAATCCGTTCGCGAGATATGGGAGCTTGAAGCCAAGAAATGGTAGAGATGGCAAAAAATTTTTCGCAATTCTGCTGCTCCAAACGCTTAACCAGAATGGGGTAGGGAAAAAATACACATACCGTTGTAATCGGGAGAGTTTCTACTTTCAGACGCAACAGGAATTTTTGGGTTTGGTCAATCCGTTCGCGAGATATGGGACTTTGAATCTAAGAAATGGTTGAGAAGACAACAAATTTTTCGCATTTCTGCTGCTCCAAACGCTTAACCAGAATGGCCTAGGGAAAAAATACACATACCGTTGTAATGGGGCAAGTTTCTACTTTCAGATGCAATAGGAATTTTTGGGTTAGGTCAATCCGTTCGCGAGATATGGGAGTTTGAAGCCAAGAAATGGTTGAGAAGGCAACAAATTTTTCGCAATTCTGCTGCTCCAAACGCTTAACCAGAATGGGGTAGGGAAAAAATACACATACCGTTGTAATCGGGAGAGTTTCTACTTTCACAAGCAACAGGAATTTTTGGGTTTGGTCTATCCGTTCGCGAGATATGGGAGTTTGAAGCCAAGAAATGGTTGAGAAGGCAAAAAATTTTTCGCCATTCTGCTGCTCCAAACGCTTAACCAGAATGGTCTAGGGAAAAAATACACATACCGTTGTAATCGGGCGAGTTTCTACATTCAGATGCAGTAGGAATTTTTGGGTTAGGTCAATCCGTTCGCGAGATATGGGAGTTTGAAGCCAAGAAGTGGTATAGAAGGCAAAAAATTGTTCACAATTCTGCTGCTCCAAACGCTTAACCAGAATGGCCTAGGGAAAAAATACACATACCGTTGTAATCGGGCGAGTTTCTACTTTCAGATGCAATCGGAATTTTTGGGTTAGGTCAATCCGTTCGCGAGATATGGGAGTTTGAAGCCAAGAAATGGTAGAGAAGGCGAAAAATTGTTCACAATTCTGCTGCTCCAAACGCTTAACCAGAATGGCCTAGGGAAAAAATAGACATACCGTTGTAATCGGGCGAGGTTCTACTTTCAGATGCAATAGGAATTTTTGGGTTAGGTCAATCCGTTCGCGAGATATGGGAGTTTGAAGCCAAGAAATGGTTGAGAAGGCAACAAATTTTTCGCAATTCTGCTGCTTCAAACGCTTAACCAGAATGGCCTGGGGAAAAAATACACATACCGTTGTAATCGGGCGAGTTTCTACTTTCAGTTACAATAGGAATTTTTGGGTCTGGTCAATCCGTTCGCGAGATATGGGACTTTGAAGCTAAGAAATGGTTGACAAGACAACAAATTTTTCGCAATTCTGCTGCTCCAATCGCTTAACCAGAATGGCCTAGGGGAAAAATACACATACCGTTGTAACCGGGCGAGTTTCTACTTTCAGATGCAATAGGAATTTTTGGGTCAGGTCAATCCGTTCGCGAGATATGGGAGTTTGAAGCCAAGAAATGGTTGAGAAGGCAACAAATTTTTCGCAATTCTGCTGCTCCAAACGCTTAACCAGAATGGGGTAGGGAAAAAATACACATACCGTTGTAATCGGGCGAGTTTCTACTTTCAGATGCAATAGGAATTTTTGGGTTAGGTCAATCCGTTCGCGAGATATGGGAGTTTGAAGCTAAGAAATGGTTGAGAAGACAACAAATTTTTCGTATTTCTGCTGCTCCAAACGCATAACCAGAATTGGCTAGGGAAAAAATACACATACCGTTGTAATCGGGCGAGTTTATACTTTCAGATGCAATAGGAATTTTTGGGTTAGGTCAATCCGTTCGCGACATATGGGAGTTTGAAGCCAAGAAATGGTAGAGAAGGCAAAAAATTTTTCGCAATTCTGCTGCTCCAAACGCTTAACCAGAATGGGGTAGGGAAGAAATACACATACCGTTGTAATCGGGAGAGATTCTACTTTCAGACGCAACAGGAATTTTTGGGTTTGGTCAATCCGTTCGCGAGATATGGGAGTTTGAAGCCAAGAAATGGTTGAGAAGGCAAAAAATTTTTCGCAATTCTGCTGCTCCAAACGCTTAAACAGAATGGCCTAGGGAAAAAATACACATACCGTTGTAATCGGGCGAGTTTCTACTTTCAGATGCAATCGGAATTTTTGGGATATGTCAATCCATTCGCGAGATATGGGAGTTTGAAGCCAAGAAATGGTTGAGAAGGCAAAAAATTTTTCGCAATTCTGCTGCTCCAAACGCTTAAACAGAATGGCTCAGGGAAAAAATACGCATACCGTTGTAATCGGGCGAGTTTCTACTTTCAGACGCAGCAGGAATTTTTGGGTTTGGTCAATCCGTTCGCGAGATATGGGACTTTGAAGCTAAGAAATGGTTGAGAAGACAACAAATTTTTCGCAATTCTGCTGCTCCAAACGCTTAACCAGAATGGGGTAGGGAAAAAATACACATACCGTTGTAATCGGGAGAGTTTCTACTTTCACAAGCAACAGGAATTTTTGGGTTTGGTCAATCCGTTCGCGAGATATGGGAGTTTGAAGCCAAGAAATGGTTGAGATGGCATAAAATTTTTCGCAATTCTGCTGATCCAAACGCTTAACCAGAATGGCCTGGGGAAAAAATACACATACCGCTGTAGTCGGGCGAGTGTCTACTTTCAGATGCAATAGGAATTTTTGGGTTAGGTCAATCCGTTCGCGAGATATGGGAGTTTGAAGCCAAGAAATGGTTGAGAAGGCAAAAAATTTTTCGCAATTCTGCTGCTCCAAACGCTTAACCAGAGTGGTCTAGGGAAAAAATACACATACCGTTGTAATCGGGCGAGTTTCTACTTTCAGATGCAATCGGAATTTTTGGGTTAGGTCAATCCGTTCGCGAGATATGGGAGTTTGAAGCCAAGAAATGGTAGAGAAGGCGAAAAATTGTTCACAATTCTGCTGCTCCAAACGCTTAACCAGAATGGCCTAGGGAAAAAATACACATACCGTTGTAATCGGGCGAGGTTCTACTTTCAGATGCAATAGGAATTTTTGGGTTAGGTCAATCCGTTCGCGAGATATGGGAGTTTGAAGCCAAGAAATGGTTGAGAAGGCAAAAAATTTTTCGCAATTCTGCTGCTTCAAACGCTTAACCAGAATTGCCTAGGGAAAAAATACACATACCGTTGTAATCGGGCGAGTTTATACTTTCAGATGCAATAGGAATTTTTGGGTTAGGTCAATCCGTTCGCGACATATGGGAGTTTGAAGCCAAGAAATGGTAGAGAAGGCAAAAAATTTTTCGCAATTCTGCTGCTCCAAACGCTTAACCAGAATGGGGTAGGGAAGAAATACACATACCGTTGTAATCGGGAGAGATTCTACTTTCAGACGCAACAGGAATTTTTGGGTTTGGTCAATCCGTTCGCGAGATATGGGAGTTTGAAGCCAAGAAATGGTTGAGAAGGCAAAAAATTTTTCGCAATTCTGCTGCTCCAAACGCTTAAACAGAATGGCCTAGGGAAAAAATACACATACCGTTGTAATCGGGCGAGTTTCTACTTTCAGATGCAATCGGAATTTTTGGGATATGTCAATCCATTCGCGAGATATGGGAGTTTGAAGCCAAGAAATGGTTGAGAAGGCAAAAAATTTTTCGCAATTCTGCTGCTCCAAACGCTTAAACAGAATGGCTCAGGGAAAAAATACGCATACCGTTGTAATCGGGCGAGTTTCTACTTTCAGACGCAGCAGGAATTTTTGGGTTTGGTCAATCCGTTCGCGAGATATGGGACTTTGAAGCTAAGAAATGGTTGAGAAGACAACAAATTTTTCGCAATTCTGCTGCTCCAAACGCTTAACCAGAATGGGGTAGGGAAAAAATACACATACCGTTGTAATCGGGAGAGTTTCTACTTTCACAAGCAACAGGAATTTTTGGGTTTGGTCAATCCGTTCGCGAGATATGGGAGTTTGAAGCCAAGAAATGGTTGAGATGGCATAAAATTTTTCGCAATTCTGCTGATCCAAACGCTTAACCAGAATGGCCTGGGGAAAAAATACACATACCGCTGTAGTCGGGCGAGTGTCTACTTTCAGATGCAATAGGAATTTTTGGGTTAGGTCAATCCGTTCGCGAGATATGGGAGTTTGAAGCCAAGAAATGGTTGAGAAGGCAAAAAATTTTTCGCAATTCTGCTGCTCCAAACGCTTAACCAGAATGGGGTAGGGAAAAAATACACATACCGTTGTAATCGGGCGAGTTTCTACTTTCAGATGCAATCCGAATTTTTGGGTTAGGTCAATCCGTTCGCGAGATATGGGAGTTTGAAGCCAAGAAATGGTAGAGAAGGCGAAAAATTGTTCACAATTCTGCTGCTCCAAACGCTTAACCAGAATGGCCTAGGGAAAAAATACACATACCGTTGTAATCGGGCGAGGTTCTACTTTCAGATGCAATAGGAATTTTTGGGTTAGGTCAATCCGTTCGCGAGATATGGGAGTTTGAAGCCAAGAAATGGTTGAGAAGGCAAAAAATTTTTCGCAATTCTGCTGCTTCAAACGCTTAACCAGAATTGCCTAGGGAAAAAATACACATACCGTTGTAATCGGGCGAGTTTCTACTTTCAGTTACAATAGGAATTTTTGGGTCTGGTCAATCCGTTCGCGAGATATGGGACTTTGAAGCAAAAAAATGGTTGACAAGACAACAAATTTTTCGCACTTCTGCTGCTCCAATCGCTTAACCAGAATGGCCTAGGGGAAAAATACACATACCGTTGTAACCGGGCGAGATTCTACTTTCAGATGCAATAGGAATTTTTGGGTCAGGTCAATCCGTTCGCGAGATATGGGAGTTTGAAGCTAAGAAATGGTTGAGAAGACAACAAATTTTTCGCATTTCTGCTGCTCCAAACGCTTAACCAGAATGGGCTAAGGAAAAAATACACATACCGTTGTAATCGGGCGAGTTTCTACTTTCGGATGCAAACGGAATTTTTGGGTTAGGTCAATCCGTTCGCGAGATATGGGAGTTTGAAGCCAAGAAATGGTAGAGAAGGCAAAAAATTGTTCACAATTCTGCTGCTCCAAACGCTTAACCAGAATGGGGTAGGGAAAAAATACACATACCGTTGTAATCGGGAGAGTTTCTACTTTCACAAGCAACAGGAATTTTTGGGTTTGGTCAATCCGTTCGCGAGATATGGGAGTTTGAAGCCAAGAAATGGTTGAGAAGGCAAAAAATTTTTCGCAATTCTGCTGCTCCAAACGCTTAAACAGAATGGCCTAGGGAAAAAATACACATACCGTTGTAATCGGGCGAGTTTCTACTTTCAGATGCAATCGGAATTTTTGGGATATGTCAATCCATTCGCGAGATATGGGAGTTTGAAGCCAAGAAATGGTTGAGAAGGCAAAAAATTTTTCGCAATTCTGCTGCTCCAAACGCTTAAACAGAATGGCCCAGGGAAAAAATACGCATACCGTTGTAATCGGGCGAGTTTCTACTTTCAGACGCAGCAGGAATTTTTGGGTTTGGTCAATCCGTTCGCGAGATATGGGACTTTGAAGCTAAGAAATGGTTGAGAAGACAACAAATTTTTCGCAATTCTGCTGCTCCAAACGCTTAACCAGAATGGGGTAGGGAAAAAATACACATACCGTTGTAATCGGGAGAGTTTCTACTTTCACAAGCAACAGGAATTTTTGGGTTTGGTCAATCCGTTCGCGAGATATGGGAGTTTGAAGCCAAGAAATGGTTGAGATGGCATAAAATTTTTCGCAATTCTGCTGATCCAAGCGCTTAACCAGAATGGCCTGGGGAAAAAATACACATACCGCTGTAGTCGGGCGAGTGTCTACTTTCAGATGCAATAGGAATTTTTGGGTTAGGTCAATCCGTTCGCGAGATATGGGAGTTTGAAGCCAAGAAATGGTTGAGGAGGCAAAAAATTTTTCGCAATTCTGCTGCTCCAAACGCTTAACCAGAATGGTCTAGGGAAAAAATACACATACCGTTGTAATCGGGCGAGTTTCTACTTTCAGATGCAATCGGAATTTTTGGGTTAGGTCAATCCGTTCGCGAGATATGGGAGTTTGAAGCCAAGAAATGGTAGAGAAGGCGAAAAATTGTTCACAATTCTGCTGCTCCAAACGCTTAACCAGAATGGCCTAGGGAAAAAATACACATACCGTTGTAATCGGGCGAGGTTCTACTTTCAGATGCAATAGGAATTTTTGGGTTAGGTCAATCCGTTCGCGAGATATGGGAGTTTGAAGCCAAGAAATGGTTGAGAAGGCAAAAAATTTTTCGCAATTCTGCTGCTTCAAACGCTTAACCAGAATTGCCTAGGGAAAAAATACACATACCGTTGTAATCGGGCGAGTTTCTACTTTCAGTTACAATAGGAATTTTTGGGTCTGGTCAATCCGTTCGCGAGATATGGGACTTTGAAGCTAAAAAATGGTTGACAAGACAACAAATTTTTCGCACTTCTGCTGCTCCAATCGCTTAACCAGAATGGCCTAGGGGAAAAATACACATACCGTTGTAACCGGGCGAGATTCTACTTTCAGATGCAATAGGAATTTTTGGGTCAGGTCAATCCGTTCGCGAGATATGGGAGTTTGAAGCTAAGAAATGGTTGAGAAGACAACAAATTTTTCGCATTTCTGCTGCTCCAAACGCTTAACCAGAATGGGCTAGGGAAAAAATACACATACCGTTGTAATCGGGCGAATTTCTACTTTCAGATGCAATAGGAATTTTTGGGTTAGGTCAATCCGTTCGCGAGATATGGGAGTTTGTAGCCAAGAAATGTTAGAGAAGGCAAAAAATTTTTCGCAATTCTGCTGCTCCAAACGCTTAACCAGAATGGGGTAGCGAGAAAGTACACATACCGTTGTAATCGAGAGAGTTTCTACTTTCAGACGCAACAGGAATTTTTGGGTTTGGTCAATGCGTTCGCGAGATATGGGAGTTTGAAGCCGAGAAATGGTTGAGAAGGCAAAAAATTTTTCGCAATTCTGCTGCTCCAAACGCTTAAACAGAATGGCCTAGGGAAAAAATACACATACCGTTGTAATCGGGCGAGTTTCCACTTTCGGATGCAAACGGAATTTTTGGGTTAGGTCAATCCGTTCGCGAGATATGGGAGTTTGAAGCCAAGAAATGGTAGAGAAGGCAAAAAATTGTTCATAATTCTGCTGCTCCAAACGCTTAACCAGAATGGGGTAGGGAAAAAATACACATACCGTTGTAATCGGGAGAGTTTCTACTTTCACAAGCAACAGGAATTTTTGTGTTTGGTCAAACCGTTCGCGAGATATGGGAGTTTGAAGCCAAGAAATGGTTGAGAAGGCAAAAAATTTTTCGCAATTCTGCTGCTCCAAACGCTTAAACAGAATGGCCTAGGGAAAAAATACACATACCGTTGTAATCGGGCGAGTTTCTACTTTCAGATGCAATCGGAATTTTTGGGATATGTCAATCCATTCGCGAGATATGGGAGTTTGAAGCTAAGAAATGGTTGAGAAGACAACAAATTTTTCGCATTTCTGCTGCTCCAAACGCTTAACCAGAATGGGCTAGGGAAAAATACACATACCGTTGTAACCGGGCGAGATTCTACTTTCAGATGCAATAGGAATTTTTGGGTCAGGTCAATCCGTTCGCGAGATATGGGAGTTTGAAGCTAAGAAATGGTTGAGAAGACAACAAATTTTTCGCATTTCTGCTGCTCCAAACGCTTAACCAGAATGGGCTAGGGAAAAAATACACATACCGTTGTAATCGGGCGAGTTTCTACTTTCAGATGCAATCCGAATTTTTGGGTTAGGTCAATCCGTTCGCGAGATATGGGAGTTTGAAGCCAAGAAATGGTAGAGAAGGCGAAAAATTGTTCACAATTCTGCTGCTCCAAACGCTTAACCAGAATGGCCTAGGGAAAAAATACACATACCGTTGTAATCGGGCGAGGTTCTACTTTCAGATGCAATAGGAATTTTTGGGTTAGGTCAATCCGTTCGCGAGATATGGGAGTTTGAAGCCAAGAAATGGTTGAGAAGGCAAAAAATTTTTCGCAATTCTGCTGCTTCAAACGCTTAACCAGAATTGCCTAGGGAAAAAATACACATACCGTTGTAATCGGGCGAGTTTCTACTTTCAGTTACAATAGGAATTTTTGGGTCTGGTCAATCCGTTCGCGAGATATGGGACTTTGAAGCAAAAAAATGGTTGACAAGACAACAAATTTTTCGCACTTCTGCTGCTCCAATCGCTTAACCAGAATGGCCTAGGGGAAAAATACACATACCGTTGTAACCGGGCGAGATTCTACTTTCAGATGCAATAGGAATTTTTGGGTCAGGTCAATCCGTTCGCGAGATATGGGAGTTTGAAGCTAAGAAATGGTTGAGAAGACAACAAATTTTTCGCATTTCTGCTGCTCCAAACGCTTAACCAGAATGGGCTAAGGAAAAAATACACATACCGTTGTAATCGGGCGAGTTTCTACTTTCGGATGCAAACGGAATTTTTGGGTTAGGTCAATCCGTTCGCGAGATATGGGAGTTTGAAGCCAAGAAATGGTAGAGAAGGCAAAAAATTGTTCACAATTCTGCTGCTCCAAACGCTTAACCAGAATGGGGTAGGGAAAAAATACACATACCGTTGTAATCGGGAGAGTTTCTACTTTCACAAGCAACAGGAATTTTTGGGTTTGGTCAATCCGTTCGCGAGATATGGGAGTTTGAAGCCAAGAAATGGTTGAGAAGGCAAAAAATTTTTCGCAATTCTGCTGCTCCAAACGCTTAAACAGAATGGCCTAGGGAAAAAATACACATACCGTTGTAATCGGGCGAGTTTCTACTTTCAGATGCAATCGGAATTTTTGGGATATGTCAATCCATTCGCGAGATATGGGAGTTTGAAGCCAAGAAATGGTTGAGAAGGCAAAAAATTTTTCGCAATTCTGCTGCTCCAAACGCTTAAACAGAATGGCCCAGGGAAAAAATACGCATACCGTTGTAATCGGGCGAGTTTCTACTTTCAGACGCAGCAGGAATTTTTGGGTTTGGTCAATCCGTTCGCGAGATATGGGACTTTGAAGCTAAGAAATGGTTGAGAAGACAACAAATTTTTCGCAATTCTGCTGCTCCAAACGCTTAACCAGAATGGGGTAGGGAAAAAATACACATACCGTTGTAATCGGGAGAGTTTCTACTTTCACAAGCAACAGGAATTTTTGGGTTTGGTCAATCCGTTCGCGAGATATGGGAGTTTGAAGCCAAGAAATGGTTGAGATGGCATAAAATTTTTCGCAATTCTGCTGATCCAAGCGCTTAACCAGAATGGCCTGGGGAAAAAATACACATACCGCTGTAGTCGGGCGAGTGTCTACTTTCAGATGCAATAGGAATTTTTGGGTTAGGTCAATCCGTTCGCGAGATATGGGAGTTTGAAGCCAAGAAATGGTTGAGGAGGCAAAAAATTTTTCGCAATTCTGCTGCTCCAAACGCTTAACCAGAATGGTCTAGGGAAAAAATACACATACCGTTGTAATCGGGCGAGTTTCTACTTTCAGATGCAATCGGAATTTTTGGGTTAGGTCAATCCGTTCGCGAGATATGGGAGTTTGAAGCCAAGAAATGGTAGAGAAGGCGAAAAATTGTTCACAATTCTGCTGCTCCAAACGCTTAACCAGAATGGCCTAGGGAAAAAATACACATACCGTTGTAATCGGGCGAGGTTCTACTTTCAGATGCAATAGGAATTTTTGGGTTAGGTCAATCCGTTCGCGAGATATGGGAGTTTGAAGCCAAGAAATGGTTGAGAAGGCAAAAAATTTTTCGCAATTCTGCTGCTTCAAACGCTTAACCAGAATTGCCTAGGGAAAAAATACACATACCGTTGTAATCGGGCGAGTTTCTACTTTCAGTTACAATAGGAATTTTTGGGTCTGGTCAATCCGTTCGCGAGATATGGGACTTTGAAGCTAAAAAATGGTTGACAAGACAACAAATTTTTCGCACTTCTGCTGCTCCAATCGCTTAACCAGAATGGCCTAGGGGAAAAATACACATACCGTTGTAACCGGGCGAGATTCTACTTTCAGATGCAATAGGAATTTTTGGGTCAGGTCAATCCGTTCGCGAGATATGGGAGTTTGAAGCTAAGAAATGGTTGAGAAGACAACAAATTTTTCGCATTTCTGCTGCTCCAAACGCTTAACCAGAATGGGCTAGGGAAAAAATACACATACCGTTGTAATCGGGCGAATTTCTACTTTCAGATGCAATAGGAATTTTTGGGTTAGGTCAATCCGTTCGCGAGATATGGGAGTTTGTAGCCAAGAAATGTTAGAGAAGGCAAAAAATTTTTCGCAATTCTGCTGCTCCAAACGCTTAACCAGAATGGGGTAGCGAGAAAGTACACATACCGTTGTAATCGAGAGAGTTTCTACTTTCAGACGCAACAGGAATTTTTGGGTTTGGTCAATGCGTTCGCGAGATATGGGAGTTTGAAGCCGAGAAATGGTTGAGAAGGCAAAAAATTTTTCGCAATTCTGCTGCTCCAAACGCTTAAACAGAATGGCCTAGGGAAAAAATACACATACCGTTGTAATCGGGCGAGTTTCCACTTTCGGATGCAAACGGAATTTTTGGGTTAGGTCAATCCGTTCGCGAGATATGGGAGTTTGAAGCCAAGAAATGGTAGAGAAGGCAAAAAATTGTTCATAATTCTGCTGCTCCAAACGCTTAACCAGAATGGGGTAGGGAAAAAATACACATACCGTTGTAATCGGGAGAGTTTCTACTTTCACAAGCAACAGGAATTTTTGTGTTTGGTCAAACCGTTCGCGAGATATGGGAGTTTGAAGCCAAGAAATGGTTGAGAAGGCAAAAAATTTTTCGCAATTCTGCTGCTCCAAACGCTTAAACAGAATGGCCTAGGGAAAAAATACACATACCGTTGTAATCGGGCGAGTTTCTACTTTCAGATGCAATCGGAATTTTTGGGATATGTCAATCCATTCGCGAGATATGGGAGTTTGAAGCTAAGAAATGGTTGAGAAGACAACAAATTTTTCGCATTTCTGCTGCTCCAAACGCTTAACCAGAATGGGCTAGGGAAAAATACACATACCGTTGTAACCGGGCGAGATTCTACTTTCAGATGCAATAGGAATTTTTGGGTCAGGTCAATCCGTTCGCGAGATATGGGAGTTTGAAGCTAAGAAATGGTTGAGAAGACAACAAATTTTTCGCATTTCTGCTGCTCCAAACGCTTAACCAGAATGGGCTAGGGAAAAAATACACATACCGTTGTAATCGGGCGAGTTTCTACTTTCAGATGCAAACGGAATTTTTGGGTTAGGTCAATCCGTTCGCGAGATATGGGAGTTTGAAGCCAAGAAATGGTAGAGAAGGCAAAAAATTGTTCACAATTCTGCTGCTCCAAACGCTTAACCAGAATGGGGTAGGGAAAAAATACACATACCGTTGTAATCGGGCGAGTTTCTACTATCAGATGCAATAGGAATTTTTGGGTCAGGTCAATCCGTTCGCGAGATATGGGAGTTTGAAGCTAAGAAATGGTTGAGAAGACAACAAATTTTTCGCATTTCTGCTGCTCCAAACGCTTAACCAGAATGGGCTAGGGAAAAAATACACATACCGTTGTAATCGGGAGAGTTTCTACTTTCAGACGCAACAGGAATTTTTGGGTTTGGTCAATGCGTTCGCGAGATATGGGAGTTTGAAGCCAAGAAATGGTTGAGAAGGCAAAAAATTTTTCGCAATTCTGCTGCTCCAAACGCTTAAACAGAATGGCCTAGGGAAAAAATACACATACCGTTGTAATCGGGCGAGTTTCTACTTTCGGATGCAAACGGAATTTTTGGGTTAGGTCAATCCGTTCGCGAGATATGGGAGTTTGAAGCCAAGAAATGGTAGAGAAGGCAAAAAATTGTTCATAATTCTGCTGCTCCAAACGCTTAACCAGAATGGGGTAGGGAAAAAATACACATACCGTTGTAATCGGGAGAGTTTCTACTTTCAGACGCAACAGGAATTTTTGGGTTTGGTCAATGCGTTCGCGAGATATGGGAGTTTGAAGCCAAGAAATGGTTGAGAAGGCAAAAAATTTTTCGCAATTCTGCTGCTCCAAACGCTTAAACAGAATGGCCTAGGGAAAAAATACACATACCGTTGTAATCGGGCGAGTTTCTACTTTCGGATGCAAACGGAATTTTTGGGTTAGGTCAATCCGTTCGCGAGATATGGGAGTTTGAAGCCAAGAAATGGTAGAGAAGGCAAAAAATTGTTCATAATTCTGCTGCTCCAAACGCTTAACCAGAATGGGGTAGGGAAAAAATACACATACCGTTGTAATCGGGAGAGTTTCTACTTTCACAAGCAACAGGAATTTTTGGGTTTGGTCAAACCGTTCGCGAGATATGGGAGTTTGAAGCCAAGAAATGGTTGAGAAGGCAAAAAATTTTTCGCAATTCTGCTGCTCCAAACGCTTAAACAGAATGGCCTAGGGAAAAAATACACATACCGTTGTAATCGGGCGAGTTTCTACTTTCAGATGCAATCGGAATTTTTGGGATATGTCAATCCATTCGCGAGATATGGGAGTTTGAAGCCAAGAAATGGTTGAGAAGGCAAAAAATTTTTCGCAATTCTGCTGCTCCAAACGCTTAAACAGAATGGCCCAGGGAAAAAATACGCATACCGTTGTAATCGGGCGAGTTTCTACTTTCAGACGCAGCAGGAATTTTTGGGTTTGGTCAATCCGTTCGCGAGATATGGGACTTTGAAGCTAAGAAATGGTTGAGAAGACAACAAATTTTTCGCAATTCTGCTGCTCCAAACGCTTAACCAGAATGGGGTAGGGAAAAAATACACATACCGTTGTAATCGGGAGAGTTTCTACTTTCACAAGCAACAGGAATTTTTGGGTTTGGTCAATCCGTTCGCGAGATATGGGAGTTTGAAGCCAAGAAATGGTTGAGATGGCATAAAATTTTTCGCAATTCTGCTGATCCAAACGCTTAACCAGAATGGCCTGGGGAAAAAATACACATGCCGCTGTAGTCGGGCGAGTGTCTACTTTCAGATGCAATAGGAATTTTTGGGTTAGGTCAATCCGTTCGCGAGATATGGGAGTTTGAAGCCAAGAAATGGTTGAGGAGGCAAAAAATTTTTCGCAATTCTGCTGCTCCAAACGCTTAACCAGAATGGTCTAGGGAAAAAATACACATACCGTTGTAATCGGGCGAGTTTCTACTTTCAGATGCAATCGGAATTTTTGGGTTAGGTCAATCCGTTCGCGAGATATGGGAGTTTGAAGCCAAGAAATGGTAGAGAAGGCGAAAAATTGTTCACAATTCTGCTGCTCCAAACGCTTAACCAGAATGGCCTAGGGAAAAAATACACATACCGTTGTAATCGGGCGAGGTTCTACTTTCAGATGCAATAGGAATTTTTGGGTTAGGTCAATCCGTTCGCGAGATATGGGAGTTTGAAGCCAAGAAATGGTTGAGAAGGCAAAAAATTTTTCGCAATTCTGCTGCTTCAAACGCTTAACCAGAATTGCCTAGGGAAAAAATACACATACCGTTGTAATCGGGCGAGTTTCTACTTTCAGTTACAATAGGAATTTTTGGGTCTGGTCAATCCGTTCGCGAGATATGGGACTTTGAAGCTAAAAAATGGTTGACAAGACAACAAATTTTTCGCACTTCTGCTGCTCCAATCGCTTAACCAGAATGGCCTAGGGGAAAAATACACATACCGTTGTAACCGGGCGAGATTCCACTTTCAGATGCAATAGGAATTTTTGGGTCAGGTCAATCCGTTCGCGAGATATGGGAGTTTGAAGCTAAGAAATGGTTGAGAAGACAACAAATTTTTCGCATTTCTGCTGCTCCAAACGCTTAACCAGAATGGGCTAGGGAAAAAATACACATACCGTTGTAATCGGGCGAGTTTCTACTTTCAGATGCAATAGGAATTTTTGGGTTAGGTCAATCCGTTCGCGAGATATGGGAGTTTGTAGCCAAGAAATGTTAGAGAAGGCAAAAAATTTTTCGCAATTCTGCTGCTCCAAACGCTTAACCAGAATGGGGTAGGGAGAAAGTACACATACCGTTGTAATCGGGAGAGTTTCTACTTTCAGACGCAACAGGAATTTTTGGGTTTGGTCAATGCGTTCGCGAGATATGGGAGTTTGAAGCCAAGAAATGGTTGAGAAGGCAAAAAATTTTTCGCAATTCTGCTGCTCCAAACGCTTAAACAGAATGGCCTAGGGAAAAAATACACATACCGTTGTAATCGGGCGAGTTTCTACTTTCGGATGCAAACGGAATTTTTGGGTTAGGTCAATCCGTTCGCGAGATATGGGAGTTTGAAGCCAAGAAATGGTAGAGAAGGCAAAAAATTGTTCACAATTCTGCTGCTCCAAACGCTTAACCAGAATGGGGTAGGGAAAAAATACACATACCGTTGTAATCGGGAGAGTTTCTACTTTCACAAGCAACAGGAATTTTTGGGTTTGGTCAATCCGTTCGCGAGATATGGGAGTTTGAAGCCAAGAAATGGTTGAGAAGGCAAAAAATTTTTCGCAATTCTGCTGCTCCAAACGCTTAAACAGAATGGCCTAGGGAAAAAATACACATACCGTTGTAATCGGGCGAGTTTCTACTTTCAGTTACAATAGGAATTTTTGGGTCTGGTCAATCCGTTCGCGAGATATGGGACTTTGAAGCTAAAAAATGGTTGACAAGACAACAAATTTTTCGCACTTCTGCTGCTCCAATCGCTTAACCAGAATGGCCTAGGGGAAAAATACACATACCGTTGTAACCGGGCGAGATTCTACTTTCAGATGCAATAGGAATTTTTGGGTCAGGTCAATCCGTTCGCGAGATATGGGAGTTTGAAGCTAAGAAATGGTTGAGAAGACAACAAATTTTTCGCATTTCTGCTGCTCCAAACGCTTAACCAGAATGGGCTAGGGAAAAAATACACATACCGTTGTAATCGGGCGAGTTTCTACTTTCAGATGCAATAGGAATTTTTGGGTTAGGTCAATCCGTTCGCGAGATATGGGAGTTTGTAGCCAAGAAATGTTAGAGAAGGCAAAAAATTTTTCGCAATTCTGCTGCTCCAAACGCTTAACCAGAATGGGGTAGGGAGAAAGTACACATACCGTTGTAATCGGGAGAGTTTCTACTTTCAGACGCAACAGGAATTTTTGGGTTTGGTCAATGCGTTCGCGAGATATGGGAGTTTGAAGCCAAGAAATGGTTGAGAAGGCAAAAAATTTTTCGCAATTCTGCTGCTCCAAACGCTTAAACAGAATGGCCTAGGGATAAAATACACATACCGTTGTAATCGGGCGAGTTTCTACTTTCGGATGCAAACGGAATTTTTGGGTTAGGTCAATCCGTTCGCGAGATATGGGAGTTTGAAGCCAAGAAATGGTAGAGAAGGCAAAAAATTGTTCACAATTCTGCTGCTCCAAACGCTTAACCAGAATGGGGTAGGGAAAAAATACACATACCGTTGTAATCGGGAGAGTTTCTACTTTCACAAGCAACAGGAATTTTTGGGTTTGGTCAATCCGTTCGCGAGATATGGGAGTTTGAAGCCAAGAAATGGTTGAGAAGGCAAAAAATTTTTCGCAATTCTGCTGCTCCAAACGCTTAAACAGAATGGCCTAGGGAAAAAATACACATACCGTTGTAATCGGGCGAGTTTCTACTTTCAGATGCAATCGGAATTTTTGGGATATGTCAATCCATTCGCGAGATATGGGAGTTTGAAGCCAAGAAATGGTTGAGAAGGCAAAAAATTTTTCGCAATTCTGCTGCTCCAAACGCTTAAACAGAATGGCCCAGGGAAAAAATACGCATACCGTTGTAATCGGGCGAGTTTCTACTTTCAGACGCAGCAGGAATTTTTGGGTTTGGTCAATCCGTTCGCGAGATATGGGACTTTGAAGCTAAGAAATGGTTGAGAAGACAACAAATTTTTCGCAATTCTGCTGCTCCAAACGCTTAACCAGAATGGGGTAGGGAAAAAATACACATACCGTTGTAATCGGGAGAGTTTCTACTTTCACAAGCAACAGGAATTTTTGGGTTTGGTCAATCCGTTCGCGAGATATGGGAGTTTGAAGCCAAGAAATGGTTGAGATGGCATAAAATTTTTCGCAATTCTGCTGATCCAAACGCTTAACCAGAATGGCCTGGGGAAAAAATACACATACCGCTGTAGTCGGGCGAGTGTCTACTTTCAGATGCAATAGGAATTTTTGGGTTAGGTCAATCCGTTCGCGAGTTATGGGAGTTTGAAGCCAAGAAATGGTTGAGGAGGCAAAAAATTTTTCGCAATTCTGCTGCTCCAAACGCTTAACCAGAATGGTCTAGGGAAAAAATACACATACCGTTGTAATCGGGCGAGTTTCTACTTTCAGATGCAATCGGAATTTTTGGGTTAGGTCAATCCGTTCGCGAGATATGGGAGTTTGAAGCCAAGAAATGGTAGAGAAGGCGAAAAATTGTTCACAATTCTGCTGCTCCAAACGCTTAACCAGAATGGCCTAGGGAAAAAATACACATACCGTTGTAATCGGGCGAGGTTCTACTTTCAGATGCAATAGGAATTTTTGGGTTAGGTCAATCCGTTCGCGAGATATGGGAGTTTGAAGCCAAGAAATGGTTGAGAAGGCAAAAAATTTTTCGCAATTCTGCTGCTTCAAACGCTTAACCAGAATTGCCTAGGGAAAAAATACACATACCGTTGTAATCGGGCGAGTTTCTACTTTCAGTTACAATAGGAATTTTTGGGTCTGGTCAATCCGTTCGCGAGATATGGGACTTTGAAACTAAGAAATGGTTGACAAGACAACAAATTTTTCGCACTTCTGCTGCTCCAATCGCTTAACCAGAATGGCCTAGGGGAAAAATACACATACCGTTGTAACCGGGCGAGATTCTACTTTCAGATGCAATAGGAATTTTTGGGTCAGGTCAATCCGTTCGCGAGATATGGGAGTTTGAAGCTAAGAAATGGTTGAGAAGACAACAAATTTTTCGCATTTCTGCTGCTCCAAACGCTTAACCAGAATGGGCTAGGGAAAAAATACACATACCGTTGTAATCGGGCGAGTTTCTACTTTCAGATGCAATAGGAATTTTTGGGATATGTCAATCCATTCGCGAGATATGGGAGTTTGAAGCCAAGAAATGGTTGAGAAGGCAAACAATTTTTCGCAATTCTGCTGCTCCAAACGCTTAAACAGAATGGCCCAGGGAAAAAATACGCATACCGTTGTAATCGGGCGAGTTTCTACTTTCGGATGCAAACGGAATTTTTGGGTTAGGTCAATCCGTTCGCGAGATATGGGAGTTTGAAGCCAAGAAATGGTTGAGGAGGCAAAAAATTATTCGCAATTCTGCTGCTCCAAACGCTTAACCAGAATGGTCTAGGGAAAAAATACACATACCGTTGTAATCGGGCGAGTTTCTACATTCAGATGCAATAGGAATTTTTGGGTCAGGTCAATCCGTTCGCGAGATATGGGACTTTGAAGCTAAGAAATGGTTGACAAGACAACAAATTTTTCGCACTTCTGCTGCTCCAAACGCTTAACCAGAATGGGCTAGGGAAAAAATACACATACCGTTGTAATCGGGCGAGTTTCTACTTTCAGATGCAATAGGAATTTTTGGGTTAGGTCAATCCGTTCGCGAGATATGGGAGCTTGAAGCCAAGAAATGGTAGAGAAGGCAAAAAATTTTTCGCAATTCTGCTGCTCCAAACGCTTAACCAGAATGGTCTAGGGAAAAAATACACATACCGTTGTAATCGGGCGAGTTTCTACTTTCAGATGCAATCGGAATTTTTGGGTTAGGTCAATCCGTTCGCGAGATATGGGAGTTTGAAGCCAAGAAATGGTAGAGAAGGCGAAAAATTGTTCACAATTCTGCTGCTCCAAACGCTTAACCAGAATGGCCTAGGGAAAAAATACACATACCGTTGTAATCGGGCGAGGTTCTACTTTCAGATGCAATAGGAATTTTTGGGTTAGGTCAATCCGTTCGCGAGATATGGGAGTTTGAAGCCAAGAAATGGTTGAGAAGGCAAAAAATTTTTCGCAATTCTGCTGCTTCAAACGCTTAACCAGAATTGCCTAGGGAAAAAATACACATACCGTTGTAATCGGGCGAGTTTCTACTTTCAGTTACAATAGGAATTTTTGGGTCTGGTCAATCCGTTCGCGAGATATGGGACTTTGAAACTAAGAAATGGTTGACAAGACAACAAATTTTTCGCACTTCTGCTGCTCCAATCGCTTAACCAGAATGGCCTAGGGGAAAAATACACATACCGTTGTAACCGGGCGAGATTCTACTTTCAGATGCAATAGGAATTTTTGGGTCAGGTCAATCCGTTCGCGAGATATGGGAGTTTGAAGCTAAGAAATGGTTGAGAAGACAACAAATTTTTCGCATTTCTGCTGCTCCAAACGCTTAACCAGAATGGGCTAGGGAAAAAATACACATACCGTTGTAATCGGGCGAGTTTCTACTTTCAGATGCAATAGGAATTTTTGGGATATGTCAATCCATTCGCGAGATATGGGAGTTTGAAGCCAAGAAATGGTTGAGAAGGCAAACAATTTTTCGCAATTCTGCTGCTCCAAACGCTTAAACAGAATGGCCCAGGGAAAAAATACGCATACCGTTGTAATCGGGCGAGTTTCTACTTTCGGATGCAAACGGAATTTTTGGGTTAGGTCAATCCGTTCGCGAGATATGGGAGTTTGAAGCCAAGAAATGGTTGAGGAGGCAAAAAATTATTCGCAATTCTGCTGCTCCAAACGCTTAACCAGAATGGTCTAGGGAAAAAATACACATACCGTTGTAATCGGGCGAGTTTCTACATTCAGATGCAATAGGAATTTTTGGGTCAGGTCAATCCGTTCGCGAGATATGGGACTTTGAAGCTAAGAAATGGTTGACAAGACAACAAATTTTTCGCACTTCTGCTGCTCCAAACGCTTAACCAGAATGGGCTAGGGAAAAAATACACATACCGTTGTAATCGGGCGAGTTTCTACTTTCAGATGCAATAGGAATTTTTGGGTTAGGTCAATCCGTTCGCGAGATATGGGAGCTTGAAGCCAAGAAATGGTAGAGAAGGCAAAAAATTTTTCGCAATTCTGTTGCTCCAAACGCTTAACCAGAATGGGGTAGGGAAAAAATACACATACCGTTGTAATCGGGAGAGTTTCTACTTTCAGACGCAACAGGAATTTTTGGGTTTGGTCAATCCGTTCGCGAGATATGGGAGTTTGAAGCCAAGAAATGGTTGAGAAGGCAAAAAATTTTTCGCAATTCTGCTGCTCCACACGCTTAAACAGAATGGCCTAGGGAAAAAATACACATACAGTTGTAATCGGGCGAGTTTCTACTATCAGATGCAATCGGAATTTTTGGGTTATGTCAATCCGTTCGCGAGATATGGGAGTTTGAAGCCAAGAAATGGTTGAGAAGGCAAAAAATTTTTCGCAATTCTGCTGCTTCAAACGCTTAACCAGAATGGCCTAGGGAAAAAATACACATACCGTTGTAATCGGGCGAGTTTCTACTTTCAGTTACAATAGGAATTTTTGGGTCTGGTCAATCCGTTCGCGAGATATGGGACTTTGAAGCTAAGAAATGGTTGACAAGACAACAAATTTTTCGCAATTCTGCTGCTCCAATCGCTTAACCAGAATGGCCTAGGGGAAAAATACACATACCGTTGTAACCGGGCGAGTTTCTACTTTCAGATGCAATAGGAATTTTTGGGTCAGGTCAATCCGTTCGCGAGATATGGGAGTTTGAAGCCAAGAAATGGTTGAGAAGGCAAAAAATTTTTCGCAATTCTGCTGCTTCAAACGCTTAACCAGAATGGCCTAGGGAAAAAATACACATACCGTTGTAATCGGGCGAGTTTCTACTTTCAGTTACAATAGGAATTTTTGGGTCTGGTCAATCCGTTCGCGAGATATGGGACTTTGAAGCTAAGAAATGGTTGACAAGACAACAAATTTTTCGCAATTCTGCTGCTCCAATCGCTTAACCAGAATAGCCTAGGGGAAAAATACACATACCGTTGTAACCGGGCGAGTTTCTACTTTCAGATGCAATAGGAATTTTTGGGTCAGGTCAATCCGTTCGCGAGATATGGGAGTTTGAAGCCAAGAAATGGTTGAGAAGGCAACAAATTTTTCGCAATTCTGCTGCTCCAAACGCTTAACCAGAATGGGGTAGGGAAAAAATACACATACCGTTGTAATCGGGCGAGTTTCTACTTTCAGATGCAATAGGAATTTTTGGGTTAGGTCAATCCGTTCGCGAGATATGGGAGTTTGAAGCTAAGAAATGGTTGAGAAGACAACAAATTTTTCGTATTTCTGCTGCTCCAAACGCTTAACCAGAATGGGCTAGGGAAAAAATACACATACCGTTGTAATCGGGCGAGTTTATACTTTCAGATGCAATAGGAATTTTTGGGTTAGGTCAATCCGTTCGCGAGATATGGGAGTTTGAAGCCAAGAAATGGTTGAGAAGGCAAAAAATTTTTCGCAATTCTGCTGCTTCAAACGCTTAACCAGAATGGCCTAGGGAAAAAATACACATACCGTTGTAATTTGGCGAGTTTCTACTTTCAGACACAACAGGAATTTTTGGGTTAGGACAATCCGTTCGCGAGATATGGGAGTTTGAAGCCAAGAAATGGTTGAGAAGGCAAAAAATTTTTCGCAATTCTGCTGCTCCAAACGCTTAACCAGAATGGCCTAGGGAAAAATACACATACCGTTGTAATCGGGCGAGTTTCTACTTTCAGATGCAATCGGAATTTTTGGGTTAGGTCAATCCGTTCGCGAGATATGGGAGTTTGAAGCCAAGAAATGGTAGAGAAGGCGAAAAATTGTTCACAATTCTGCTGCTCCAAACGCTTAACCAGAATGGCCTAGGGAAAAAATGCACATACCGTTGTAATCGGGCGAGGTTCTACTTTCAGATGCAATAGGAATTTTTGGGTTAGGTCAATCCGTTCGCGAGATATGGGAGTTTGAAGCCAAGAAATGGTTGAGAAGGCAAAAAATTTTTCGCAATTCTGCTGCTCCAAACGCTTAAACAGAAAGGCCTAGGGAAAAAATACACATACCGTTGTAATCGGGCGAGTTTCTACTTTCAGATGCAATAGGAATTTTTGGGTTAGGTCAATCCGTTCGCGACATATGGGAGTTTGAAGCCAAGAAATGGTAGAGAAGGCAAAAAATTTTTCGCAATTCTGCTGCTCCAAACGCTTAACCAGAATGGGGTAGGGAAAAAATACACATACCGTTGTAATCGGGCGAGTTTCTACTTTCAGATGCAATAGGAATTTTTGGGTTAGGTCAATCCGTTCGCGAGATATGGGAGTTTGAAGCTAAGAAATGGTTGAGAAGACAACAAATTTTTCGTATTTCTGCTGCTCCAAACGCTTAACCAGAATGGGCTAGGGAAAAAATACACATACCGTTGTAATCGGGCGAGTTTATACTTTCAGATGCAATAGGAATTTTTGGGTTAGGTCAATCCGTTCGCGACATATGGGAGTTTGAAGCCAAGAAATGGTAGAGAAGGCAAAAAATTTTTCGCAATTCTGCTGCTCCAAACGCTTAACCAGAATGGCCTAGGGAAAAAATACACATACCGTTGTAATCGGGCGAGGTTCTACTTTCAGATGCAATAGGAATTTTTGGGTTAGGTCAATCCGTTCGCGACATATGGGAGTTTGAAGCCAAGAAATGGTAGAGAAGGCAAAAAATTTTTCGCAATTCTGCTGCTCCAAACGCTTAAACAGAAAGGCCTAGGGAAAAAATACACATACCGTTGTAATCGGGCGAGTTTCTACTTTCAGATGCAATCGGAATTTTTGGGATATGTCAATCCATTCGCGAGATATGGGAGTTTGAAGCCAAGAAATGGTTGAGAAGGCAACAAATTTTTCGCAATTCTGCTGCTCCAAACGCTTAAACAGAATGGCCCAGGGAAAAAATACACATACCGTTGTAATCGGGCGAGTTTCTACTTTCAGATGCAATCGGAATTTTTGGGTTAGGTCAATCCGTTCGCGAGATATGGGAGTTTGAAGCCAAGAAATGGTAGAGAAGGCGAAAAATTGTTCACAATTCTGCTGCTCCAAACGCTTAACCAGAATGGCCTAGGGAAAAAATACACATACCGTTGTAATCGGGCGAGGTTCTACTTTCAGATGCAATAGGAATTTTTGGGATAGGTCAATCCGTTCGCGAGATATGGGAGTTTGAAGCCAAGAAATGGTTGAGAAGGCAAAAAATTTTTCGCAATTCTGCTGCTTCAAACGCTTAACCAGAAAGGCCTAGGGAAAAAATACACATACCGTTGTAATCGGGCGAGTTTATACTTTCAGTTACAATAGGAATTTTTGGGTCTGGTCAATCCGTTCGCGAGATATGGGACTTTGAAGCTAAGAAATGGTTGACAAGACAACAAATTTTTCGCAATTCTGCTGCTCCAATCGCTTAACCAGAATGGCCTAGGGGAAAAATACACATACCGTTGTAACCGGGCGAGTTTCTACTTTCAGATGCAATAGGAATTTTTGGGTCAGGTCAATCCGTTCGCGAGATATGGGAGTTTGAAGCCAAGAAATGGTAGAGAAGGCAACAAATTTTTCGCAATTCTGCTGCTCCAAACGCTTAACCAGAATGGGGTAGGGAAAAAATACACATACCGTTGTAATCGGGCGAGTTTCTACTTTCAGATGCAATAGGAATTTTTGGGTTAGGTCAATCCGTTCGCGAGATATGGGAGTTTGAAGCTAAGAAATGGTTGAGAAGACAACAAATTTTTCGTATTTCTGCTGCTCCAAACGCTTAACCAGAATGGGCTAGGGAAAAAATACACATACCGTTGTAATCGGGCGAGTTTATACTTTCAGATGCAATCGGAATTTTTGGGATATGTCAATCCATTCGCGAGATATGGGAGTTTGAAGCCAAGAAATGGTTGAGAAGGCAAAAAATTTTTCGCAATTCTGCTGCTCCAAACGCTTAAACAGAATGGCCCAGGGAAAAAATACGCATACCGTTGTAATCGGGCGAGTTTCTACTTTCAGACGCAGCAGGAATTTTTGGGTTTGGTCAATCCGTTCGCGAGATATGGGACTTTGAAGCTAAGAAATGGTTGAGAAGACAACAAATTTTTCGCAATTCTGCTGCTCCAAACGCTTAACCAGAATGGTGTAGGGAAAAAATGCACATACCGCTGTAGTCGGGCGAGTGTCTACTTTCAGATGCAATAGGAATTTTTGGGTTAGGTCAATCCGTTCGCGAGATATGGGAGTTTGAAGCCAAGAAATGGTTGAGGAGGCAAAAAATTTTTCGCAATTCTGCTGCTCCAAACGCTTAACCAGAATGGTCTAGGGAAAAAATACACATACCGTTGTAATCGGGCGAGTTTCTACTTTCAGATGCAATCGGAATTTTTGGGTTAGGTCAATCCGTTCGCGAGATATGGGAGTTTGAAGCCAAGAAATGGTAGAGAAGGCGAAAAATTGTTCACAATTCTGCTGCTCCAAACGCTTAACCAGAATGGCCTAGGGAAAAAATACACATACCGTTGTAATCGGGCGAGGTTCTACTTTCAGATGCAATAGGAATTTTTGGGTTAGGTCAATCCGTTCGCGAGATATGGGAGTTTGAAGCCAAGAAATGGTTGAGAAGGCAAACAATTTTTCGCAATTCTGCTGCTTCAAACGCTTAACCAGAATTGCCTAGGGAAAAAATACACATACCGTTGTAATCGGGCGAGTTTCTACTTTCAGTTACAATAGGAATTTTTGGGTCTGGTCAATCCGTTCGCGAGATATGGGACTTTGAAGCTAAGAAATGGTTGAGAAGACAACAAATTTTACGCATTTCTGCTGCTCCAAACGCTTAACCAGAATGGGCTAGGGAAAAAATACACATACCGTTGTAATCGGGCGAGTTTCTACTTTCAGATGCAATAGGAATTTTTGGGTTAGGTCAATCCGTTCGCGAGATATGGGAGTTTGAAGCCAAGAAATGGTTGAGAAGGCAAAAAATTTTTCGCAATTCTGCTGCTCCAAACGCTTAAACAGAATGGCCTAGGGAAAAAATACACATACCGTTGTAATCGGGCGAGTTTCTACTTTCAGACTCAGGAGGAATTTTTGGGTTTGGTGAATCCGTTCGCGAGATATGGGACTTTGAAGCTAAGAAATGGTTGAGAAGACAACAAATTTTTCGCAATTCTGCTGCTCCAAACGCTTAACCAGAATGGGGTAGGGAAAAAATACACATACCGTTGTAATCGGGAGAGTTTCTACTTTCACAAGCAACAGGAATTTTTGGGTTTGGTCAATCCGTTCGCGAGATATGGGAGTTTGAAGCCAAGAAATGGTTGAGATGGCAGAAATATTTTCGCAATTCTGCTGTTCCAAACGCTTAACCAGAATGCCCTAGGGAAAAAATACACATACCGCTGTAGTCGGGCGAGTGTCTACTTTCAGATGCAATAGGAATTTTTGGGTTAGGTCAATCCGTTCGCGAGATATGGGAGTTTGGAGCCTAGAAATGGTTGAGGAGGCAAAAAATTGTTCGCAATTCTGCTGCTCCAAACGCTTAACCAGAATGGTCTAGGGAAAAAATACACATACCGTTGTAATCGGGCGAGTTTCTACTTTCAGATGCAATCGGAATTTTTGGGTTAGGTCAATCCGTTCGCGAGATATGGGAGTTTGAAGCCAAGAAATGGTAGAGAAGGCGAAAAATTGATCACAATTCTGCTGCTCCAAACGCTTAACCAGAATGGCCTAGGGAAAAAATACACATACCGTTGTAATCGGGCGAGGTTCTACTTTCAGATCCAATAGGAATTTTTGGGTTAGGTCAATCCGTTCGCGAGATATGGGAGTTTGAAGCCAAGAAATGGTTGAGAAGGCAAAAAATTTTTCGCAATTCTGCTGCTTCAAACGCTTAACCAGAATGGCCTAGGGAAAAAATACACATACCGTTGTAATCGGGCGAGTTTCTACTTTCAGTTACAATAGGAATTTTTGGGTCTGGTCAATCCGTTCGCGAGATATGGGACTTTGAAGCTAAGAAATGGTTGACAAGACAACAAATTTTTCGCACTTCTGCTGCTCCAATCGCTTAACCAGAATGGCCTAGGGAAAAAATACACATACCGTTGTAATCGGGCGAGGTTCTACTTTCAGATGCAATAGGAATTTTTAGGTTAGGTCAATCCGTTCGCGAGATATGGGAGTTTGAAGCCAAGAAATGGTTGAGAAGGCAAAAAATTTTTCGCAATTCTGCTGCTTCAAACGCTTATCCAGAATGGCCTAGTGAAAAAATACACATACCGTTGTAATCGGGCGAGTTTCTACTTTCAGTTACAATAGGAATTTTTGGGTTCGGTCTATCCGTTCGCGAGATATGGGACTTTGAACCTAAGAAATGGTTGACAAGACAACAAATTTTTCGCACTTCTGCTGCTCCAATCGCTTAACCAGAATCCCCTAGGGGAAAAATACACGTACCGTTGTAATCGGGCGAGATTCTACTTTCACAAGCAACAGGAATTTTTGGGTTCGGTCAATCCGTTCGCGAGATATGGGAGTTTGAAGCAAAGAAATGGTTGAGAAGGCAAAAAATTTTTCGCAATTCTGCTTCTCCAAACGCTTAACCAGAATGGCCTAGGGAAAAAATACACATACCGTTGTAACCGGGCGAGTTTCTACTTTCACAAGCAACAGGAATTTTTGGGTTCGGTCAATCCGTTCGCGAGATATGGGACTTTGAATCTAAGAAATGCTTGAGAAGACAACAAATTTTTCGCATTTCTGCTGCTCCAAACGCTTAACCAGAATGGGCTAGGGAAAGAATTCACATACCGTTGTAATTGGGCGAGTTTCTACTTTCAGACGCAACAGGAATTTTTGGGTTAGGACAATCCGTTCGCGAGATATGGGAGTTTGAAGCCAAGAAATGGTTGAGAAGGCATAAAATTTTTCGCAATTCTGCTGATCCAAACGCTTAACCAGAATGGCCTAGGGAAAAAATACACATACCGTTGTAACCGGGCGAGTTTCTACTTTCACAAGCAACAGGAATTTTTGGGTTCGGTCAATCCGTTCGCGAGATATGGGACTTTGAATCTAAGAAATGGTTGAGAAGACAACAAATTTTTCGCATTTCTGCTGCTCCAAACGCTTAACCAGAATGGGCTAGGGAAAAAATTCACATACCTTTGTAATTTGGCGAGTTTCTACTTTCAGACGCAACAGGAATTTTTGGGTTAGGACAATCCGTTCGCGAGATATGGGAGTTTGAAGCCAAGAAATAGTTGAGAAGGCAAAAAATTTTTCGCAATTCTGCTGCTCCAAACGCTTAAACAGAATGGCCTAGGGAAAAAATACACATACCGTTGTAATCGGGCGAGTTTCTACTTTCACAAGCAACAGGAATTTTTGGGTTTGGTCAATCCGTTCGCGAGATATGGGAGTTTGAAGCCAAGAAATGGTTGAGAAGGCATAACATTTTTCGCAATTCTGCTGATCCAAACGCTTAACCAGAATGGCCTAGGGAAAAAATACACCTACCGCTGTAGTCGGGCGAGTGTCTACTTTCAGGTGCAATAGGAATTTTTGGGTTAGGTCAATCCGTTCGCGAGATATGGGAGTTTGAAGCCAAGAAATGGTTGAGAAGGCAACAAATTTTTCGCAATTCTGCTGCGCCAAACGCTTAACCAGAATGGGGTAGGGAAAAAATACACATACCGTTGTAATCGGGAGAGTGTCTACTTTCACAAGCAACAGGAATTTTTGGGTTTGGTCAATCCGTTCGCGAGATATGGGAGTTTGAAGCGAAGAAATGGTTGAGAAGGCATAAAATTTTTCGCAATTCTGCTGATCCAAACGCTTAACCAGAATGGCCTAGGGAAAAAATACACATACCGCTGTAGTCGGGCGAGTGTCTACTTTCAAATGCAATAGGAATTTTTGGGTTAGGTCAATCCGTTCGCGAGATATGGGAGTTTGAAGCCAAGAAATGGTTGAGAAGGCAAAAAATTTTTCGCAATTCTGCTGCTCCAAACGCTTAACCAGAATGGCCTAGGGAAAAAATACACATACCGTTGTAATCGGGCGAGTTTCTACTTTTAGATGCAATAGGAATTTTTGGGTTAGGTCAATCCGTTCGCGAGATATGGGAGTTTGAAGCCAAGAAATGGTAGAGAAGGCAAAAAATTGTTCACAATTCTGCTGCTCCAAACGCTTAACCAGAATGGCCTAGGGAAAAAATACACATACCGCTGTAGTCGGGCGAGTGTCTACTTTCAGATGCAATAGGAATTTTTAGGTAAGGTCAATCCGTTCGCGAGATATGGGAGTTTGAAGCCAAGAAATGGTTGAGAAGGCAAAAAATTGTTCACAATTCTGCTGCTCCAAACGCTTAACCAGAATGGCCTAGGGAAAAAATACACATACCGTTGTAACCGGGCGAGTTTCTACTTTCACAAGCAAAAGGAATTTTTGGGTTCGGTCAATCCGTTCGCGAGATATGGGAGTTTGAAGCTAAGAAATGGTTGAGAAGACAACAAATTTTTCGCAATTCTGATGCTCCAAACGCTTAACCAGAATGGCCTAGGGAAAAAATACGCACAACCTTGTAATCGGGCGAGTTTCTACTTTCAGACGCAGAAGGAATTTTTGGGTTTGGTCAATCCGTTCGCGAGATATGGGACTTTGAATCTAAGAAATGGTTGAGAAGACAACAAATTTTTCGCATTTCTGCTGCTCCAAACGCTTAACCAGAATGGGCTAGGGAAAAAATTCACATACCGTTGTAATTTGGCGAGTTTCTACTTTCAGACGCAACAGGAATTTTTGGGTTAGGACAATCCGTTCGCGAGATATGGGAGTTTGAAGCCAAGAAATGGTTGAGAAGGCAAAAAATTTTTCGCAATTCTGCTGCTCCAAACGCTTAAACAGAATGGCCTAGGGAAAAAATACACATACAGTTGTAATCGGGCGAGTTTCTACTTTCACAAGCAACAGGAATTTTTGGGTTTGGTCAATCCGTTCGCGAGATATGGGAGTTTGAAGCCAAGAAATGGCTGAGAAGGCATAAAATTTTTCGCAATTCTGCTGATCCAAACGCTTAACCAGAATGGCCTAGGGAAAAAATACACCTACCGCTGTAGTCGGGCGAGTGTCTACTTTCAGATGTAATAGGAATTTTTGGGTTAGGTCAATCCGTTCGCGAGATATGGGAGTTTGAAGCCAAGAAATGGTTGAGAAGGCAACAAATTTTTCGCAATTCTGCTGCTCCAAACGCTTAACCAGAATGGGGTAGGGAAAAAATACACATACCGTTGTAATCGGGGGAGTGTCTACTTTCACAAGCAACAGGAATTTTTGGGTTTGGTCAATCCGTTCGCGAGATATGGGAGTTTGAAGCTAAGAAATGGTTGAGAAGACAACAAATTTTTCGCAATTCTGCTGCTCCAAACGCTTAACCAGAATGGCCTAGGGAAAAAATACGCACACCCTTGTAATCGGGCGAGTTTCTACTTTCAGGCGCAGAAGGAATTTTTGGGTTTGGTCAATCCGTTCGCGAGATATGGGACTTTGAATCTAAGAAATGGTTGAGAAGACAACAAATTTTTCGCATTTCTGCTTCTCCAAACGCTTAACCAGAATGGGCTAGGGAAAAAATACACATACCGCTGTAGTCGGGCGAGTGTCTACTTTCAGATGCAATAGGAATTTTTGGGTTAGGTCAATCCGTTCGCGAGATATGGGAGTTTGAAGCCAAGAAATGGTTGAGAAGGCAACAAATTTTTCGCAATTCTGCTGCTCCAAACGCTTAACCAGAATGGGGTAGGGAAAAAATACACATACCGTTGTAATCGGGGGAGTGTCTACTTTCACAAGCAACAGGAATTTTTGGGTTTGGTCAATCCGTTCGCGAGATATGGGAGTTTGAAGCTAAGAAATGGTTGAGAAGGCAAAAAATTGTTCACAATTCTGCTGCTCCAAACGCTTAACCAGAATGGCCTAGGGAAAAAATACACATACCGTTGTAACCGGGCGAGTTTCCACTTTCACAAGCAACAGGAATTTTTGGGTTCGGTCAATCCGTTCGCGAGATATGGGACTTTGAATCTAAGAAATGGTTGAGAAGACAACAAATTTTTCGCATTTCTGCTGCTCCAAACGCTTAACCAGAATGGGCTAGGGAAAAAATTCACATACCTTTGTAATTTGGCGAGTTTCTACTTTCAGACGCAACAGGAATTTTTGGGTTAGGACAATCCGTTCGCGAGATATGGGAGTTTGAAGCCAAGAAATAGTTGAGAAGGCAAAAAATTTTTCGCAATTCTGCTGCTCCAAACGCTTAAACAGAATGGCCTAGGGAAAAAATACACATACCGTTGTAATCGGGCGAGTTTCTACTTTCACAGGCAACAGGAATTTTTGGGTTTGCTCAATCCGTTCGCGAGATATGGGAGTTTGAAGCTAAGAAATGGTTGAGAAGACAACAAATTTTTCGCAATTCTGCTGCTCCAAACGCTTAAACAGAATGGCCTAGGGAAAAAATACACATACAGTTGTAATCGGGCGAGTTTCTACTTTCACAAGCAACAGGAATTTTTGGGTTTGGTCAATCCGTTCGCGAGATATGGGAGTTTGAAGCCAAGAAATGGTTGAGAAGGCATAAAATTTTTCGCAATTCTGCTGATCCAAACGCTTAACCAGAATGGCCTAGGGAAAAAATACACATACCGCTGTAGTCGGGCGAGTGTCTACTTTCAGATGCAATAGGAATTTTTGGGTTAGGTCAATCCGTTCGCGAGATATGGGAGTTTGAAGCCAAGAAATGGTTGAGAAAGCAAAAAATTTTTCGCAATTCTGCTGCTCCAAACGCTTAACCAGAATGGTCTAGGGAAAAAATACACATACCGTTGTAATCGGGCGAGTTTCTACTTTCAGATGCAATAGGAAATTTTGGGTTAGGTCAATCCGTTCGCGAGATATGGGAGTTTGAAGCCAAGAAATGGTAGAGAAGGCAAAAAATTGTTCACAATTCTGCTGCTCCAAACGCTTAACCAGAATGGCCTAGGGAAAAAATACACATACCGTTGTAACCGGGCGAGTTTCTACTTTCACAAGCAACAGGAATTTTTGGGTTCGGTCAATCCGTTCGCGAGATATGGGAGTTTGAAGCCAAGAAATGGTTGAGAAGGCAAACAATTTTTCGCAATTCTGCTGCTCCAAACGCTTAACCAGAATGGCATAGGGAAAAAATACAAATACCGTTGTAATCGGGCGAGTTTCTACTTTCAGATGCAATAGGAATTTTTGGGTTTGGTCAATCCGTTCGCGAGATATGGGAGTTTGAAGCCAAGAAATGGTTGAGAAGGCAACAAATTTTTCGCAATTCTGCTGCTCCAAACGCTTAACCAGAATGGGGTAGGGAAAAAATACACATACCGTTGTAATCGGGGGAGTGTCTACTTTCACAAGCAACAGGAATTTTTGGGTTTGGTCAATCCGTTCGCGAGATATGGGAGTTTGAAGCTAAGAAATGGTTGAGAAGACAACAAATTTTTCGCAATTCTGCTGCTCCAAACGCTTAACCAGAATGGCCTAGGGAAAAAATACGCACACCCTTGTAATCGGGCGAGTTTCTACTTTCAGGCGCAGAAGGAATTTTTGGGTTTGGTCAATCCGTTCGCGAGATATGGGACTTTGAATCTAAGAAATGGTTGAGAAGACAACAAATTTTTCGCACTTCTGCTGCTCCAAACGCTTAACCAGAATGGGCTAGGGAAAAAATTCACATACCGTTGTAATTTGGCGAGTTTCTACTTTCAGACGCAACAGGAATTTTTGGGTTAGGACAATCCGTTCGCGAGATATGGGAGTTTGAAGCCAAGAAATGGTTGAGAAGGCAAAAAATTTTTCGCAATTCTGCTGCTCCAAACGTTTAAACAGAATGGCCTAGGGAAAAAATACACATACCGTTGTAATCGGGCGAGTTTCTACTTTCACAAGCAACAGGAATTTTTGGGTTTGGTCAATCCGTTCGCGAGATATGGGAGTTTGAAGCCAAGAAATGGTTGAGAAGGCATAAAATTTTTCGCAATTCTGCTGATCCAAACGCTTAACTAGAATGGCCTAGGGAAAAAATACACATACCGCTGTAGTCGGGCGAGTGTCTACTTTCAGATGCAATAGGAATTTTTGGGTTAGGTCAATCCGTTCGCGAGATATGGGAGTTTGAAGCCAAGAAATGGTTGAGAAAGCAAAAAATTTTTCGCAATTCTGCTGCTCCAAACGCTTAACCAGAATGGTCTAGGGAAAAAATACACATACCGTTGTAATCGGGCGAGTTTCTACTTTCAGATGCAATAGGAAATTTTGGGTTAGGTCAATCCGTTCGCGAGATATGGGAGTTTGAAGCCAAGAAATGGTAGAGAAGGCAAAAAATTGTTCACAATTCTGCTGCTCCAAACGCTTAACCAGAATGGCCTAGGGAAAAAATACACATACCGTTGTAACCGGGCGAGTTTCTACTTTCACAAGCAACAGGAATTTTTGGGTTCGGTCAATCCGTTCGCGAGATATGGGAGTTTGAAGCCAAGAAATGGTTGAGAAGGCAAACAATTTTTCGCAATTCTGCTGCTCCAAACGCTTAACCAGAATGGCCTAGGGAAAAAATACAAATACCGTTGTAATCGGGCGAGTTTCTACTTTCAGATGCAATAGGAATTTTTGGGTTTGGTCAATCCGTTCGCGAGATATGGGAGTTTGAAGCCAAGAAATGGTTGAGAAGGCAACAAATTTTTCGCAATTCTGCTGCTCCAAACGCTTAACCAGAATGGGGTAGGGAAAAAATACACATACCGTTGTAATCGGGGGAGTGTCTACTTTCACAAGCAACAGGAATTTTTGGGTTTGGTCAATCCGTTCGCGAGATATGGGAGTTTGAAGCTAAGAAATGGTTGAGAAGACAACAAATTTTTCGCAATTCTGCTGCTCCAAACGCTTAACCAGAATGGCCTAGGGAAAAAATACGCACACCCTTGTAATCGGGCGAGTTTCTACTTTCAGGCGCAGAAGGAATTTTTGGGTTTGGTCAATCCGTTCGCGAGATATGGGACTTTGAATCTAAGAAATGGTTGAGAAGACAACAAATTTTTCGCATTTCTGCTGCTCCAAACGCTTAACCAGAATGGGCTAGGGAAAAAATTCACATACCGTTGTAATTTGGCGAGTTTCTACTTTCAGACGCAACAGGAATTTTTGGGTTAGGACAATCCGTTCGCGAGATATGGGAGTTTGAAGCCAAGAAATGGTTGAGAAGGCAAAAAATTTTTCGCAATTCTGCTGCTCCAAACGCTTAAACAGAATGGCCTAGGGAAAAAATACACATACCGTTGTAATCGGGCGAGTTTCTACTTTCACAAGCAACAGGAATTTTTGGGTTTGGTCAATCCGTTCGCGAGATATGGGAGTTTGAAGCCAAGAAATGGTTGAGAAGGCATAAAATTTTTCGCAATTCTGCTGATCCAAACGCTTAACCAGAATGGCCTAGGGAAAAAATACACATACCGCTGTAGTCGGGCGAGTGTCTACTTTCAGATGCAATAGGAATTTTTGGGTTAGGTCAATCCGTTCGCGAGATATGGGAGTTTGAAGCCAAGAAATGGTTGAGAAAGCAAAAAATTTTTCGCAATTCTGCTGCTCCAAACGCTTAACCAGAATGGTCTAGGGAAAAAATACACATACCGTTGTAATCGGGCGAGTTTCTACTTTCAGATGCAATAGGAAATTTTGGGTTAGGTCAATCCGTTCGCGAGATATGGGAGTTTGAAGCCAAGAAATGGTAGAGAAGGCAAAAAATTGTTCACAATTCTGCTGCTCCAAACGCTTAACCAGAATGGCCTAGGGAAAAAATACACATACCGTTGTAACCGGGCGAGTTTCTACTTTCACAAGCAACAGGAATTTTTGGGTTCGGTCAATCCGTTCGCGAGATATGGGAGTTTGAAGCCAAGAAATGGTTGAGAAGGCAAACAATTTTTCGCAATTCTGCTGCTCCAAACGCTTAACCAGAATGGCCTAGGGAAAAAATACAAATACCGTTGTAATCGGGCGAGTTTCTACTTTCAGATGCAATAGGAATTTTTGGGTTTGGTCAATCCGTTCGCGAGATATGGGAGTTTGAAGCCAAGAAATGGTTGAGAAGGCAACAAATTTTTCGCAATTCTGCTGCTCCAAACGCTTAACCAGAATGGGGTAGGGAAAAAATACACATACCGTTGTAATCGGGGGAGTGTCTACTTTCACAAGCAACAGGAATTTTTGGGTTTGGTCAATCCGTTCGCGAGATATGGGAGTTTGAAGCTAAGAAATGGTTGAGAAGACAACAAATTTTTCGCAATTCTGCTGCTCCAAACGCTTAACCAGAATGGCCTAGGGAAAAAATACGCACACCCTTGTAATCGGGCGAGTTTCTACTTTCAGGCGCAGAAGGAATTTTTGGGTTTGGTCAATCCGTTCGCGAGATATGGGACTTTGAATCTAAGAAATGGTTGAGAAGACAACAAATTTTTCGCATTTCTGCTGCTCCAAACGCTTAACCAGAATGGGCTAGGGAAAAAATTCACATACCGTTGTAATTTGGCGAGTTTCTACTTTCAGACGCAACAGGAATTTTTGGGTTAGGACAATCCGTTCGCGAGATATGGGAGTTTGAAGCCAAGAAATGGTTGAGAAGGCAAAAAATTTTTCGCAATTCTGCTGCTCCAAACGCTTAAACAGAATGGCC
This sequence comes from Ptiloglossa arizonensis, assembly GCF_051014685.1. Lineage (NCBI taxonomy): Eukaryota > Metazoa > Arthropoda > Insecta > Hymenoptera > Colletidae > Ptiloglossa > Ptiloglossa arizonensis. Next base: position 140,485 of record NW_027478818.1, on the reverse strand, counting down.
TAGGGAAAAAATACACATACAGTTGTAATCGGGCGAGTTACTACTTTCACAAGCAACAGGAATTTTTGGGTTTGGTCAATCCGTTCGCGAGATATGGGAGTTTGAAGCCAAGAAATGGTTGAGAAGGCATAAAATTTTTCGCAATTCTGCTGATCCAAACGCTTAACCAGAATGGCCTAGGGAAAAAATACACCTACCGCTGTAGTCGGGCGAGTGTCTACTTTCAGATGCAATAGGAATTTTTGGGTTAGGTCAATCCGTTCGCGAGATATGGGAGTTTCAAGCCAAGAAGTGGTTGAGAAGGCAACAAATTTTTCGCAATTCTGCTGCTCCAAACGCTTAACCAGAATGGGGTAGGGAAAAAATACACATACCGTTGTAATCGGGGGAGTGTCTACTTTCACAAGCAACAGGAATTTTTGGGTTTGGTCAATCCGTTCGCGAGATATGGGAGTTTGAAGCTAAGAAATGGTTGAGAAGACAACAAATTTTTCGCAATTCTGCTGCTCCAAACGCTTAACCAGAATGGCCTAGGGAAAAAATACGCACACCATTGTAATCGGGCGAGTTTCTACTTTCAGGCGCAGAAGGAATTTTTGGGTTTGGTCAATCCGTTCGCGAGATATGGGACTTTGAATCTAAGAAATGGTTGAGAAGACAACAAATTTTTCGCATTTCTGCTGCTCCAAACGCTTAACCAGAATGGGCTAGGGAAAAAATTCACATACCGTTGTAATTTGGCGAGTTTCTACTTTCAGACGCAACAGGAATTTTTGGGTTAGGACAATCCGTTCGCGAGATATGGGAGTTTGAAGCCAAGAAATGGTTGAGAAGGCAAAAAATTTTTCGCAATTCTGCTGCTCCAAACGCTTAAACAGAATGGCCTAGGGAAAAAATACACATACAGTTGTAATCGGGCGAGTTTCTACTTTCACAAGCAACAGGAATTTTTGGGTTTGGTCAATCCGTTCGCGAGATATGGGAGTTTGAAGCCAAGAAATGGTTGAGAAGGCATAAAATTTTTCGCAACTCTGCTGATCCAAACGCTTAACCAGAATGGCCTAGGGAAAAAATACACCTACCGCTGTAGTCGGGCGAGTGTCTACTTTCACATGCAATAGGAATTTTTGGGTTAGGTCAATCCGTTCGCGAGATATGGGAGTTTGAAGCCAAGAAATGGTTGAGAAGGCAACAAATTTTTCGCAATTCTGCTGATCCAAACGCTTAAACAGAATGGCCTAGGGAAAAAATACACATACCGTTGTAATCGGGCGAGTTTCTACTTTCACAAGCAACAGGAATTTTTTGGGTTTGGTCAATCCGTTCGCGAGATATGGGAGTTTGAAGCCAAGAAATGGTTGAGAAGGCAAAAAATTTTTCGCAATTCTGCTGCTCCAAACACTTAACCAGAATGGTCTAGGGAAAAAATACACATACTGTTGTAATCGGGCGAGTTTCTACTTTCAGATGCAATAGGAATTTTTGGGTTAGGTCAATCCGTTCGCGAGATATGGGAGTTTGAAGCCAAGAAATGGTAGAGAAGGCAAAAAATTGTTCACAATTCTGCTGCTCCGAACGCTTAACCAGAATGGCCTAGGGGAAAAATACACATACCGTTGTAATCGGGCGAGGTTCTACTTTCAGATGCAATAGGAATTTTTAGGTTAGGTCAATCCGTTCGCGAGATATGGGAGTTTGAAGCCAAGAAATGGTTGAGAAGGCAAAAAATTTTTCGCAATTCTGCTGCTTCAAACGCTTATCCAGAATGGCCTAGGGAAAAAATACACATACCGTTGTAATCGGGCGAGTTTCTACTTTCAGTTACAATAGGAATTTTTGGGTTCGGTCTATCCGTTCGCGAGATATGGGACTTTGAACCTAAGAAATGGTTGACAAGACAACAAATTTTTCGCACTTCTGCTGCTCCAATCGCTTAACCAGAATCCCCTAGGGGAAAAATACACGTACCGTTGTAATCGGGCGAGATTCTACTTTCACAAGCAACAGGAATTTTTGGGTTAGGACAATCCGTTCGCGAGATATGGGAGTTTGAAGCCAAGAAATGGTTGAGAAGGCAAAAAATTTTTCGCAATTCTGCTGCTACAAACGCTTAAACAGAATGGCCTAGGGAAAAAATACACATACCGTTGTAATCGGGCGAGTTTCTACTTTCACAAGCAACAGGAATTTTTGGGTTTGGTCAATCCGTTCGCGAGATATGGGAGTTTGAAGCCAAGAAATGGTTGAGAAGGCATAAAATTTTTCGCAATTCTGCTGATCCAAACGCTTAACCAGAATGGGGTAGGGAAAAAATACACATACCGTTGTAATCGGGAGAGTGTCTACTTTCAGACGCAACAGGAATTTTTGGGTTTAGTCAATCCGTTCGCGAGATATGGGAGTTTGAAGCCAAGAAATGGTTGAGAAGGCATAAAATTTCTCGCAATTCTGCTGCTCCAAACGCTTAACCAGAATGGTCTAGGGAAAAAATACACATACCGTTGTAATCGGGCGAGTTTCTACTTTCAGATGCAATAGGAATTTTTGGGTTAGGTCAATCCGTTCGCGAGATATGGGAGTTTGAAGCCAAGAAATGGTAGAGAAGGCAAAAAATTGTTCACAATTCTGCTGCTCCAAACGCTTAACCAGAATGGCCTAGGGAAAAAATACACATACCGCTGTAGTCGGGCGAGTGTCTACTTTCAGATGCAATAGGAATTTTTGGGTTAGGTCAATCCGTTCGCGAGATATGGGAGTTTGAAGCCAAGAAATGGATGAGAAGGCAAAAAATTTTTCGCAATTCTGCTGCTCCAAACACTTAACCAGAATGGTCTAGGGAAAAAATACACATACTGTTGTAATCGGGCGAGTTTCTACTTTCAGATGCAATAGGAATTTTTGGGTTAGGTCAATCCGTTCGCGAGATATGGGAGTTTGAAGCCAAGAAATGGTAGAGAAGGCAAAAAATTGTTCACAATTCTGCTGCTCCGAACGCTTAACCAGAATGGCCTAGGGAAAAAATACACATACCGTTGTAATCGGGCGAGGTTCTACTTTCAGATGCAATAGGAATTTTTAGGTTAGGTCAATCCGTTCGCGAGATATGGGAGTTTGAAGCCAAGAAATGGTTGAGAAGGCAAAAAATTTCTCGCAATTCTGCTGCTTCAAACGCTTATCCAGAATGGCCTAGGGAAAAAATACACATACCGTTGTAATCGGGCGAGTTTCTACTTTCAGTTACAATAGGAATTTTTGGGTTCGGTCTATCCGTTCGCGAGATATGGGACTTTGAACCTAAGAAATGGTTGACAAGACAACAAATTTTTCGCACTTCTGCTGCTCCAATCGCTTAACCAGAATCCCCTAGGGGAAAAATACACGTACCGTTGTAATCGGGCGAGATTCTACTTTCACAAGCAACAGGAATTTTTGGGTTCGGTCAATCCGTTCGCGAGATATGGGAGTTTGAAGCCAAGAAATGGTTGAGAAGGCAAAAAATTTTTCGCAATTCTGCTTCTCCAAACGCTTAACCAGAATGGCCTAGGGAAAAAATACGCACACCCTTGTAATCGGGCGAGTTTCTACTTTCAGACGCAGAAGGAATTTTTGGGTTTGGTCAATCCGTTCGCGAGATATGGGACTTTGAATCTAAGAAATGGTTGAGAAGACAACAAATTTTTCGCATTTCTGCTGCTCCAAACGCTTAACCAGAATGGGCTAGGGAAAGAATTCACATACCGTTGTAATTGGGCGAGTTTCTACTTTCAGACGCAACAGGAATTTTTGGGTTAGGACAATCCGTTCGCGAGATATGGGAGTTTGAAGCCAAGAAATGGTTGAGAAGGCATAAAATTTTTCGCAATTCTGCTGATCCAAACGCTTAACCAGAATGGCCTAGGGAAAAAATACACATACCGCTGTAGTCGGGCGAGTGTCTACTTTCAGATGCAATAGGAATTTTTGGGTTAGGTCAATCCGTTCGCGAGATATGGGAGTTTGAAGCCAAGAAATGGTTGAGAAGGCAAAAAATTTTTCGCAATTCTGCTGCTCCAAACGCTTAACCAGAATGGTCTAGGGAAAAAATACACATACCGTTGTAATCGGGCGAGTTTCTACTTTCAGATGCAATAGGAAATTTTGGGTTAGGTCAATCCGTTCGCGAGATATGGGAGTTTGAAGCCAAGAAATGGTAGAGAAGGCAAAAAATTGTTCACAATTCTGCTGCTCCAAACGCTAACCAGAATGGCCTAGGGAAAAAATACACATACCGTTGTAACCGGGCGAGTTTCTACTTTCACAAGCAACAGGAATTTTTGGGTTCGGTCAATCCGTTCGCGAGATATGGGACTTTGAATCTAAGAAATGGTTGAGAAGACAACAAATTTTTCGCATTTCTGCTGCTCCAAACGCTTAACCAGAATGGGCTAGGGAAAAAATTCACATACCTTTGTAATTTGGCGAGTTTCTACTTTCAGACGCAACAGGAATTTTTGGGTTAGGACAATCCGTTCGCGAGATATGGGAGTTTGAAGCCAAGAAATAGTTGAGAAGGCAAAAAATTTTTCGCAATTCTGCTGCTCCAAACGCTTAAACAGAATGGCCTAGGGAAAAAATACACATACCGTTGTAATCGGGCGAGTTTCTACTTTCACAAGCAACAGGAATTTTTGGGTTTGGTCAATCCGTTCGCGAGATATGGGAGTTTGAAGCCAAGAAATGGTTGAGAAGGCATAACATTTTTCGCAATTCTGCTGATCCAAACGCTTAACCAGAATGGCCTAGGGAAAAAATACACCTACCGCTGTAGTCGGGCGAGTGTCTACTTTCAGATGCAATAGGAATTTTTGGGTTAGGTCAATCCGTTCGCGAGATATGGGAGTTTGAAGCCAAGAAATGGTTGAGAAGGCAACAAATTTTTCGCAATTCTGCTGATCCAAACGCTTAACCAGAATGGCCTAGGGAAAAAATACACATACCGCTGTAGTCGGGCGAGTGTCTACTTTCAAATGCAATAGGAATTTTTGGGTTAGGTCAATCCGTTCGCGAGATATGGGAGTTTGAAGCCAAGAAATAGTTGAGAAGACAACAAATTTTTCGCAATTCTGCTGCTCCAAACGCTTAACCAGAATGGCCTAGGGAAAAAATACGCACACCCTTGTAATCGGGCGAGTTTCTACTTTCAGGCGCAGAAGGAATTTTTGGGTTTGGTCAATCCGTTCGCGAGATATGGGACTTTGAATCTAAGAAATGGTTGAGAAGACAACAAATTTTTCGCATTTCTGCTGCTCCAAACGCTTAACCAGAATGGGCTAGGGAAAAAATTCACATACCGTTGTAATTTGGCGAGTTTCTACTTTCAGACGCAACAGGAATTTTTGGGTTAGGACAATCCGTTCGCGAGATATGGGAGTTTGAAGCCAAGAAATGGTTGAGAAGGCAAAAAATTTTTCGCAATTCTGCTGCTCCAAACGCTTAAACAGAATGGCCTAGGGAAAAAATACACATACCGTTGTAATCGGGCGAGTTTCTACTTTCACAAGCAACAGGAATTTTTGGGTTTGGTCAATCCGTTCGCGAGATATGGGAGTTTGAAGCCAAGAAATGGTTGAGAAGGCATAAAATTTTTCGCAATTCTGCTGATCCAAACGCTTAACCAGAATGGGGTAGGGAAAAAATACACATACCGTTGTAATCGGGAGAGTGTCTACTTTCACAAGCAACAGGAATTTTTGGGTTTGGTCAATCCGTTCGCGAGATATGGGAGTTTGAAGCCAAGAAATGGTTGAGAAGGCATAAAATTTCTCGCAATTCTGCTGCTCCAAACGCTTAACCAGAATGGTCTAGGGAAAAAATACACATACCGTTGTAATCGGGCGAGTTTCTACTTTCAGATGCAATAGGAATTTTTGGGTTAGGTCAATCCGTTCGCGAGATATGGGAGTTTGAAGCCAAGAAATGGTTGAGAAGGCAAAAAATTTTTCGCAATTCTGGTGCTCCAAACACTTAACCAGAATGGTCTAGGGAAAAAATACACATACTGTTGTAATCGGGCGAGTTTCTACTTTCAGATGCAATAGGAATTTTTGGGTTAGGTCAATCCGTTCGCGAGATATGGGAGTTTGAAGCCAAGAAATGGTAGAGAAGGCAAAAAATTGTTCACAATTCTGCTGCTCCGAACGCTTAACCAGAATGGCCTAGGGGAAAAATACACATACCGTTGTAATCGGGCGAGGTTCTACTTTCAGATGCAATAGGAATTTTTAGGTTAGGTCAATCCGTTCGCGAGATATGGGAGTTTGAAGCCAAGAAATGGTTGAGAAGGCAAAAAATTTTTCGCAATTCTGCTGCTTCAAACGCTTATCCAGAATGGCCTAGGGAAAAAATACACATACCGTTGTAATCGGGCGAGTTTCTACTTTCAGTTACAATAGGAATTTTTGGGTTCGGTCTATCCGTTCGCGAGATATGGGACTTTGAACCTAAGAAATGGTTGACAAGACAACAAATTTTTCGCACTTCTGCTGCTCCAATCGCTTAACCAGAATCCCCTAGGGGAAAAATACACGTACCGTTGTAATCGGGCGAGATTCTACTTTCACAAGCAACAGGAATTTTTGGGTTAGGACAATCCGTTCGCGAGATATGGGAGTTTGAAGCCAAGAAATGGTTGAGAAGGCAAAAAATTTTTCGCAATTCTGCTGCTCCAAACGCTTAAACAGAATGGCCTAGGGAAAAAATACACATACCGTTGTAATCGGGCGAGTTTCTACTTTCACAGCGCAACAGGAATTTTTGGGTTTGGTCAATCCGTTCGCGAGATATGGGAGTTTGAAGCCAAGAAATGGTTGAGAAGGCATAAAATTTTTCGCAATTCTGCTGATCCAAACGCTTAACCAGAATGGGGTAGGGAAAAAATACACATACCGTTGTAATCGGGAGAGTGTCTACTTTCAGACGCAACAGGAATTTTTGGGTTTAGTCAATCCGTTCGCGAGATATGGGAGTTTGAAGCCAAGAAATGGTTGAGAAGGCATAAAATTTCTCGCAATTCTGCTGCTCCAAACGCTTAACCAGAATGGTCTAGGGAAAAAATACACATACCGTTGTAATCGGGCGAGTTTCTACTTTCAGATGCAATAGGAATTTTTGGGTTAGGTCAATCCGTTCGCGAGATATGGGAGTTTGAAGCCAAGAAATGGTAGAGAAGGCAAAAAATTGTTCACAATTCTGCTGCTCCAAACGCTTAACCAGAATGGCCTAGGGAAAAAATACACATACCGCTGTAGTCGGGCGAGTGTCTACTTTCAGATGCAATAGGAATTTTTGGGTTAGGTCAATCCGTTCGCGAGATATGGGAGTTTGAAGCCAAGAAATGGATGAGAAGGCAAAAAATTTTTCGCAATTCTGCTGCTCCAAACACTTAACCAGAATGGTCTAGGGAAAAAATACACATACTGTTGTAATCGGGCGAGTTTCTACTTTCAGATGCAATAGGAATTTTTGGGTTAGGTCAATCCGTTCGCGAGATATGGGAGTTTGAAGCCAAGAAATGGTAGAGAAGGCAAAAAATTGTTCACAATTCTGCTGCTCCGAACGCTTAACCAGAATGGCCTAGGGAAAAAATACACATACCGTTGTAATCGGGCGAGGTTCTACTTTCAGATGCAATAGGAATTTTTAGGTTAGGTCAATCCGTTCGCGAGATATGGGAGTTTGAAGCCAAGAAATGGTTGAGAAGGCAAAAAATTTTTCGCAATTCTGCTGCTTCAAACGCTTATCCAGAATGGCCTAGGGAAAAAATACACATACCGTTGTAATCGGGCGAGTTTCTACTTTCAGTTACAATAGGAATTTTTGGGTTCGGTCTATCCGTTCGCGAGATATGGGACTTTGAACCTAAGAAATGGTTGACAAGACAACAAATTTTTCGCACTTCTGCTGCTCCAATCGCTTAACCAGAATCCCCTAGGGGAAAAATACACGTACCGTTGTAATCGGGCGAGATTCTACTTTCACAAGCAACAGGAATTTTTGGGTTCGGTCAATCCGTTCGCGAGATATGGGAGTTTGAAGCCAAGAAATGGTTGAGAAGGCAAAAAATTTTTCGCAATTCTGCTTCTCCAAACGCTTAACCAGAATGGCCTAGGGAAAAAATACGCACACCCTTGTAATCGGGCGAGTTTCTACTTTCAGACGCAGAAGGAATTTTTGGGTTTGGTCAATCCGTTCGCGAGATATGGGACTTTGAATCTAAGAAATGGTTGAGAAGACAACAAATTTTTCGCATTTCTGCTGCTCCAAACGCTTAACCAGAATGGGCTAGGGAAAGAATTCACATACCGTTGTAATTGGGCGAGTTTCTACTTTCAGACGCAACAGGAATTTTTGGGTTAGGACAATCCGTTCGCGAGATATGGGAGTTTGAAGCCAAGAAATGGTTGAGAAGGCATAAAATTTTTCGCAATTCTGCTGATCCAAACGCTTAACCAGAATGGCCTAGGGAAAAAATACACATACCGCTGTAGTCGGGCGAGTGTCTACTTTCAGATGCAATAGGAATTTTTGGGTTAGGTCAATCCGTTCGCGAGATATGGGAGTTTGAAGCCAAGAAATGGTTGAGAAGGCAAAAAATTTTTCGCAATTCTGCTGCTCCAAACGCTTAACCAGAATGGTCTAGGGAAAAAATACACATACCGTTGTAATCGGGCGAGTTTCTACTTTCAGATGCAATAGGAAATTTTGGGTTAGGTCAATCCGTTCGCGAGATATGGGAGTTTGAAACCAAGAAATGGTAGAGAAGGCAAAAAATTGTTCACAATTCTGCTGCTCCAAACGCTAACCAGAATGGCCTAGGGAAAAAATACACATACCGTTGTAACCGGGCGAGTTTCTACTTTCACAAGCAACAGGAATTTTTGGGTTCGGTCAATCCGTTCGCGAGATATGGGACTTTGAATCTAAGAAATGGTTGAGAAGACAACAAATTTTTCGCATTTCTGCTGCTCCAAACGCTTAACCAGAATGGGCTAGCGAAAAAATTCACATACCTTTGTAATTTGGCGAGTTTCTACTTTCAGATGCAATAGGAATTTTTGGGTTAGGTCAATCCGTTCGCGAGATATGGGAGTTTGAAGCCAAGAAATGGTTGAGAAGGCAACAAATTTTTCGCAATTCTGCTGCTCCAAACGCTTAACCAGAATGGGGTAGGGAAAAAATACACATACCGTTGTAATCGGGAGAGTGTCTACTTTCACAAGCAACAGGAATTTTTGGGTTAGGTCAATCCGTTCGCGAGATATGGGAGTTTGAAGCCAAGAAATGGTTGAGAAGGCAAAAAATTTTTCGCAATTCTGCTGCTCCAAACGCTTAAACAGAATGGCCTAGGGAAAAAATACACATACCGTTGTAATCGGGCGAGTTTCTACTTTCACAAGCAACAGGAATTTTTGGGTTTGGTCAATCCGTTCGCGAGATATGGGAGTTTGAAGCCAAGAAATGGTTGAGAAGGCATAACATTTTTCGCAATTCTGCTGATCCAAACGCTTAACCAGAATGGCCTAGGGAAAAAATACACATACCGTTGTAATCGGGCGAGGTTCTACTTTCAGATGCAATAGGAATTTTTAGGTTAGGTCAATCCGTTCGCGAGATATGGGAGTTTGAAGCCAAGAAATGGTTGAGAAGGCAAAAAATTTTTCGCAATTCTGCTTCTCCAAACGCTTAACCAGAATGGCCTAGGGAAAAAATACGCACACCCTTGTAATCGGGCGAGTTTCTACTTTCAGACGCAGAAGGAATTTTTGGGTTTGGTCAATCCGTTCGCGAGATATGGGACTTTGAATCTAAGAAATGGTTGAGAAGACAACAAATTTTTCGCATTTCTGCTGCTCCAAACGCTTAACCAGAATGGGCTAGGGAAAGAATTCACATACCGTTGTAATTGGGCGAGTTTCTACTTTCAGACGCAACAGGAATTTTTGGGTTAGGACAATCCGTTCGCGAGATATGGGAGTTTGAAGCCAAGAAATGGTTGAGAAGGCATAAAATTTTTCGCAATTCTGCTGATCCAAACGCTTAACCAGAATGGCCTAGGGAAAAAATACACATACCGCTGTAGTCGGGCGAGTGTCTACTTTCAGATGCAATAGGAATTTTTGGGTTAGGTCAATCCGTTCGCGAGATATGGGAGTTTGAAGCCAAGAAATGGTTGAGAAGGCAAAAAATTTTTCGCAATTCTGCTGCTCCAAACGCTTAACCAGAATGGTCTAGGGAAAAAATACACATACCGTTGTAATCGGGCGAGTTTCTACTTTCAGATGCAATAGGAAATTTTGGGTTAGGTCAATCCGTTCGCGAGATATGGGAGTTTGAAACCAAGAAATGGTAGAGAAGGCAAAAAATTGTTCACAATTCTGCTGCTCCAAACGCTAACCAGAATGGCCTAGGGAAAAAATACACATACCGTTGTAACCGGGCGAGTTTCTACTTTCACAAGCAACAGGAATTTTTGGGTTCGGTCAATCCGTTCGCGAGATATGGGACTTTGAATCTAAGAAATGGTTGAGAAGACAACAAATTTTTCGCATTTCTGCTGCTCCAAACGCTTAACCAGAATGGGCTAGCGAAAAAATTCACATACCTTTGTAATTTGGCGAGTTTCTACTTTCAGATGCAATAGGAATTTTTGGGTTAGGTCAATCCGTTCGCGAGATATGGGAGTTTGAAGCCAAGAAATGGTTGAGAAGGCAACAAATTTTTCGCAATTCTGCTGCTCCAAACGCTTAACCAGAATGGGGTAGGGAAAAAATACACATACCGTTGTAATCGGGAGAGTGTCTACTTTCACAAGCAACAGGAATTTTTGGGTTAGGTCAATCCGTTCGCGAGATATGGGAGTTTGAAGCCAAGAAATGGTTGAGAAGGCAAAAAATTTTTCGCAATTCTGCTGCTCCAAACGCTTAAACAGAATGGCCTAGGGAAAAAATACACATACCGTTGTAATCGGGCGAGTTTCTACTTTCACAAGCAACAGGAATTTTTGGGTTTGGTCAATCCGTTCGCGAGATATGGGAGTTTGAAGCCAAGAAATGGTTGAGAAGGCATAACATTTTTCGCAATTCTGCTGATCCAAACGCTTAACCAGAATGGCCTAGGGAAAAAATACACCTACCGCTGTAGTCGGGCGAGTGTCTACTTTCAGATGCAATAGGAATTTTTGGGTTAGGTCAATCCGTTCGCGAGATATGGGAGATTGAAGCCAAGAAATGGTTGAGAAGGCAACAAATTTTTCGCAATTCTGCTGCTCCAAACGCTTAACCAGAATGGGGTAGGGAAAAAATACACATACCGTTGTAATCGGGAGAGTGTCTACTTTCACAAGCAACAGGAATTTTTGGGTTTGGTCAATCCGTTCGCGAGATATGGGAGTTTGAAGCCAAGAAATGGTTGAGAAGGCATAAAATTTTTCGCAATTCTGCTGATCCAAACGCTTAACCAGAATGGCCTAGGGAAAAAATACACATACCGCTGTAGTCGGGCGAGTGTCTACTTTCAAATGCAATAGGAATTTTTGGGTTAGGTCAATCCGTTCGCGAGATATGGGAGTTTGAAGCCAAGAAATGGTAGAGAAGGCAAAAAATTTTTCGCAATTCTGCTGCTCCAAACGCTTAACCAGAATGGTCTAGGGAAAAAATACACATACCTTTGTAATCGGGCGAGGTTCTACTTTCAGACGCAACAGGAATTTTTGGGTTAGGACAATCCGTTCGCGAGATATGGGAGTTTGAAGCCAAGAAATGGTTGAGAAGGCAAAAAATTTTTCGCAATTCTGCTGCTCCAAACGCTTAAACAGAATGGCCTAGGGAAAAAATACACATACCGTTGTACTCGGGCGAGTTTCTACTTTCAGTTACAATAGGAATTTTTGGGTCTGGTCAATCCGTTCGCGAGATATGGGACTTTGAAGCTAAGAAATGGTTGACAAGACAACAAATTTTTCGCACTTCTGCTGCTCCAATCGCTTAACCAGAATTGCCTAGGGGAAAAATACACATACCGTTGTAACCGGGCGAGTTTCTACTTTCAGATGCAATAGGAATTTTTGGGTTAGGTCAATCCGTTCGCGAGATATGGGAGTTTGAAGCCAAGAAATGGTTGAGAAGGCAAAAAATTTCTCGCAATTCTGCTGCTCCAAACGCTTAAACAGAATGGCCTAGGGAAAAAATACACATACCGTTGTAATCGGGCGAGTTTCCACTTTCAGTTACAATAGGAATTTTTGGGTTCGGTCTATCCGTTCGCGAGATATGGGACTTTGAACCTAAGAAATGGTTGACAAGACAACAAATTTTTCGCACTTCTGCTGCTCCAATCGCTTAACCAGAATTGCCTAGGGGAAAAATACACATACCGTTGTAACCGGGCGAGTTTCTACTTTCAGATGCAATAGGAATTTTTGGGTTAGGTGAATCCGTTCGCGAGATATGGGAGTTTGAAGCCAAGAAATGGTTGAGAAGGCAAACAATTTTTCGCAATTCTGCTGCTCCAAACGCTTAACCATAATGGCCTAGGGAAAAAATACGCACACCCTTGTAATCAGGCGAGTTTCTACTTTCAGACGCAGAAGGAATTTTTGGGTTTGGTCAATCCGTTCGCGAGATATGGGACTTTGAATCTAAGAAATGGTTGAGAAGACAACAAATTTTTCGCACTTCTGCTGCTCCAAACGCTTAACCAGAATGGGCTAGGGAAAGAATTCACATACCGTTGTAATTGGGCGAGTTTCTACTTTCAGACGCAACAGGAAGTTTTGGGTTAGGACAATCCGTTCGCGAGATATGGGAGTTTGAAGCCAAGAAATGGTTGAGAAGGCAAAAAATTTTTCGCAATTCTGCTGCTCCAAATGCTTAAACAGAATGGCCTAGGGAAAAAATACACATACCGTTGTAATCGGGCGAGTTTCTACTTTCAGTTACAATAGGAATTTTTGTGTTCGGTCTATCCGTTCGCGAGATATGGGACTTTGAACCTAAGAAATGGTTGACAAGACAACAAATTTTTCGCACTTCTGCTGCTCCAATCGCTTAACCAGAATGCCCTAGGGGAAAAATACACGTACCGTTGTAATCGGGCGAGTTTCTACTTTCACAAGCAACAGGAATTTTTGGGTTCGGTCAATCCGTTCGCGAGATATGGGAGTTTGAAGCCAAGAAATGGTTGAGAAGGCAAAAAATTTTTCGCAATTCTGCTGCTCCAAACGCTAAACCAGAATGGCCTAGGGAAAAAATACACATACCGTTGTAATCGGGCGAGTTTCTACTTTCAGATGCAATAGGAATTTTTGGGTTAGGTCATCCGTTCGCGAGATATGGGAGTTTGAAGCCAAGAAATGGTTGAGAAGGCAACAAATTTTTCGCAATTCTGCTGCTCCAAACGCTTAACCAGAATGGGGTAAGGAAAAAATACACATACCGTTGTAATCGGCAGAGTGTCTACTTTCACAAGCAACAGGAATTTTTGGGTTTCGTCAATCCGTTCGCGAGATATGGGAGTTTGAAGCCAAGAAATGGTTGAGAAGGCATAAAATTTTTCGCAATTCTGCTGATCCAAACGCTTAACCAGAATGGCCTAGGGAAAAAATACACATACCGCTGTAGTCGGGCGTGTGTCTACTTTCAGATGCAATAGGAATTTTTGGGTTAGGTCAATCCGTTCGCGAGATATGGGAGTTTGAAGCCAAGAAATGGTTGAGAAGGCAAAAAATTTTTCGCAATTCTGCTGCTTCAAACGCTTATCCAGAATGGCCTAGGGAAAAAATACACATACCGTTGTAATCGGGCGAGTTTCTACTTTCAGTTACAATAGGAATTTTTGGGTTCGGTCTATCCGTTCGCGAGATATGGGACTTTGAACCTAAGAAATGGTTGACAAGACAACAAATTTTTCGCACTTCTGCTGCTCCAATCGCTCAACCAGAATCCCCTAGGGGAAAAATACACCTACCGTTGTAATCGGGCGAAATTCTACCTTCACAAGCAACAGGAATTTTTGGGTTCGGTCAATCCGTTCGCGAGATATGGGAGTTTGAAGCCAAGAAATGGTTGAGAAGGCAAAAAATTTTTCGCAATTCTGCTGCTCCAAACGCTAAACCAGAATGGCCTAGGGAAAAAATACACATACCGTTGTAATCGGGCGAGTTTCTACTTTCAGATGCAATAGGAATTTTTGGGTTAGGTCATCCGTTCGCGAGATATGGGAGTTTGAAGCCAAGAAATGGTTGAGAAGGCAACAAATTTTTCGCAATTCTGCTGCTCCAAACGCTTAACCAGAATGGGGTAAGGAAAAAATACACATACCGTTGTAATCGGCAGAGTGTCTACTTTCACAAGCAACAGGAATTTTTGGGTTTCGTCAATCCGTTCGCGAGATATGGGAGTTTGAAGCCAAGAAATGGTTGAGAAGGCATAAAATTTTTCGCAATTCTGCTGATCCAAACGCTTAACCAGAATGGCCTAGGGAAAAAATACACATACCGCTGTAGTCGGGCGTGTGTCTACTTTCAGATGCAATAGGAATTTTTGGGTTAGGTCAATCCGTTCGCGACATATGGGAGTTTGAAGCCAAGAAATGGTTGAGAAGGCAAAAAATTTTTCGCAATTCTGCTGCTTCAAACGCTTATCCAGAATGGCCTAGGGAAAAAATACACATACCGTTGTAATCGGGCGAGTTTCTACTTTCAGTTACAATAGGAATTTTTGGGTTCGGTCTATCCGTTCGCGAGATATGGGACTTTGAACCTAAGAAATGGTTGACAAGACAACAAATTTTTCGCACTTCTGCTGCTCCAATCGCTTAACCAGAATCCCCTAGGGGAAAAATACACCTACCGTTGTAATCGGGCGAGATTCTACTTTCACAAGCAACAGGAATTTTTGGGTTCGGTCAATCCGTTCGCGAGATATGGGAGTTTGAAGCCAAGAAATGGTTGAGAAGGCAAAAAATTTTTCGCAATTCTGCTTCTCCAAACGCTTAACCAGAATGGCCTAGGGAAAAAATACGCACACCCTTGTAATCGGGCGAGTTTCTACTTTCAGACGCAGAAGGAATTTTTGGGTTTGGTCAATCCGTTCGCGAGATATGGGACTTTGAATCTAAGAAATGGTTGAGAAGACAACAAATTTTTCGCATTTCTGCTGCTCCAAACGCTTAACCAGAATGGGCTAGGGAAGAATTCACATACCGTTGTAATTGGGCGAGTTTCTACTTTCAGACGCAACAGGAATTTTTGGGTTAGGACAATCCGTTCGCGAGATATGGGAGTTTGAAGTCAAGAAATGGTTGAGAAGGCATAAAATTTTTCGCAATTCTGCTGATCCAAACGCTTAACCAGAATGGCCTAGGGAAAAAATACACATACCGCTGTAGTCGGGCGAGTGTCTACTTTCAGATGCAATAGGAATTTTTGGGTTAGGTCAATCCGTTCGCGAGATATGGGAGTTTGAAGCCAAGAAATGGTTGAGAAGGCAAAAAATTTTTCGCAATTCTGCTGCTCCAAACGCTTAACCAGAATGGGCTAGGGAAAAAATTCACATACCGTTGTAATTGGGCGAGTTTCTACTTTCAGACGCAACAGGAATTTTTGCGTTAGGACAATCCGTTCGCGAGATATGGGAGTTTGAAGCCAAGAAATGGTTGAGAAGGCAAAAAATTTTTCGCAATTCTGCTGCTCCAAACGCTTAAACAGAATGGCCTAGGGAAAAAATACACATACCGTTGTAATCGGGCGAGTTTCTACTTTCACAAGCAACAGGAATTTTTGGGTTTTGTCAATCCGTTCGCGAGATATGGGAGTTTGAAGCCAAGAAATGGTTGAGAAGGCAAAAAATTTTTCGCAATTCTGCTGCCCCAAACGCTTAACCAGAATTGCCTAGGGAAAAAATACACATGTCGTTGTAATCGGGCGAGTTTCTACTTTCAGTTACAATAGGGATTTTTGGGTCTGGTCAATCCGTTCGCGAGATATGGGACTTTCAAGCTAAGAAATGGTTGACAAGACAACAAATTTTTCGCACTTCTGCTGCTCCAATCGCTTAACCAGAATGGCCCAGGGGAAAAATACACGTACCGTTGTAATCGGCCGAGGCTCTACTTTCAGACGCAATAGGAATTTTTCGGTTAAGTCAATCCGTTCGCGAGATATGGGAGTTTGAATCTAAGAAATGGTTGAGAAGGCAAAAAATTTTTCGCAATTCTGCTGCTCCGAACGCTTAACCAGAGTGGCGTAGGGAAAAAATACGCATACCGTTGTAATCGGGCGAGTTTCTACTTTCAGAAGCAGCAGGAATTTTTGGGTTTGGTCAATCCGTTCGCGAGATATGGGACTTTGAAGCCAAGAAATGGTTGAGAAGGCATAAAATTTTTCCGTATTCTGCTGATCCAAACGCTTAACCAGAATGGCCTAGGGGAAAAATACACGTACCGTTGTAATGGGGCGAGTTTCTACTTTCAAATGCAATAGGAATTTTTGGGTTAGGACAATCCGTTCGCGAGATATGGGACTTTGAAGCTAAGAAATGGTTGAGAAGACCACAAATTTTTCGCAATTCTGATGATCCAAGCGCTTAACCAGATTGGCCTAGGGGAAAAATACACGTACCGTTGTAACCGGGCGAGTTTCTACTTTCAGATGCAATAGGAATTTTTGGGTTAGGTCAATCCGTTCGCGAGATATGGGAGTTTGAAGCCAAGAAATGGTTGAGAAGGCAAAAAATTTTTCGCAATTCTGCTGCTCCAAACGCTTAAACAGAATGGCCTACGGAAAAAATACACATACCGTTGTAATCGAGCGAGTTTCTACTTTCAGATGCAATAGGAATTTTTGGGTTAGGTCAATCCGTTCGCGAGATATGGGAGTTTGAAGCCAAGAAATGGTTGAGGAGGCAAAAAATTTTTCGCAATTCTGCTGCTTCAAACGCTTAACCAGAATGCCCCAGGGAAAAAATACGCATACCGTTGTAATCGGGCGAGTTTCTACTTTCAGATGCAATAGGAATTTTTGGGTTTGGTCAATCCGTTCGCGAGATATGGGAGTTTGAAGCCAAGAAATGGTTGAGAAGGCATAAAATTTCTCGCAATTCTGCTGCTCCAAACGCTTAACCAGAATGGTCTAGGGAAAAAATACACATACCGTTGTATTCGGGCGAGTTTCTACTTTCAGATGCAATAGGAATTTTTGGGTTAGGTCAATCCGTTCGCGAGATATGGGAGTTTGAAGCCAAGAAATGGTAGAGAAGGCAAAAAATTGTTCACAATTCTGCTGCTCCAAACGCTTAACCAGAATGGCCTAGGGAAAAAATACACATACCGCTGTAGTCGGGCGAGTGTCTACTTTCAGATGCAATAGGAATTTTTGGGTTAGGTCAATCCGTTCGCGAGATATGGGAGTTTGAAGCCAAGAAATGGTTGAGAAGGCAAAAAATTTTTCGCAATTCTGCTGCTCCAAACACTTAACCAGAATGGTCTAGGGAAAAAATACACATACTGTTGTAATCGGGCGAGTTTCTACTTTCAGATGCAATAGGAATTTTTGGGTTAGGTCAATCCGTTCGCGAGATATGGGAGTTTGAAGCCAAGAAATGGTAGAGAAGGCAAAAAATTGTTCACAATTCTGCTGCTCCGAACGCTTAACCAGAATGGCCTAGGGAAAAAATACACATACCGTTGTAATCGGGCGAGGTTCTACTTTCAGATGCAATAGGAATTTTTAGGTTAGGTCAATCCGTTCGCGAGATATGGGAGTTTGAACCCAAGAAATGGTTGAGAAGGCAAAAAATTTTTCGCAATTCTGCTGCTTCAAACGCTTATCCAGAATGGCCTAGGGAAAAAATACTCATACCGTTGTAATCGGGCGAGTTTCTACTTTCAGTTACAATAGGAATTTTTGGGTTCGGTCTATCCGTTCGCGATATATGGGACTTTGAACCTAAGAAATGGTTGACAAGACAACAAATTTTTCGCACTTCTGCTGCTCCAATCGCTTAACCAGAATCCCCTAGGGGAAAAATACACCTACCGTGGTAATCGGGCGAGATTCTACTTTCACAAGCAACAGGAATTTTTGGGTTCGGTCAATCCGTTCGCGAGATATGGGAGTTTGAAGCCAAGAAATGGTTGAGAAGGCAAAAAATTTTTCGCAATTCTGCTTCTCCAAACGCTTAACCAGAATGGCCTAGGGAAAAAATACGCACACCCTTGTAATCGGGCGAGTTTCTACTTTCAGACGCAGAAGGAATTTTTGGGTTTGGTCAATCCGTTCGCGAGATATGGGACTTTGAATCTAAGAAATGGTTGAGAAGACAACAAATTTTTCGCATTTCTGCTGCTCCAAACGCTTAACCAGAATGGGCTAGGGAAAGAATTCACATATCGTTGTAATTGGGCGAGTTTCTACTTTCAGACGCAACAGGAATTTTTGGGTTAGGACAATCCGTTCGCGAGATATGGGAGTTTGAAGCCAAGAAATGGTTGAGAAGGCATAAAATTTTTCGCAATTCTGCTGATCCAAACGCTTAACCAGAATGGCCTAGGGAAAAAATACACATACCGCTGAAGTCGGGCGAGTGTCTACCTTCAGATGCAATAGGAATTTTTGGGTTAGGTCAATCCGTTCGCGAGATATGGGAGTTTGAAGCCAAGAAATGGTAGAGAAGGCAAAAAATTGTTCACAATTCTGCTGCTCCAAACGCTTAACCAGAATGGCCTAGGGAAAAAATACACATACCGTTGTAACCGGGCGAGTTTCTACTTTCACAAGCAACAGGAATTTTTGGGTTCGGTCAATCCGTTCGCGAGATATGGGACTTTGAATCTAAGAAATGGTTGAGAAGACAACAAATTTTTCGCATTTCTGCTGCTCCAAACGCTTAACCAGAATGGGCTAGGGAAAAAATACACATACCTTTGTAATTTGGCGAGTTTCTACTTTCAGAAGCAACAGGAATTTTTGGGTTAGGACAATCCGTTCGCGAGATATGGGAGTTTGAAGCCAAGAAATAGTTGAGAAGGCAAAAAATTTTTCGCAATTCTGCTGCTCCAAACGCTTAAACAGAATGGCCTAGGGAAAAAATACACATACCGTTGTAATCGGGCGAGTTTCTACTTTCACAAGCAACAGGAATTTTTGGGTTTGGTCAATCCGTTCGCGAGATATGGGAGTTTGAAGCCAAGAAATGGTTGAGAAGGCATAACATTTTTCGCAATTCTGCTGATCCAAACGCTTAACCAGAATGGCCTAGGGAAAAAATACACCTACCGCTGTAGTCGGGCGAGTGTCTACTTTCAGATGCAATAGGAATTTTGGGTTAGGTCAATCCGTTCGCGAGATATGGGAGTTTGAAGCCAAGAAATGGTTGAGAAGGCAACAAATTTTTCGCAATTCTGCTGCTCCAAACGCTTAACCAGAATGGGGTAGGGAAAAAATACACATACCGTTGTAATCGGGAGAGTGTCTACTTTCACAAGCAACAGGAATTTTTGGGTTTGGTCAACCCGTTCGCGAGATATGGGAGTTTGAAGCCAAGAAATGGTTGAGAAGGCATAAAATTTTTCGCAATTCTGCTGATCCAAACGCTTAACCAGAATGGCCTATGGAAAAAATACACATACCGCTGTAGTCGGGCGAGTGTCTACTTTCAAATGCAATAGGAATTTTTGGGTTAGGTCAATCCGTTCGCGAGATATGGGAGTTTGAAGCCAAGAAATGGTTGAGAAGGCATAAAATTTTTCGCAATTCTGCTGATCCAAACGCTTAACCAGAATGGCCTAGGGAAAAAATACACATACCGCTGAAGTCGGGCGAGTGTCTACCTTCAGATGCAATAGGAATTTTTGGGTTAGGTCAATCCGTTCGCGAGATATGGGAGTTTGAAGCCAAGAAATGGTTGAGAAGGCAAAAAATTTTTCGCAATTCTGCTGCTCCAAACGCTTAACCAGAATGGCCTAGGGAAAAAATACACATACCGTTGTAATCGGGCGAGTTTCTACTTTTAGATGCAATAGGAATTTTTGGGTTAGGTCAATCCGTTCGCGAGATATGGGAGTTTGAAGCCAAGAAATGGTAGAGAAGGCAAAAAATTGTTCACAATTCTGCTGCTCCAAACGCTTAACCAGAATGGCCTAGGGAAAAAATACACATACCGCTGTAGTCGGGCGAGTGTCTACTTTCAGATGCAATTGGAATTTTTAGGTAAGGTCAATCCGTTCGCGAGATATGGGAGTTTGAAGCCAAGAAATGGTTGAGAAGGCAAAAAATTTTTCGCAATTCTGCTGCTCCAAACGCTTAACCAGAATGGTCTAGGGAAAAAATACACATACCGTTGTAATCGGGCGAGTTTCTACTTTCAGATGCAATAGGAATTTTTGGGTTAGGTCAATCCGTTCGCGAGATATGGGAGTTTGAATCCAAGAAATGGTAGAGAAGGCAAAAAAATGTTCACAATTCTGCTGCTCCAAACGCTTAACCAGAATGGCCTAGGGAAAAAATACACATACCTTTGTAATCGGGCGAGGTTCTACTTTCAGACGCAACAGGAATTTTTGGGTTCGGTCAATCCGTTCGCGAGATATGGGAGTTTGAAGCCAAGAAATGGTTGAGAAGGCAAAAAATTTTTCGCAATTCTGCCGCTCCAAACGCTTAACCAGAATGGCCTAGGAAAAAAATACACATACCGTTGTAATCGGGCGAGTTTCTACTTTCAGATGCAATAGGAATTTTTGGGTTAGGTCAATCCGTTCGCGCGACATGGGAGTTTGAAGCTAAGAAATGGTTGACAAGACAACAAATTTTTCGCACTTCTGCTGCTCCAATCGCTTAACCAGAATTGCCTAGGGGAAAAATACACATACCGTTGTAACCGGGCGAGTTTCTACTTTCAGATGCAATAGGAATTTTTGGGTTAGGTCAATCCGTTCGCGAGATATGGGAGTTTGAAGCCAAGAAATGGTTGAGAAGGCAAAAAATTTTTCGCAATTCTGCTGCTCCAAACGCTTAAACAGAATGGCCTAGGGAAAAAATACACATACCGTTGTAATCGGGCGAGTTTCTACTTTCAGTTACAATAGGAATTTTTGGGTTCGGTCTATCCGTTCGCGAGATATGGGACTTTGAACCTAAGAAATGGTTGACAAGGCAACAAATTTTTCGCAATTCTGCTGCTCCAATCGCTTAACCAGAATCCCCTAGGGGAAAAATACACGTACCGTAGTAATCGGGCGAGATTCTACTTTCACAGGCAACAGGAATTTTTGGGTTCGGTCAATCCGTTCGCGAGATATGGGAGTTTGAAGCCCAGAAATGGTTGAGAAGGCAAACAATTTTTCGCAATTCTGCTGCTCCAAACGCTTAACCAGAATGGCCTAGGGAAAAATACGCACACCCTTGTAATCGGGCGAGTTTCTACTTTCAGACGCAGAAGGAATTTTTGGGTTTGGTCAATCCGTTCGCGAGATATGGGACTTTGAATCTAAGAAATGGTTGAGAAGACAACAAATTTTTCGCATTTCTGCTGCTCCAAACGCTTAACCAGAATGGGCTAGGGAAAAAATTCACATACCGTTGTAATTGGGCGAGTTTCTACTTTCAGACGCAACAGGAATTTTTGGGTTAGGACAATCCGTTCGCGAGATATGGGAGTTTGAAGCCAAGAAATGGTTGAGAAGGCAAAAAATTTTTCGCAATTCTGCTGCTCCAAACGCTTAAACAGAATGGCCTAGGGAAAAAATACACATACCGTTGTAATCGGGCGAGTTTCTACTTTCACAAGCAACAGGAATTTTTGGGTTTGGTCAATCTGTTCGCGAGATATGGGAGTTTGAAGCCAAGAAATGGTTGAGAAGGCATAAAATTTTTCGCAATTCTGCTGATCCAGACGCTTAACCAGAATGGCCTAGGGAAAAAATACACCTACCGCTGTAGTCGGGCGAGTGTCTACTTTCAGGTGCAATAGGAATTTTTGGGTTAGGTCAATCCGTTCGCGAGATATGGGAGTTTGAAGCCAAGAAATGGTTGAGAAGGCAACAAATTTTTCGCAATTCTGCTGCTCCAAACGCTTAACCAGAATGGGGTAGGGAAAAAATACACATACCGTTGTAATCGGGAGAGTGTCTACTTTCACAAGCAACAGGAATTTTTGGGTTTCGTCAATCCGTTCGCGAGATATGGAAGTTTGAAGCCAAGAAATGGTTGAGAAGGCATAAAATTTTTCGCAATTCTGCTGATCCAAACGCTTAACCAGAATGGCCTAGGGAAAAAATACACATACCGCTGTAGTCGGGCGAGTGTCTACTTTCAGATGCAATAGGAATTTTTGGGTTAGGTCAATCCGTTCGCGAGATATGGGAGTTTGAAGCCAAGAAATGTTTGAGAAGGCAAAAAATTTTTCGCAATTCTGCTGCTCCAAACGCTTAACCAGAATGGTCTAGGGAAAAAATACACATACCGTTGTAATCGGGAGAGTGTCTACTTTCACAAGCAACAGGAATTTTTGGGTTAGGTCAATCCGTTCGCGAGATATGGGAGTTTGAAGCCAAGAAATGGTAGAGAAGGCAAAAAATTGTTCACAATTCTGCTGCTCCAAACGCTTAACCAGAATGGTCTAGGGAAAAAATACACATACCGTTGTAATCGGGCGAGTTTCTACTTTCAGATGCAATAGGAATTTTTGGGTTAGGTCAATCCGTTCGCGAGATATGGGAGTTTGAATCCAAGAAATGGTAGAGAAGGCAAAAAATTGTTCACAATTCTGCTGCTCCAAACGCTTAACCAGAATGGCCTAGGGAAAAAATACACATACCTTTGTAATCGGGCGAGGTTCTACTTTCAGACGCAACAGGATTTTTTGGGTTAGGACAATCCGTTCGCGAGATATGGGAGTTTGAAGCCAAGAAATGTTTGAGAAGGCAAAAAATTTTTCGCAATTCTGCTGCTCCAAACGCTTAACCAGAATGGTCTAGGGAAAAAATACACATACCGTTGTAATCGGGAGAGTGTCTACTTTCACAAGCAACAGGAATTTTTGGGTTTGGTCAACCCGTTCGCGAGATATGGGAGTTTGAAGCCAAGAAATGGTTGAGAAGGCATAAAATTTTTCGCAATTCTGCTGATCCAAACGCTTAACCAGAATGGCCTAGGGAAAAAATACACATACCGCTGTAGTCGGGCGAGTGTCTACTTTCAAATGCAATAGGAATTTTTGGGTTAGGTCAATCCGTTCGCGAGATATGGGAGTTTGAAGCCAAGAAATGGTAGAGAAGGCAAAAAATTGTTCACAATTCTGCTGCTCCAAACGCTTAACCAGAATGGCCTAGGGAAAAAATACACATACCGCTGTAGTCGGGCGAGTGTCTACTTTCAGATGCAATAGGAATTTTTAGGTAAGGTCAATCCGTTCGCGAGATATGGGAGTTTGAAGCCAAGAAATGGTTGAGAAGGCAAAAAATTTTTCGCAATTCTGCTGCTCCAAACGCTTAACCAGAATGGTCTAGGGAAAAAATACACATACCGTTGTAATCGGGCGAGTTTCTACTTTCAGATGCAATAGGAATTTTTGGGTTAGGTCAATCCGTTCGCGAGATATGGGAGTTTGAATCCAAGAAATGGTAGAGAAGGCAAAAAATTGTTCACAATTCTGCTGCTCCAAACGCTTAACCAGAATGGCCTAGGGAAAAATACACATACCTTTGTAATCGGGCGAGGTTCTACTTTCAGACGCAACAGGAATTTTTGGGTTAGGACAATCCGTTCGCGAGATATGGGAGTTTGAAGCCAAGAAATGGTTGAGAAGGCAAAAAATTTTTCGCAATTCTGCTGCTCCAAACGCTTAAACAGAATGGCCTAGGGAAAAAATACACATACCGTTGTAATCGGGCGAGTTTCTACTTTCAGTTACAATAGGAATTTTTGGGTTCGGTCTATCCGTTCGCGAGATATGGGACTTTGAACCTAAGAAATGGTTGACAAGACAACAAATTTTTCGCACTTCTGCTGCTCCAATCGCTTAACCAGAATGCCCTAGGGGAAAAATATACGTACCGTTGTAATCGGGCGAGTTTCTACTTTCACAAGCAACAGGAATTTTTGGGTTCGGTCAATCCGTTCGCGAGATATGGGAGTTTGAAGCCAAGAAATGGTTGAGAAGGCAAAAAATTTTTCGCAATTCTGCTGCTCCAAACGCTTAACCAGAATGGCCTAGGAAAAAAATACACATACCGTTGTAATAGGGCGAGTTTCTACTTTCAGATGCAATAGGAATTTTTGGGTTAGGTCAATCCGTTCGCGCGACATGGGAGTTTGAAACTAAGAAATGGTTGACAAGACAACAAATTTTTCGCACTTCTGCTGCTCCAATCGCTTAACCAGAATTGCCTAGGGGAAAAATACACATACCGTTGTAACCGGGCGAGTTTCTACTTTCAGATGCAATAGGAATTTTTGGGTTAGGTCAATCCGTTCGCGAGATATGGGAGTTTGAAGCCAAGAAATGGTTGAGAAGGCAAAAAATTTTTCGCAATTCTGCTGCTCCAAACGCTTAAACAGAATGGCCTAGGGAAAAAATACACATACCGTTGTAATCGGGCGAGTTTCTACTTTCAGTTACAATAGGAATTTTTGGGTTCGGTCTATCCGTTCGCGAGATATGGGACTTTGAACCTAAGAAATGGTTGACAAGGCAACAAATTTTTCGCACTTCTGCTGCTCCAATCGCTTAACCAGAATGCCCTAGGGGAAAAATACACGTACCGTTGTAATCGGGCGAGATTCTACTTTCACAAGCAACAGGAATTTTTGGGTTCGGTCAATCCGTTCGCGAGATATGGGAGTTTGAAGCCCAGAAATGGTTGAGAAGGCAAACAATTTTTCGCAATTCTGCTGCTCCAAACGCTTAACCAGAATGGCCTAGGGAAAAATACGCACACCCTTGTAATCGGGCGAGTTTCTACTTTCAGACGCAGAAGGAATTTTTGGGTTTGGTCAATCCGTTCGCGAGATATGGGACTTTGAATCTAAGAAATGGTTGAGAAGACAACAAATTTTTCGCATTTCTGCTGCTCCAAACGCTTAACCAGAATGGGCTAGGGAAAAAATTCACATACCGTTGTAATTGGGCGAGTTTCTACTTTCAGACGCAACAGGAATTTTTGGGTTAGGACAATCCGTTCGCGAGATATGGGAGTTTGAAGCCAAGAAATGGTTGAGAAGGCAAAAAATTTTTCGCAATTCTGCTGCTCCAAACGCTTAAACAGAATGGCCTAGGGAAAAAATACACATACCGTTGTAATCGGGCGAGTTTCTACTTTCAGTTACAATAGGAATTTTTGGGTTCGGTCTATCCGTTCGCGAGATATGGGACTTTGAACCTAAGAAATGGTTGACAAGGCAACAAATTTTTCGCACTTCTGCTGCTCCAATCGCTTAACCAGAATGCCCTAGGGGAAAAATACACGTACCGTTGTAATCGGGCGAGATTCTACTTTCACAAGCAACAGGAATTTTTGGGTTCGGTCAATCCGTTCGCGAGATATGGGAGTTTGAAGCCCAGAAATGGTTGAGAAGGCAAACAATTTTTCGCAATTCTGCTGCTCCAAACGCTTAACCAGAATGGCCTAGGGAAAAAATACGCACACCCTTGTAATCGGGCGAGTTTCTACTTTCAGACGCAGAAGGAATTTTTGTGTTTGGTCAATCCGTTCGCGAGATATGGGACTTTGAATCTAAGAAATGGTTGAGAAGACAACAAATTTTTCGCATTTCTGCTGCTCCAAACGCTTAACCAGAATGGGCTAGGGAAAAAATACATTTACCGTTGTAATCGGGCGAGTTTCTTCTTTCAGATGCAATAGGAATTTTTGGGTTAGGTCAATCCGTTCGCGAGATATGGGACTTTGAATCTAAGAAATGGTTGAGAAGACAACAAATTTTTCGCATTTCTGCTGCTCCAAACGCTTAACCAGAATGGCCTAGGGAAAAAATACACATACCGTTGTAATCGGGCGAGTTTCTACTTTCAGTTACAATAGGAATTTTTGGGTCTGGTCAATCCGTTCGCGAGATATGGGACTTTGAAGCTAAGAAATGGTTGACAAGACAACAAATTTTTCGCACTTCTGCTGCTCCAATCGCTTAACCAGAATGGCCTAGGGGAAAAATACACATACCGTTGTAACCGGGTGAGTTTCTACTTTCAGATGCAATAGGAATTTTTGGGTTAGGTCAATCCGTTCGCGAGATATGGGAGTTTGAAGCCAAGAAATGGTTGAGGAGGCAAAAAATTTTTCGCAATTCTGCTGCTCCAAACGCTTAACCAGAATGGCCTAGGGAAAAAATACACATACCGTTGTAATCGGGCGAGTTTCTTCTTTCAGATGCAATAGGAATTTTTGGGTTAGGTCAATCCGTTCGCGAGATATGGGAGTTGGAAGCCAAGAAATGGTAGACAAGACAAAAAATTTTTCGCAATTCTGTTGCTCCAAACGCTTAACCAGAATGGCCTAGGGAAAAAAATCTGCATACCGTCGTAATCGGGCGAGTTTCTACTCTCAGATGCAATAGGAATTTTTCGGTTAGGTTAATCCGTTCGCGAGATATGGTAGTTTGAAGCTAAGAAATGGTTGAGAAGACAACAAATTTTTCGCAATTCTGCTGCTCCAAACGCTTAACCAGAATGGCCTAGGGAAAAAATACGCACACCCTTGTAATCGGGCGAGTTTCTACTTTCAGACGCAGAAGGAATTTTTGGGTTTAGTCAATCCGTTCGCGAGATATGGGCCTTTGAATCTAAGAAATGGTTGAGAAGAGAACAAATTTTTCGCAATTCTTCTGCTCCAAACGCTTAACCAGAATGGGCTAGGTAAAAAATTCACATACCGTTGTAATTGGGCGAGTTTCTGCTTTCAGACGCAACAGGAATTTTTGGGTTAGGTCTATCCGTTCGCGAGATATGGGAGTTGGAAGCCAAGAAATGGTAGACAAGACAAAAAATTTTTCGCAATTCTGTTGCTCCAAACGCTTAACCAGAATGGCCTAGGGAAAAAAATCTGCATACCGTCGTAATCGGGCGAGTTTCTACTTTCAGATGCAATAGGAATTTTTCGGTTAGGTTAATCCGTTCGCGAGATATGGTAGTTTGAAGCTAAGAAATGGTTGAGAAGACCACAAATTTTTCGCAATTCTGCTGCTCCAAACGCTTAACCAGAATGGCCTAGGGAAAAAATACACATACCGTTGTAATCGGGCGAGTTTCTTCTTTCAGATGCAATAGGAATTTTTGGGTTAGGTCAATCCGTTCGCGAGATATGGGAGTTTGAAGCTAAGAAATGGTTGAGAAGGCAAAAAATTTTTCGCAATTCTGCTGCTCCGAACGCTTAACCAGAGTGGCGTAGGGAAAAAATACGCATACCGTTGTAATCGGGCGAGTTTCTACTTTCAGACGCAGCAGGAATTTTTGGGTTTGGTCAATCCGTTCGCGAGATATGGGACTTTGAAGCTAAGAAATGGTTGAGAAGACAACAAATTTTACGCAATTCTGCTGCTTCAAACGCTTAACCAGAATGGCCTAGGGGAAAAATACACATACCGTTGTAATCGGGCGAGTTTCTACTTTCAGATGCAATAGGAATTTTTGGGTTAAGTCAATCCGTTCGCGAGATATGGGAGTTTGAAGCCAAGAAATGGTTGAGGAGGCAAAAAATTTTTCGCAATTCTGCTGCTCCAAACGCTTAACCAGAATGGCCTAGGGAAAAAATACACATACCGCTGTAGTCGGGCGAGTGTCTACTTTCAGATGCAATAGGAATTTTTGGGTTAGGTCAATCCGTTCGCGAGATATGGGAGTTTGAAGCTAAGAAATGGTTGACAAGACAACAAATTTTTCGCACTTCTGCTGCTCCAATCGCTTAACCAGAATGCCCTAGGGGAAAAATACACATACCGTTGTAATCGGGCGAGTTTCTACTTTCAGTTACAATAGGAATTTTTGGGTTCGGTCAATCCGTTCGCGAGATATGGGACTTTGAAGCTAAGAAATGGTTGACAAGACAACAAATTTTTCGCAATTCTGCTGCTCCAAACGCTTAACCAGAATGGGCTAGGGAAAAAATTCACATACCGTTGTAATTGGGCGAGTTCCTACTTTAAGACGCAACAGGAATTTTTGGGTTAGGACAATCCGTTCGCGAGATATGGGAGTTTGAAGCCAAGAAATGGTTGAGAAGGCAAAAAATTTTTCGCAGTTCTGCTCCTCCAAACGCTTAAACAGAATGGCCTAGGGAAAAAATACGCATACCGTTGTAATCGGGCGAGTTTCTACTTTCAGATGCAATAGGAATTTTGGGTTTGGTCTATCCGTTCGCGAGATATGGGACTTTGAAGCTAAGAAGTGGTTGTGAAGACAACAAATTTTTCGCACTTCTGCTGATCCAATCGCTTAACCAGAATGGTCTAGGGAAAAGATACACATACCGTTGTAATCAGGCGAGTTTCTACTTTCAGATGCAATAGGAATTTTGGGTTTGGTATATCCGTTCGCGAGATATGGGACTTTGAAGCTAAGAAATGGTTGTGAAGACAACAAATTTTTCGCACTTCTGCTGCTCCAATCGCTTAACCAGAATGCCCTAGGGGAAAAATACGCATACCGTTGTAATCGGGCGAGTTTCTATTTTCAGACGCAGCAGGAATTTTGGGTTTGTTCAATCCGTTCGCGAGATATGGGAGTTTGAAGCCAAGAAATGGTTGAGAAGGCAAAGAATTTTTCGCAATTCTGCTGCTCCAAACGCTTAACCAGAATGGCCCAGGGAAAAAATACACATACCGTTGTAATCGGGCGAGTTTCTACTTTCGGACGCAGCAGGAATTTTTGGGTTTGGTCAATCCGTTCGCGAGATATGGGACTTTGAAGCTAAGAAATGGTTGAGAAGACAACAAATTTTTCGCAATTCTGCTGCTCCAAACGCTTAACCAGAATGGGGTAGGGAAAAAATACACATACCGTTGTAATCGGGAGAGTTTCTACTTTCACAAGCAACAGGAATTTTTGGGTTTGGTCAATCCGTTCGCGAGATATGGGAGTTTGAAGCCAAGAAATGGTTAAGGAGGCAAAAAATTTTTCGCAATTCTGCTGCTCCAAACGCTTAACCAGAATGGTCTAGGGAAAAAATACACATACCGTTGTAATCGAGCGAGTTTCTACTTTCAGATGCAATAGGAATTTTTGGGTTAGGTCAATTTGTTCGCGAGATATGGGATTTTGAAGCCAAGAAATGTTTGAGAAGGCAAAAAATTTTTCGCAATTCTTCTGCTCCAAACGCTTAACCAGAATGCCCTAGGGGAAAAATACACATACCGCTGTAGTCGGGCGAGTGTCTACTTTCAGATGCAATAGGAATTTTTGGGTTAGGTCAATCCGTTCGCGAGATATGGGTGTTTGAAGCCAAAAAATGGTTGAGGAGGCAAAAAATTTTTCGCAATTCTGCTGCTCCAAACGCTTAACCAGAATGGTCTAGGGAAAAAATACACATACCGTTGTAATCGGGCGAGTTTCTACTTTCAGATGCAATAGGAATATTTGGGTTAGGTCAATCCGTTCGCGACATATGGGAGTTTGAAGCCAAGAAATGGTTGAGAAGGCAAAAAATTTTTCGCAGTTCTGCTCCTCCAAACGCTTAAACAGAATGGCCTAGGGAAAAAATACGCATACCGTTGTAATCGGGCGAGTTTCTACTTTCAGATGCAATAGGAATTTTGGGTTTGGTCTATCCGTTCGCGAGATATGGGACTTTGAAGCTAAGAAATGGTTGTGAAGACAACAAATTTTTCGCACTTCTGCTGATCCAATCGCTTAACCAGAATGGTCTAGGGAAAAAATACACATACCGTTGTAATCAGGCGAGTTTCTACTTTCAGATGCAATAGGAATTTTGGGTTTGGTATATCCGTTCGCGAGATATGGGACTTTGAAGCTAAGAAATGGTTGTGAAGACAACAAATTTTTCGCACTTCTGCTGCTCCAATCGCTTAACCAGAATGCCCTAGGGGAAAAATACGCATACCGTTGTAATCGGGCGAGTTTCTATTTTCAGACGCAGCAGGAATTTTGGGTTTGTTCAATCCGTTCGCGAGATATGGGAGTTTGAAGCCAAGAAATGGTTGAGAAGGCAAAAAATTTTTCGCAATTCTGCTGCTCCAAACGCTTAACCAGAATGGCCCAGGGAAAAAATACACATGCCGTTGTAATCGGGCGAGTTTCTACTTTCAGACGCAGCAGGAATTTTTGGGTTTGGTCAATCCGTTCGCGAGATATGGGACTTTGAAGCTAAGAAATGGTTGAGAAGACAACAAATTTTTCGCAATTCTGCTGCGCCAAACGCTTAACCAGAATGGGGTAGGGAAAAAATACACATACCGTTGTAATCGGGAGAGTTTCTACTTTCACAAGCAACAGGAATTTTTGGGTTTGGTCAATCCGTTCGCGAGATATGGGAGTTTGAAGCCAAGAAATGGTTAAGGAGGCAAAAAATTTTTCGCAATTCTGCTGCTCCAAACGCTTAACCAGAATGGTCTAGGGAAAAAATACACATACCGTTGTAATCGAGCGAGTTTCTACTTTCAGATGCAATAGGAATTTTTGGGTTAGGTCAATTTGTTCGCGAGATATGGGATTTTGAAGCCAAGAAATGTTTGAGAAGGCAAAAAATTTTTCGCAATTCTTCTGCTCCAAACGCTTAACCAGAATGCCCTAGGGGAAAAATACACATACCGCTGTAGTCGGGCGAGTGTCTACTTTCAGATGCAATAGGAATTTTTGGGTTAGGTCAATCCGTTCGCGAGATATGGGTGTTTGAAGCCAAAAAATGGTTGAGGAGGCAAAAAATTTTTCGCAATTCTGCTGCTCCAAACGCTTAACCAGAATGGTCTAGGGAAAAAATACACATACCGTTGTAATCGGGCGAGTTTCTACTTTCAGATGCAATAGGAATATTTGGGTTAGGTCAATCCGTTCGCGACATATGGGAGTTTGAAGCCAAGAAATGGTTGAGAAGGCAAAAAATTTTTCGCAGTTCTGCTGCTCCAAACGCTTAAACAGAATGGCCTAGGGAAAAAATACGCATACCGTTGTAATCGGGCGAGTTTCTACATTCAGATGCAATCGGAATTTTTGGGTTATGTCAATCCGTTCGCGAGATATGGGACTTTGAAGCCAAGAAATGGTTGAGAAGGCAAAAAATTGTTCGCAATTCTGCTGCTCCAAACGCTTAACCAGAATGGTCTAGGGAAAAAATACACATACCGTTGTAATCGGGAGAGTTTCTACTTTCACAAGCAACAGGAATTTTTGGGTTTGGTCAATCCGTTCGCGAGATATGGGAGTTTGAAGCCAAGAAATGGTTGAGAAGGCATAAAATTTTTCGCAATTCTGCTGATCCAAACGCTTAACCAGAATGGCCTAGGGAAAAAATACACATACCGCTGTAGTCGGGCGAGTGTCTACTTTCAGATGCAATAGGAATTTTTGGGTTAGGTCAATCCGTTCGCGAGATATGGGAGTTTGAAGCCAAAAAATGGTTGAGGAGGCAAAAAATTTTTCGCAATTCTGCTGCTCCAAACGCTTAACCAGAATGGTCTAGGGAAAAAATACACATACCGTTGTAATCGGGCGAGTTTCTACTTTCAGATGCCATAGGAATTTTTGGGTTAGGTCAATCCGTTCGCGAGATATGGGAGTTTGAAGCCAAGAAATGTTAGAGCAGGCAAAAAATTGTTCACAATTCTGCTGCTCCAAACGCTTAACCAGAATGGCCTAGGGAAAAAATAAACATACCGTTGTAATCGGGCGAGGTTCTACTTTCAGATGCAATAGGAATTTTTGGGTTAGGTCAATCCGTTCGCGAGACATGGGAGTTTGAAGCCAAGAAATGGTTGAGAAGGCAAAAAATTTTTCGCAATTCTGCTGCTCCAAAAGCTTAACCAGAATGGTCTAGGGAGAAAATACACATACCGTTGTAATCGGGCGAGTTTCTACTTTCAGATGCAATAGGAATTTTGGGTTTGGTCAATCCGTTCGCGAGATATGGGACTTTGAAGCTAAGAAATGGTTGTGAAGACAACAAATTTTTCGCACTTCTGCTGCTCCAATCGCTTAACCAGAATGCCCTAGGGGAAAAATACGCATACCGTTGTAATCGGGCGAGTTTCTACTTTCAGACGCAGCAGGAATTTTGGGTTTGGTCAATCCGTTCGCGAGATATGGGAGTTTGAAGCCAAGAAATGGTTGAGAAGGCAAAAAATTTTTCGCAATTCTGCTGCTCCAAACGCTTAACCAGAATGCCCTAGGGAAAAAATACACATACCGTTGTAATCGAGCGAGTTTCTACTTTCAGTTACAATAGGAATTTTTGGGTTCGGTCAATCCGTTCGCGAGATATGGGAGTTTGAAGCCAAGAAATGGTTGAAGAGGCAAAAAATTTTTCGCAGTTCTGCTGCTCCAAGCGCTTAAACAGAATGGCCTAGGGAAAAAATACGCATACCGTTGTAATTGGGCGAGTTTCTACTTTCAGACGCAGCAGGAATTTTGGGTTTGGCCAATCCGTTCGCGAGATATGGGAGTTTGAAGCCAAGAAATGGTTGAGAAGGCAAAAAATTTTTCGCAGTTCTGCTGCTCCAAACGCTTAAACAGAATGGCCTAGGGAAAAAATACGCATAACAATGTAATCGGGCGAGTTTCTACTTTCAGATGCAATAGGAATTTTTGGGTTCGGTCAATCCGTTCGCGAGATATGGGACTTTGAAGCTAAGAAATGGTTGACAAGACAACAAATTTTTCGCACTTCTGCTGCTCCAATCGCTTAACCAGAATGCAATAGGGGAAAAATACGCATACCCTTGTAATCGGGCGAGTTTCTACTTTCAGATGCAGCAGGAATTTTGGGTTTGGTCAATCCGTTCGCGAGATATGGGACTTTGAATCTAAGAAATGGTTGAGAAGAGAACAAATTTTTCGCAATTCTTCTGCTCCAAACGCTTAACCAGAATGGGCTAGGGAAAAAATTCACATACCGTTGTAATTGGGGGAGTTTCTACTTTCAGACGCAACAGGAGTTTTTGGGTTAGGACAATCCGTTCGCGGGATATGGGAGTTTGAAGCCAAGAAATGGTTGTGAAGACAACAAATTTTTCGCATTTCTGCTGCTCCAATCGCTTAACCAGAATGCCCTAGGGGAAAAATACACATACCGTTGTAATCGGGCGAGTTTCTACTTTCAGATGCAATAGGAATTTTTGGGTTAGGTCAATCCGTTCGCGAGATATGGGAGTTTGAAGCCAAGAAATGGTTGAGGAGGCAAAAAATTTTTCGCAATTCTGCTGCTCCAAACGCTTAACCAGAATGGCCCAGGGAAAAAAGACGCATACCGTTGTAACCGGGCGAGTTTCTACTTTCAGACACAACAGGAATTTTTGGGTTAAGTCACTCCGTTCGCGAGATATGGGAGTTTGAAGCCAAGAAATGGTTGAGAAGGCATAAAATTTTTCGCAATTCTGCTGCTCCAAACGCTTAACCAGAATGGCCTAGGGAAAAAATACACATACCGTTGTAATCGGGCGAGTTTCTACTTTCAGACGCAACAGGAATTTTTGGGTTAGGTCAATCCGTTCGCGAGATATGGGAGTTTGAAGCCAAGAAATCGTTGAGAAGCCAAAAAATTTTTCGCAATTCTGCTGCTCCAAACGCTTAACCAGAATGCCCTAGGGAAAAAATACACATACCGTTGTAATCGAGCGAGTTTCTACTTTCAGTTACAATAGGAATTTTTGGGTTCGGTCAATCCGTTCGCGAGATATGGGACTTTGAAGCTAAGAAATAGTTGACAAGACAACAAATTTTTCGCACTTCTGCTGCTCCAATCGCTTAACCAGAATGGTCTAGGGAGAAAATACACATACCGTTGTAATCGGGCGAGTTTCTACTTTCAGATGCAATAGGAATTTTTGGGTCTGGTCAATCCGTTCTCGAGATATGGGACTTTGAAGCTAAGAAATGGTTGACAAGACAAAAAATTTTTGGCAATTCTGCTGCTCCAAAAGCTTAACCAGAATGGTCTAGGGAGAAAATACACATACCGTTGTAATCGGGCGAGTCTCTAATTTCAGATGCAATAGGAATTTTTGGGTCTGGTCAATCCGTTCGCGAGATATGGGACTTTGAAGCTAAGAAATGGTTGACAAGACAACAAATTTTTCGCAATTCTTCTGCTCCAAACGCTTAACCAGAATGGGCTAGGGAAAAAATTCACATACCGTTGTAATTGGGCGAGTTTCTACTTTCAGACGCAGCAGGAATTTTGGGTTTGTTCAATCCGTTCGCGAGATATGGGACTTTGAATCTAAGAAATGGTTGAGAAGAGAACAAATTTTTCGCAATTCTTCTGCTCCAAACGCTTAACCAGAATGGGCTAGGGAAGAAATTCACATACCGTTGTAATTGGGCGAGTTTCTACTTTCAGACGCAACAGGAGTTTTTGGGTTAGGACAATCCGTTCGCGAGATATGGGACTTTGAAGCTAAGAAATGGTTGACAAGACAACAAATTTTTCGCAATTCTTCTGCTCCAAACGCTTAACCAGAATGGGCTAGGGAAAAAATTCACATACCGTTGTAATTGGGCGAGTTTCTACTTTCAGACGCAGCAGGAATTTTGGGTTTGTTCAATCCGTTCGCGAGATATGGGACTTTGAATCTAAGAAATGGTTGAGAAGAGAACAAATTTTTCGCAATTCTTCTGCTCCAATCGCTTAACCAGAATGCCCTAGGGGAAAAATACACATACCGTTGTAACCGGGCGAGTTTCTACTTTCAGACACAACAGGAATTTTTGGGTTAAGTCACTCCGTTCGCGAGATATGGGAGTTTGAAGCCAAGAAATGTTTGAGAAGGCATAAAATTTTTCGCAATTCTGCTGCTCCAAACGCTTAACCAGAATGGCCTAGGGAAAAAATACACATACCGTTGTAATCGGGCGAGTTTCTACTTTCAGACGCAACAGGAATTTTTGGGTTAGGTCAATCCGTTCGCGAGATATGGGAGTTTGAAGCCAAGAAATCGTTGAGAAGCCAAAAAATTTTTCGCAATTCTGCTGCTCCAAACGCTTAACCAGAATGCCCTAGGGAAAAAATACACATACCGTTGTAATCGAGCGAGTACCTACTTTCAGTTACAATAGGAATTTTTGGGTTCGGTCAATCCGTTCGCGAGATATGGGACTTTGAAGCTAAGAAATAGTTGACAAGACAACAAATTTTTCGCACTTCTGCTGCTCCAATCGCTTAACCAGAATGGTCTAGGGAGAAAATACACATACCGTTGTAATTGGGCGAGTTTCTAATTTCAGATGCAATAGGAATTTTGGGTTTGGTCAATCCGTTCGCGAGATATGGGACTTTGAAGCTAAGAAATGTTTGTGAAGACAACAAATTTTTCGCACTTCTGCTGCTCCAATCGCTTAACCAGAATGCCCTAGGGGAAAAATACGCATACCGTTGTAATCGGGCGAGTTTCTACTTTCAGATGCAATAGGAATTTTTGGGTCTGGTCAATCCGTTCGCGAGATATGGGACTTTGAAGCTAAGAAATGGTTGACAAGACAACAAATTTTTCGCAATTCTGCTGCTCCAAACGCTTAACCAGAATGGCCTAGGGAAAAAATTCACATACCGTTGTAATTGGGCGAGTTTCTACTTTCAGACGCAGCAGGAATTTTGGGTTTGGTCAATCCGTTCGCGAGATATGGGAGTTTGAAGCCAAGAAATGGTTGAGAAGGCAAAAAATTTTTCGCAATTCTGCTGCTTCAAACGCTTAACCAGAATGGCCTAGGGAAAAAATACACATACCGTTGTAATCGGGCGAGTTTCTACTTTCAGTTACAATAGGAATTTTTGGGTCTGGTCAATCCGTTCGCGAGATATGGGACCTTTAAGCTAAGTAATGGTTGACAAGACAACAAATTTTTCGCAATTCTGCTGCTCCAAACGCTTAACCAGAATGGGGTAGGGAAAAAATACGCATACCGTTGTAATCGGGCGAGTTTCTACTTTCAGATGCAATCGGAATTTTTGGGTTATGTCAATCCGTTCGCGAGATATGGGAGTTTGAAGCCAAGAAATGGTTGAGAAGGCAAAAAATTTTTCGCATTTCTGCTGCTCCAAACGCTTAACCAGAATGGCCCAGAGAAAAAATACACATACCGTTGTAATTGGGCGAGTTTCGACTTTCAGACGCAGCAGGAATTTTGGGTTTGTTCAATCCGTTCGCGAGATATGGGACTTTGAATCTAAGAAATGGTTGAGAAGAGAACAAATTTTTCGCAATTCTTCTGCTCCAAACGCTTAACCAGAATGGGCTAGGGAAAAAATTCACATACCGTTGTAATTGGGCGAGTTTCTACTTTCAGACGCAACATGAGTGTTTGGGTTAGGACAATCCGTTCGCGGGATATGGGAGTTTGAAGCCAAGAAATGGTTGTGAAGACAACAAATTTTTCGCATTTCTGCTGCTCCAATCGCTTAACCAGAATGCCCTAGGGGAAAAATACACATACCGTTGTAACCGGGCGAGTTTCTACTTTCAGACACAACAGGAATTTTTGGGTTAAGTCACTCCGTTCGCGAGATATGGGAGTTTGAAGCCAAGAAATGTTTGAGAAGGCATAAAATTTTTCGCAATTCTGCTGCTCCAAACGCTTAACCAGAATGGCCTAGGGAAAAAATACACATACCGTTGTAATCGGGCGAGTTTCTACTTTCAGACGCAACAGGAATTTTTGGGTTAGGTCAATCCGTTCGCGAGATATGGGAGTTTGAAGCCAAGAAATCGTTGAGAAGCCAAAAAATTTTTCGCAATTCTGCTGCTCCAAACGCTTAACCAGAATGCCCTAGGGAAAAAATACACATACCGTTGTAATCGAGCGAGTATCTACTTTCAGTTACAATAGGAATTTTTGGGTTCGGTCAATCCGTTCGCGAGATATGGGACTTTGAAGCTAAGAAATAGTTGACAAGACAACAAATTTTTCGCACTTCTGCTGCTCCAATCGCTTAACCAGAATGGTCTAGGGAGAAAATACACATACCGTTGTAATTGGGCGAGTTTCTAATTTCAGATGCAATAGGAATTTTGGGTTTGGTCAATCCGTTCGCGAGATATGGGACTTTGAAGCTAAGAAATGTTTGTGAAGACAACAAATTTTTCGCACTTCTGCTGCTCCAATCGCTTAACCAGAATGCCCTAGGGGAAAAATACGCATACCGTTGTAATCGGGCGAGTTTCTACTTTCAGATGCAATAGGAATTTTTGGGTCTGGTCAATCCGTTCGCGAGATATGGGACTTTGAAGCTAAGAAATGGTTGACAAGACAACAAATTTTTCGCAATTCTGCTGCTCCAAACGCTTAACCAGAATGGCCTAGGGAAAAAATTCACATACCGTTGTAATTGGGCGAGTTTCTACTTTCAGACGCAGCAGGAATTTTGGGTTTGGTCAATCCGTTCGCGAGATATGGGAGTTTGAAGCCAAGAAATGGTTGAGAAGGCAAAAAATTTGTCGCAATTCTGCTGCTTCAAACGCTTAACCAGAATGGCCTAGGGAAAAAATACACATACCGTTGTAATCGGGCGAGTTTCTACTTTCAGTTACAATAGGAATTTTTGGGTCTGGTCAATCCGTTCGCGAGATATGGGACCTTTAAGCTAAGTAATGGTTGACAAGACAACAAATTTTTCGCAATTCTGCTGCTCCAAACGCTTAACCAGAATGGGGTAGGGAAAAAATACGCATACCGTTGTAATCGGGCGAGTTTCTACTTTCAGATGCAATCGGAATTTTTGGGTTATGTCAATCCGTTCGCGAGATATGGGAGTTTGAAGCCAAGAAATGGTTGAGAAGGCAAAAAATTTTTCGCATTTCTGCTGCTCCAAACGCTTAACCAGAATGGCCCAGAGAAAAAATACACATACCGTTGTAATCGGGCGAGTTTCTACTTTCAGACGCAACAGGAATTTTTGGGTTAGGACAATCCGTTCGCGAGATATGGGAGTTTGAAGCCAAGAAATGGTTGTGAAGACAACAAATTTTTCGCACTTCTGCTGCTCCAATCGCTTAACCAGAATGCCCTAGGGGAAAAATACACATACCCTTGTAATCGGGCGAGTTTCTACTTTCAGATGCAATAGGAATTTTTGGGTTAGGTCAATCCGTTCGCGAGATATGGGAGTTTGAAGCCAAGAAATGGTAGAGAAGGCATAAAATTTTTCTCAATTCTGCTGCTCCAAAAGCTTAACCAGAATGGCCTGGGGAAAAAATACGCATACCGTTGTAATCGGGCGAGTTTCTACTTTCAGACGCAACAGGAATTTTTGGGTTAGGTCAATCCGTTCGCGAGATATGGGAGTTTGAAGCCAAGAAATGGTTAAGAAGGCAAAAAATTTTTCGCAATTCTGCTGCTCCAAACGCTTAACCAGAATGCCCTAGGGAAAAAATACACATTCCGTTGTAATCGAGCGAGTTTCTACTTTCAGTTACAATAGGAATTTTTGGGTTCGGTCAATCCGTTCGCGAGATATGGGACTTTGAAGCTAAGAAATGGTTGACAAGACAACAAATTTTTCGCAATTCTTCTGCTCCAAACGCTTAAACAGAATGGCCTAGGGAAAAAATACACATACCGTTGTAATCGGGCGAGTTTCTACTTTCAGATGCAATAGGAAATTTGGGTTTGGTCAATCCGTTCGCGAGATATGGGACTTTGAAGCTAAGAAATGGTTGTGAAGACAACAAATTTTTCGCTCTTCTGCTGCTCCAATCGCTTAACCAGAATGCCCTAGGGGAAAAATACACATACCCTTGTAATCGGGCGAGTTTCTACTTTCAGATGCATTAGGAATTTTTGGGTTAGGTCAATCCGTTCGCGAGATA
This sequence comes from Ptiloglossa arizonensis, assembly GCF_051014685.1. NCBI lineage: Eukaryota > Metazoa > Arthropoda > Insecta > Hymenoptera > Colletidae > Ptiloglossa > Ptiloglossa arizonensis. The sequence goes on along the minus strand of NW_027478818.1, from coordinate 101,475 downwards.
TGGGAGTTTGAAATCAAGAAATGGTTGAGAAGACAACAAATTTTTCGCAATTCTGCTGCTCCAAACGCTTAAGCAGAATGGCCTGGGGAAAAAATACGCATACCGTTGTAATCGGGCGAGTTTCCACTTTCAGACGCAGCAGGAATTTTTGGGTTTGGTCAATCCGTTCGCGAGATATGGGACTTTGAAGCCAAGAAATGGTTGAGACGGCAAAAAATTTTTCGCAATTCTGCTGCTCCAAACGCTTAACCAGAATGGTCTAGGGAAAAAATACACATACCGTTGTAATCGGGCGAGTTTCTACTTTCAGATGCAATAGGAATTTTGGGTTTGGTCAATCCGTTCGCGAGTTATGGGACTTTGAAGCTAAGAAATGGTTGTGAAGACAACAAATATTTCGCACCTCTGCTGCTCCAATCGCTTAACCAGAATGCCCTAGGGGAAAAATACGCATACCGTTGTAATCGGGCGAGTTTCTACTTTCAGACGCAGCAGGAATTTTGGGTTTGGTCAATCCGTTCGCGAGATATAGGAGTTTGAAGCCAAGAAATGGTTGAGAAGGCAAAAAATTTTTCGCAATTCTGCTGCTCCAAACGCTTAACCAGAATGGCCCAGGGAAAAAATACACATACCGTTGTAATCGGGCGAGTTTCTACTTTCAGACGCAGCAGGAATTTTTGGGTTTGGTCAATCCGTTCGCGAGATATGGGACTTTGAAGCTAAGAAATGGTTGAGAAGACAACAAATTTTTCGCAATTCTGCTGCTCCAAACGCTTAACCAGAATGGGGTAGGGAAAAAATACACATACCGTTGTAATCGGGCGAGTTTCTACTTTCAGACGCAACAGGAATTTTTGGGTTAGGTCAATCCGTTCGCGAGATATGGGAGTTTGAAGCCAAGAAATGGTTGAGAAGGCAAAAAATTTTTCGCAATTCTGCTGCTCTAAACGCTTAACCAGAATGGGGTAGGGAAAAAATACACATACCCTTGTAATCGGGCGAGTTTCTACTTTCAGACGCAGAAGGAATTTTTGGGTTTGGTCAATCCGCTCGCGAGATATGGGACTTTGAATCTAAGAAATGGTTGAGAAGACAACAAATTTTTCGCATTTCTGCTGCTCCAAACGCTTAACCAGAATGGCCTAGGGAAAAAATACACATACCTTTGTAATCGGGCGAGTTTCTACTTTCAGACGCAACAGGAATTTTTGGGTTAGGTCAATCCGTTCGCGAGATATGGGAGTTTGAAGCCAAGAAATGGTTGAGAAGGCAAAAAATTTTTCGCAATTCTGCTGCTCTAAACGCTTAACCAGAATGCCCTAGGGAAAAAATACATATACCGTTGTAATCGAGCGAGTTTCTACTTTCAGTTACAATAGGAATTTTTGGGTTCGGTCAATCCGTTCGCGAGATATGGGACTTTGAAGCTAAGAAATGGTTGACAAGACAACAAATTTTTCGCACTTCTGCTGCTCCAATCGCTTAACCAGAATGCCCTAGGGGAAAAATACGCAAACCGTTGTAATCGGGCGAGTTTCTACTTTCAGACGCAGCAGGAATTTTGGGTTTGGTCAATCCGTTCGCGAGATATGGGACTTTGTAGCCAAGAAATGGTTGAGAAGGCAAAAAATTTTTCGCAATTCTGCTGCTCCAAACGTTTAACCAGAATGGTCTAGGGAAAAAATACATATACCGTCGTAATCGGGCGAGTTTCTACTTTCAGATGCAATCGGAATTTTTGGGTTATGTCAATCCGTTCGCGAGATATGGGAGTTTGAAGCTAAGAAATGGTTGAGAAGACAACAAATTTTTTGCAATTCTGCTGCTCCAAACGCTTAACCAGAATGGCCTAGGGAAAAAATACGCACACCCTTGTAATCGGGCGAGTTTCTACTTTCAGATGCAATCGGAATTTTTGGGTTATGTCAATCCGTTCGCGAGATATGGGAGTTTGAAGCCAAGAAATGGTTGAGAAGGCAAAAAATTTTTCGCATTTCTGCTGCTCCAAACGCTTAACCAGAATGGCCCAGGGAAAAAATACACATACCGTTGTAATCGGGCGAGTTTCTACTTTCAGACGCAGCAGGAATTTTTGGGTTTGGTCAATCCGTTCGCGAGATATGGGACTTTGAAGCCAAGAAATGGTTGAGAAGGCAAAAAATTTTTCGCAATTCTGCTGCTCCAAACGTTTAACCAGAATGGTCTAGGGAAAAAATACACATACCGTTGTAATCGAGCGAGTTTCTACTTTCAGTTACAATAGGAATTTTTGGGTTCGGTGAATCCGTTCGCGAGATATGGGACTTTGAAGCTAAGAAATGGTTGAGAAGACAACAAATTTTTCGCAATTCTGCTGCTCCAAACGCTTAACCAGAATGGGGTAGGGAAAAAATACACATACCGTTGTAATCGGGCGAGTTTCTACTTTCAGATGCAATAGGAATTTTTGGGTTAGGTCAATCCGTTCGCGAGATATGGGAGTTTGAAGCCAAGAAATGGTAGAGAAGGCAAAAAATTGTTCACAATTCTGCTGCTCCAAACGCTTAACCAGAATGGCCTAGGGAAAAAATACACATACCGTTGTAATCGGGCGAGGTTCTACTTTCAGATGCAATAGGCATTTTTGGGTTAGGTTAATCCGTTCGCGAGATATGGGAGTTTGAAGCCAAGAAATGGCTGAGAAGGCAAAAAATTTTTCGCAATTCTGCTGCTTCAAACGCTTAACCAGAATGGCCTAGGGAAAAAATACACATACCGTTGTAATCGGGCGAGTTTCTACTTTCAGTTACAATAGGAATTTTTGGGTCTGGTCAATCCGTTCGCGAGATATGGGACTTTGAAGCTAAGAAATGGTTGACAAGACAACAAATTTTTCGCACTTCTGCTGCTCCAATCGCTTAACCAGAATGGCCTAGGGGAAAAATACACATACCGTTGTAACCGGGCGAGTTTCTACTTTCAGATGCAATAGGAATTTTTGGGTTAGGTCAATCCGTTCGCGAGATATGGGAGTTTGAAGCCAAGAAATGGTTGAGAAGGCAAAAAATTTTTCGCAATTCTGCTGCTCCAAACGCTTAAACAGAATGGCCTACGGAAAAAATACACATACCGTCGTAATCGGGCGAGTTTCTACTTTCAGATGCAATCGGAATTTTTGGGTTATGTCAATCCGTTCGCGAGATATGGGAGTTTGAAGCTAAGAAATGGTTGAGAAGACAACAAATTTTTTGCAATTCTGCTGCTCCAAACGCTTAACCAGAATGGCCTAGGGAAAAAATACGCACACCCTTGTAATCGGGCGAGTTTCTACTTTCAGATGCAATCGGAATTTTTGGGTTATGTCAATCCGTTCGCGAGATATGGGACTTTGAAGCCAAGAAATGGTTGAGAAGGCAAAAAATTTTTCGCATTTCTGCTGCTCCAAACGCTTAACCAGAATGGCCCAGGGAAAAAATACACATACCGTTGTAATCGGGCGAGTTTCTACTTTCAGACGCAGCAGGAATTTTTGGGTTTGGTCAATCCGTTCGCGAGATATGGGACTTTGAAGCCAAGAAATGGTTGAGAAGGCAAAAAATTTTTCGCAATTCTGCTGCTCCAAACGCTTAACCAGAATGGTCTAGGGAAAAAATACACATACCGTTGTAATCGGGCGAGTTTCTACTTTCAGTTACAATAGGAATTTTTGGGTCTGGTCAATCCGTTCGCGAGATATGGGACTTTGAAGCTAAGAAATGGTTGACAAGACAACAAATTTTTCGCACTTCTGCTGCTCCAATCGCTTAACCAGAATGGCCTAGGGGAAAAATACACATACCGTTGTAACCGGGCGAGTTTCTACTTTCAGATGCAATAGGAATTTTTGGGTTAGGTCAATCCGTTCGCGAGATATGGGAGTTTGAAGCCAAGAAATGGTTGAGAAGGCAAAAAATTTTTCGCAATTCTGCTGCTCCAAACGCTTAAACAGAATGGCCTACGGAAAAAATACACATACCGTCGTAATCGGGCGAGTTTCTACTTTCAGATGCAATCGGAATTTTTGGGTTATGTCAATCCGTTCGCGAGATATGGGAGTTTGAAGCTAAGAAATGGTTGAGAAGACAACAAATTTTTTGCAATTCTGCTGCTCCAAACGCTTAACCAGAATGGCCTAGGGAAAAAATACGCACACCCTTGTAATCGGGCGAGTTTCTACTTTCAGATGCAATCGGAATTTTTGGGTTATGTCAATCCGTTCGCGAGATATGGGACTTTGAAGCCAAGAAATGGTTGAGAAGGCAAAAAATTTTTCGCATTTCTGCTGCTCCAAACGCTTAACCAGAATGGCCCAGGGAAAAAATACACATACCGTTGTAATCGGGCGAGTTTCTACTTTCAGACGCAGCAGGAATTTTTGGGTTTGGTCAATCCGTTCGCGAGATATGGGACTTTGAAGCCAAGAAATGGTTGAGAAGGCAAAAAATTTTTCGCAATTCTGCTGCTCCAAACGCTTAACCAGAATGGTCTAGGGAAAAAATACACATACCGTTGTAATCGAGCGAGTTTCTACTTTCAGTTACAATAGGAATTTTTGGGTTCGGTGAATCCGTTCGCGAGATATGGGACTTTGAAGCTAAGAAATGGTTGAGAAGACAACAAATTTTTCGCAATTCTGCTGCTCCAAACGCTTAACCAGAATGGGGTAGGGAAAAAATACACATACCGTTGTAATCGGGCGAGTTTCTACTTTCAGATGCAATAGGAATTTTTGGGTTAGGTCAATCCGTTCGCGAGATATGGGAGTTTGAAGCCAAGAAATGGTAGAGAAGGCAAAAAATTGTTCACAATTCTGCTGCTCCAAACGCTTAACCAGAATGGCCTAGGGAAAAAATACACATACCGTTGTAATCGGGCGAGGTTCTACTTTCAGATGCAATAGGCATTTTTGGGTTAGGTTAATCCGTTCGCGAGATATGGGAGTTTGAAGCCAAGAAATGGCTGAGAAGGCAAAAAATTTTTCGCAATTCTGCTGCTTCAAACGCTTAACCAGAATGGCCTAGGGAAAAAATACACATACCGTTGTAATCGGGCGAGTTTCTACTTTCAGTTACAATAGGAATTTTTGGGTCTGGTCAATCCGTTCGCGAGATATGGGACTTTGAAGCTAAGAAATGGTTGACAAGACAACAAATTTTTCGCACTTCTGCTGCGTCAATCGCTTAACGAGAATGGCCTAGGGGAAAAATACACATACAGTTGTAATCGGGCGAGTTTCTACTTTCAGACGCAGCAGGAATTTTGGGTTTGGTCAATCCGTTCGCGAGATATGGGACTTTGAAGCTAAGAAATGGTTGAGAAGGCAACAAATTTTTCGCAATTCTGCTGCTCCAAACGCTTAACCAGAATGGCCTAGGGAAAAAATACACATACCGTTGTAATCGGGCGAGTTTCTACTTTCAGATGCAATAGGAATTTTTGGGTTTGGTCAATCCGTTCGCGAGATATGGGACTTTGAATCTAAGAAATGGTTGAGAAGACAACAAATTTTTCGCATTTCTGCTGCTCCAAACGCTTAACCAGAATGGCCTACGGAAAAAATACACATACCTTTGTAATCGGGCGAGTTTCTACTTTCAGATGCAATCGGAATTTTTGGGTTAGGTCAATCCGTTCGCGAGATATGGGAGTTTGAAGCCAAGAAATGGTAGAGAAGGCAAAAAATTGTTCACAATTCTGCTGCTCCAAACGCTTAACCAGAATAGCCTAGGGAAAAAATTCACATACCGCTGTAATCGGGCGAGGTTCTACTTTCAGATGCAATAGGCATTTTTGGGTTAGGTCAATCCGTTCGCGAGATATGGGAGTTTGAAGCCAAGAAATGGCTGAGAAGGCAAAAAATTTTTCGCAATTCTGCTGCTTCAAACGCTTAACCAGAATGGCCTAGGGAAAAAATACACATACCGTTGTAATCGGGCGAGTTTCTACTTTCAGACGCAGCAGGAATTTTGGGTTTGGTCAATCCGTTCGCGAGATATGGGACTTTGAAGCTAAGAAATGGTTGAGAAGACAACAAATTTTTCGCAATTCTGCTACTCCAAACGCTTAACCAGAATGGCCTAGGGAAAAAATACGCATACCGTTGTAATCGGGCGAGTTTCTACTTTCAGACGCAGCAGGAATTTTGGGTTTGGTCAATCCGTTCGCGAGATATGGGACTTTGAAGCTAAGAAATGGTTGAGAAGACAACAAATTTTTCGCAATTCTGCTACTCCAAACGCTTAACCAGAATGTCCTAGGGAAAAAATACGCATACCGTTGTAATCGGGCGAGTTTCTACATTCAGACGCAGCAGGAATTTTGGGTTTGGTCAATCCGTTCGCGAGATATGGGAGTTTGAAGCCAAGAAATGGTTGAGAAGGCAAAAAATTTTTCGCAATTCTGCTGCTCCAAACGCTTAACCAGAATGGCCCAGGGAAAAAATACACATACCGTTGTAATCGGGCGAGTTTCTACTTTCAGACGCAGCAGAAATTTTTGGGTTTGGTCAATCCGTTCGCGAGATATGGGACTTTGAAGCTAAGAAATGGTTGAGAAGACAACAAATTTTTCGCAATTCTGCTGCTCCAAACGCTTAACCAGAATGGGCTAGGGCAAAAATACACATACCGTTGTAATCGGGAGAGTTTCTACTTTCACAAGCAACAGGAATTTTTGGGTTTGGTCAATCCGTTCGCGAGATATGGGAGTTTGAAGCCAAGAAATGGTTGAGATGGCGTAAAATTTTTCGCAATTCTGCTGATCCAAACGCTTAACCAGAATGGCCTAGGGAAAAAATACACATACCGCTGTAGTCGGGCGAGTGTCTACTTTCAGATGCAATAGGAATTTTTGTGTTAGGTCAATCAGTTCGCGAGATATGGGAGTTTGAAGCCAAGAAATGGTTGAGGAGGCAAAAAATTTTTCGCAATTCTGCTGCTCCAAACGCTTAACCAGAATGGTCTAGGGAAAAAATACACATACCGTTGTAATCGGGCGAGTTTCTACTTCCAGATGCAATAGGAATTTTTGGGTTAGGTCAATCCGTTCGCGAGATATGGTTGTTTGAAGCCAAGAAATGGTAGAGAAGCCAAAAAATTGTTCACAATTCTGGTGCTCCAAACGCTTAACCAGAATGGCCTAGGGAAAAAATACACATACCCTTGTAATCGGGCGAGTTTCTACTTTCAGACGCAGAAGGAATTTTTGGGTTTGGTCAATCCGTTCGCGAGATATGGGAGTATGAAGCCAAGAAATGGTTGAGAAGACAACAAATTTATCGCATTTCTGCTGCTCCAAACGCTTAACCAGAATGGCCTAGGGAAAAAAATACACATACCGTTGTCATCGGGCGAGTTTCTACTTTCGGATGCAAACGGAATTTTTGGGTTAGGTCAATCCGTTCGCGAGATATGGGAGTTTGAAGCCAAGAAATGGTAGAGAAGGCAAAAAATTGTTCACAATTCTGCTGCTCCAAACGCTTAACCAGAATGGCCTAGGGAAAAAATACACATACCGTTGTAATGGGGCGAGGTTCTACTTTCAGATGCAATAGGAATTTTTGGGTTAGGTCAATCCGTTCGCGAGATATGGGAGTTTGAAGCCAAGAAATGGTTGAGAAGGCAAAAATTTTTCGCAATTCTGCTGCTTCAAACGCTTAACCAGAGTGGCCTAGGGAAAAAATACACATACCCTTGTAATCGGGCGAGTTTCTACTTTCAGACGCAGAAGGAATTTTTGGGTTTGGTCAATCCGTTCGCGAGATATGGGACTTTGAATCTAAGAAATGGTTGAGAAGACAACAAATTTTTCGCATTTCTGCTGCTCCAAACGCTTAACCAGAATGGCCTAGGGAAAAAATACACATACCGTTGTAATCGGGCGAGTTTCTACTTTCAGATGCAATAGGAATTTTTGGGTTAGGTCAATCCGTTCGCGAGATATGGGAGTTTGAAGCCAAGAAATGGTTGAGAAGGCAACAAATTTTTCGCAATTCTGCTGCTCCAAACGCTTAACCAGAATGGGGTAGGGAAAAAATACACATACCGTTGTAATCGGGAGAGTTTCTACTTTCACAAGCAACAGGAATTTTTGGGTCTGGTCAATCCGTTCGCGAGATATGGGAGTTTGAAGCCAAGAAATGGTTGAGAAGGCAAAAAATTTTTCGCAATTCTGCTGCTCCAAACGCTTAACCAGAAAGGTCTAGGGAAAAAATACACATACCGTTGTAATCGGGCGAGTTTCTACTTCCAGATCCAATAGGAATTTTTGGGTTAGGTCAATCCGTTCGCGAGATATGGGAGTTTGAAGCCAAGAAATGGTAGAGAAGGCAAAAAATTATTCACAATTCTGCTGCTCCAAACGCTTAACCAGAATGGCCTAGGGAAAAAATACACATACCGTTGTAATCGGGCGAGTTTCTACTTTCAGATGCAATCGGAATTTTTGGGTTAGGTCAATCGGTTCGCGAGATATGGCAGTTTGTAGCAAAGAAATGGTAGAGAAGGCGAAAAATTGTTCACAATTCTGCTGCTCCAAACGCTTAACCAGAATGGCCTAGGGAAAAAATACACATACCGTTGTAATCGGGCGAGGTTCTACTTTCAGATGCAATAGGAATTTTTGGGTTAGGTCAATCCGTTCGCGAGATATGGGAGTATGAAGCCAAGAAATGGTTGAGAAGGCAAAAAATTTTTCGCAATTCTGCTGCTTCAAACGCTTAACCAGAATGGCCTAGGGAAAAAATACACATACCGTTGTAATCGGGCGAGTTTCTACTTTCAGATGCAATAGGAATTTTTGGGTCAGGTCAATCCGTTCGCGAGATATGGGAGTTTGAAGCCAAGAAATGGTTGAGAAGGCAACAAATTTTTCGCAATTCTGCTGCTCCAAACGCTTAACCAGAATGGGGTAGGGAAAAAATACACATACCGTTGTAATCGGGCGAGTTTCTACTTTCAGATGCAATAGGAATTTTTGGGTTAGGTCAATCCGTTCGCGAGATATGGGAGTTTGAAGCTAAGAAATGGTTGAGAAGACAACAAATTTTTCGTATTTCTGCTGCTCCAAACGCTTAACCAGAATGGGCTAGGGAAAAAATACACATACCGTTGTAATCGGGCGAGTTTATACTTTCAGATGCAATAGGAATTTTTGGGTTAGGTCAATCCGTTCGCGACATATGGGAGTTTGAAGCCAAGAAATGGTAGAGAAGGCAAAAAATTTTTCGCAATTCTGCTGCTCCAAACGCTTAACCAGAATGGGGTAGGGAAGAAATACACATACCCTTGTAATCGGGCGAGTTTCTACTTTCAGACGCAAAAGGAATTTTTGGGTTTGGTCAATCCGTTCGCGAGATATGGGACTTTGAATCTAAGAAATGGTTGAGAAGACAACAAATTTTTCGCATTTCTGCTGCTCCAAACGCTTAACCAGAATGGCCTAGGGAAAAAATACACATACCGTTGTAATCGGGCGAGTTTCTACTTTCAGTTACAATAGGAATTTTTGGGTCTGGTCAATCCGTTCGCGGGATATGGGACTTTGAAGCTAAGAAATGGTTGACAAGACAACAAATTTTTCGCACTTCTGCTGCTCCAATCGCTTAACCAGAATGGGCTAGGGGAAAAAAACACATACCGTTGTAATCGGGCGAGTTTCTACTTTCAGACGCAGCAGGAATTTTGGGTTTGGTCAATCCGTTCGCGAGATATGGGACTTTGAAACTAAGATATGGTTGAGAAGACAACAAATTTTTCGCAATTCTGCTGCTCCAAACGCTTAACCAGAATGGGCTAGGGCAAAAATACACACTCCGTTGTAATCGGGCGAGTTTCTACTTTCAGATGCAATAGGAATTTTTGGGTTAGGTCAATCCGTTCGCGAGATATGGGAGTTTGAAGCCAAGAAATGGTAGAGAAGGCGAAAAATTGTTCACAGTTCTGCTGCTCCAAACGCTTAACCAGAATGGCCTAGGGAAAAAATACACTTACCGTTGTAATCGGGCGAGTTTCTACTTTCAGTTACAATAGGAATTTTTGGGTCTGGTCAATCCGTTCGCGAGATATGGGACTTTGAAGCTAAGAAATGGTTGACAAGACAACAAATTTTTCGCACTTCTGCTGCTCCAATCGCTTAACCAGAATGGCCTAGGGGAAAAATACACATACCGTTGTAACCGGGCGAGTTTCTACTTTCAGATGCAATAGGAGTTTTTGGGTTAGGTCAATCCGTTCGCGAGATATGGGAGTTTGAAGCCAAGAAATGGTTGAGAAGGCAAAAATTTGTCGCAATTCTGCTGCTTCAAACGCTTAACCAGAGTGGCCTAGGGAAAAAATACACATACCCTTGTAATCGGGCGAGTTTCTACTTTCAGACGCAGAAGGAATTTTTGGGTTTGGTCAATCCGTTCGCGAGATATGGGACTTTGAATCTAAGAAATGGTTGAGAAGACAACAAATTTTTCGCATTTCTGCTGCTCCAAACGCTTAACCAGAATGGCCTAGGGAAAAAATACACATACCGTTATAATCGGGCGAGTTTCTACTTTCAGATGCAATAGGAATTTTTGGGTTAGGTCAATCCGTTCGCGAGATATGGGAGTTTGAAGCCAAGAAATGGTTGAGAAGGCAACAAATTTTTCGCAATTCTGCTGCTCCAAACGCTTAACCAGAATGGGGTAGGGAAAAAATACACATACCGTTGTAATCGGGAGAGTTTCTACTTTCACAAGCAACAGGAATTTTTGGGTCTGGTCAATCCGTTCGCGAGATATGGGAGTTTGAAGCCAAGAAATGGTTGAGAAGGCAACAAATTTATCGCACTTCTGCTGCTCCAAACGCTTAACCAGAATGGCCTAGGGAAAAAATACACATACCGTTGTCATCGGGCGAGTTTCTACTTTCGGATGCAAACGGAATTTTTGGGTTAGGTCAATCCGTTCGCGAGATATGGGAGTTTGAAGCCAAGAAATGGTAGAGAAGGCAAAAAATTGTTCACAATTCTGCTGCTCCAAACGCTTAACCAGAATGGCCTAGGGAAAAAATACACATACCGTTGTAATGGGGCGAGGTTCTACTTTCAGATGCAATAGGAATTTTTGGGTTAGGTCAATCCGTTCGCGAGATATGGGAGTTTGAAGCCAAGAAATGGTTGAGAAGGCAAAAATTTTTCGCAATTCTGCTGCTTCAAACGCTTAACCAGAGTGGCCTAGGGAAAAAATACACATACCCTTGTAATCGGGGAGTTTCTACTTTCAGACGCAGAAGGAATTTTTGGGTTTGGTCAATCCGTACGCGAGATATGGGACTTTGAATCTAAGAAATGGTTGAGAAGACAACAAATTTTTCGCATTTCTGCTGCTCCAAACGCTTAACCAGAATGGCCTAGGGAAAAAATACACATACCGTTGTAATCGGGCGAGTTTCTACTTTCAGATGCAATAGGAATTTTTGGGTTAGGTCAATCCGTTCGCGAGATATGGGAGTTTGAAGCCAAGAAATGGTTGAGAAGGCAACAAATTTTTCGCAATTCTGCTGCTCCAAACGCTTAACCAGAATGGGGTAGGGAAAAAATACACATACCGTTGTAATCGGGAGAGTTTCTACTTTCACAAGCAACAGGAATTTTTGGGTCTGGTCAATCCGTTCGCGAGATATGGGAGTTTGAAGCCAAGAAATGGTTGAGAAGGCAAAAAATTTTTCGCAATTCTGCTGCTCCAAACGCTTAACCAGAAAGGTCTAGGGAAAAAATATACATACCGTTGTAATCGGGCGAGTTTCTACTTCCAGATCCAATAGGAATTTTTGGGTTAGGTCAATCCGTTCGCGAGATATGGGAGTTTGAAGCCTAGAAATGGTAGAGAAGGCAAAAAATTATTCACAATTCTGCTGCTCCAAACGCTTAACCAGAATGGCCTAGGGAAAAAATACACATACCGTTGTAATCGGGCGAGTTTCTACTTTCAGATGCAATCGGAATTTTTGGGTTAGGTCAATCGGTTCGCGAGATATGGCAGTTTGAAGCAAAGAAATGGTAGAGAAGGCGAAAAATTGTTCACAATTCTGCTGCTCCAAACGCTTAACCAGAATGGCCTAGGGAAAAAATACACATACCGTTGTAATCGGGCGAGGTTCTACTTTCAGATGCAATAGGAATTTTTGGGTTGGGTCAATCCGTTCGCGAGATATGGGAGTATGAAGCCAAGAAATGGTTGAGAAGGCAAAAAATTTTTCGCAATTCTGCTGCTTCAAACGCTTAACCAGAATGGCCTAGGGAAAAAATACACATACCGTTGTAATCGGGCGAGTTTCTACTTTCAGATGCAATAGGAATTTTTGGGTCAGGTCAATCCGTTCGCGAGATATGGGAGTTTGAAGCCAAGAAATGGTTGAGAAGGCAACAAATTTTTCGCAATTCTGCTGCTCCAAACGCTTAACCAGAATGGGGTAGGGAAAAAATACACATACCGTTGTAATCGGGCGAGTTTCTACTTTCAGATGCAATAGGAATTTTTGGGTTAGGTCAATCCGTTCGCGAGATATGGGAGTTTGAAGCTAAGAAATGGTTGAGAAGACAACAAATTTTTCGTATTTCTGCTGCTCCAAACGCTTAACCAGAATGGGCTAGGGAAAAAATACACATACCGTTGTAATCGGGCGAGTTTATACTTTCAGATGCAATAGGAATTTTTGGGTTAGGTCAATCCGTTCGCGACATATGGGAGTTTGAAGCCAAGAAATGGTAGAGAGGGCAAAAAATTTTTCGCAATTCTGCTGCTCCAAACGCTTAACCAGAATGGGGTAGGGAAGAAATACACATACCCTTGTAATCGGGCGAGTTTCTACTTTCAGACGCAAAAGGAATTTTTGGGTTTGGTCAATCCGTTCGCGAGATATGGGACTTTGAATCTAAGAAATGGTTGAGAAGACAACAAATTTTTCGCATTTCTGCTGCTCCAAACGCTTAACCAGAATGGCCTAGGGAAAAAATACACATACCGTTGTAATCGGGCGAGTTTCTACTTTCAGTTACAATAGGAATTTTTGGGTCTGGTCAATCCGTTCGCGGGATATGGGACTTTGAAGCTAAGAAATGGTTGACAAGACAACAAATTTTTCGCACTTCTGCTGCTCCAATCGCTTAACCAGAATGGGCTAGGGGAAAAAAACACATACCGTTGTAATCGGGCGAGTTTCTACTTTCAGACGCAGCAGGAATTTTGGGTTTGGTCAATCCGTTCGCGAGATATGGGACTTTGAAACTAAGATATGGTTGAGAAGACAACAAATTTTTCGCAATTCTGCTGCTCCAAACGCTTAACCAGAATGGGCTAGGGCAAAAATACACACTCCGTTGTAATCGGGCGAGTTTCTACTTTCAGATGCAATAGGAATTTTTGGGTTAGGTCAATCCGTTCGCGAGATATGGGAGTTTGAAGCCAAGAAATGGTAGAGAAGGCGAAAAATTGTTCACAGTTCTGCTGCTCCAAACGCTTAACCAGAATGGCCTAGGGAAAAAATACACTTACCGTTGTAATCGGGCGAGTTTCTACTTTCAGTTACAATAGGAATTTTTGGGTCTGGTCAATCCGTTCGCGAGATATGGGACTTTGAAGCTAAGAAATGGTTGACAAGACAACAAATTTTTCGCACTTCTGCTGCTCCAATCGCTTAACCAGAATGGCCTAGGGGAAAAATACACATACCGTTGTAACCGGGCGAGTTTCTACTTTCAGATGCAATAGGAGTTTTTGGGTTAGGTCAATCCGTTCGCGAGATATGGGAGTTTGAAGCCAAGAAATGGTTGAGAAGGCAAAAATTTGTCGCAATTCTGCTGCTTCAAACGCTTAACCAGAGTGGCCTAGGGAAAAAATACACATACCCTTGTAATCGGGCGAGTTTCTACTTTCAGACGCAGAAGGAATTTTTGGGTTTGGTCAATCCGTTCGCGAGATATGGGACTTTGAATCTAAGAAATGGTTGAGAAGACAACAAATTTTTCGCATTTCTGCTGCTCCAAACGCTTAACCAGAATGGCCTAGGGAAAAAATACACATACCGTTATAATCGGGCGAGTTTCTACTTTCAGATGCAATAGGAATTTTTGGGTTAGGTCAATCCGTTCGCGAGATATGGGAGTTTGAAGCCAAGAAATGGTTGAGAAGGCAACAAATTTTTCGCAATTCTGCTGCTCCAAACGCTTAACCAGAATGGGGTAGGGAAAAAATACACATACCGTTGTAATCGGGAGAGTTTCTACTTTCACAAGCAACAGGAATTTTTGGGTCTGGTCAATCCGTTCGCGAGATATGGGAGTTTGAAGCCAAGAAATGGTTGAGAAGGCAACAAATTTATCGCACTTCTGCTGCTCCAAACGCTTAACCAGAATGGCCTAGGGAAAAAATACACATACCGTTGTCATCGGGCGAGTTTCTACTTTCGGATGCAAACGGAATTTTTGGGTTAGGTCAATCCGTTCGCGAGATATGGGAGTTTGAAGCCAAGAAATGGTAGAGAAGGCAAAAAATTGTTCACAATTCTGCTGCTCCAAACGCTTAACCAGAATGGCCTAGGGAAAAAATACACATACCGTTGTAATGGGGCGAGGTTCTACTTTCAGATGCAATAGGAATTTTTGGGTTAGGTCAATCCGTTCGCGAGATATGGGAGTTTGAAGCCAAGAAATGGTTGAGAAGGCAAAAATTTTTCGCAATTCTGCTGCTTCAAACGCTTAACCAGAGTGGCCTAGGGAAAAAATACACATACCCTTGTAATCGGGGAGTTTCTACTTTCAGACGCAGAAGGAATTTTTGGGTTTGGTCAATCCGTACGCGAGATATGGGACTTTGAATCTAAGAAATGGTTGAGAAGACAACAAATTTTTCGCATTTCTGCTGCTCCAAACGCTTAACCAGAATGGCCTAGGGAAAAAATACACATACCGTTGTAATCGGGCGAGTTTCTACTTTCAGATGCAATAGGAATTTTTGGGTTAGGTCAATCCGTTCGCGAGATATGGGAGTTTGAAGCCAAGAAATGGTTGAGAAGGCAACAAATTTTTCGCAATTCTGCTGCTCCAAACGCTTAACCAGAATGGGGTAGGGAAAAAATACACATACCGTTGTAATCGGGAGAGTTTCTACTTTCACAAGCAACAGGAATTTTTAGGTCTGGTCAATCCGTTCGCGAGATATGGGAGTTTGAAGCCAAGAAATGGTTGAGAAGGCAAAAAATTTTTCGCAATTCTGCTGCTCCAAACGCTTAACCAGAAAGGTCTAGGGAAAAAATATACATACCGTTGTAATCGGGCGAGTTTCTACTTCCAGATCCAATAGGAATTTTTGGGTTAGGTCAATCCGTTCGCGAGATATGGGAGTTTGAAGCCTAGAAATGGTAGAGAAGGCAAAAATTATTCACAATTCTGCTGCTCCAAACGCTTAACCAGAATGGCCTAGGGAAAAAATACACATACCGTTGTAATCGGGCGAGTTTCTACTTTCAGATGCAATCGGAATTTTTGGGTTAGGTCAATCGGTTCGCGAGATATGGCAGTTTGAAGCAAAGAAATGGTAGAGAAGGCGAAAAATTGTTCACAATTCTGCTGCTCCAAACGCTTAACCAGAATGGCCTAGGGAAAAAATACACATACCGTTGTAATCGGGCGAGGTTCTACTTTCAGATGCAATAGGAATTTTTGGGTTGGGTCAATCCGTTCGCGAGGTATGGGAGTATGAAGCCAAGAAATGGTTGAGAAGGCAAAAAATTTTTCGCAATTCTGCTGCTTCAAACGCTTAACCAGAATGGCCTAGGGAAAAAATACACATACCGTTGTAATCGGGCGAGTTTCTACTTTCAGATGCAATAGGAATTTTTGGGTTAGGTCAATCCGTTCGCGACATATGGGAGTTTGAAGCCAAGAAATGGTAGAGAAGGCAAAAAATTTTTCGCAATTCTGCTGCTCCAAACGCTTAACCAGAATGGGGTAGGGAAGAAATACACATACCCTTGTAATCGGGCGAGTTTCTACTTTCAGACGCAAAAGGAATTTTTGGGTTTGGTCAATCCGTTCGCGAGATATGGGACTTTGAATCTAAGAAATGGTTGAGAAGACAACAAATTTTTCGCATTTCTGCTGCTCCAAACGCTTAACCAGAATGGCCTAGGGAAAAAATACACATACCGTTGTAATCGGGCGAGTTTCTACTTTCAGTTACAATAGGAATTTTTGGGTCTGGTCAATCCGTTCGCGGGATATGGGACTTTGAAGCTAAGAAATGGTTGACAAGACAACAAATTTTTCGCACTTCTGCTGCTCCAATCGCTTAACCAGAATGGGCTAGGGGAAAAAAACACATACCGTTGTAATCGGGCGAGTTTCTACTTTCAGACGCAGCAGGAATTTTGGGTTTGGTCAATCCGTTCGCGAGATATGGGACTTTGAAACTAAGATATGGTTGAGAAGACAACAAATTTTTCGCAATTCTGCTGCTCCAAACGCTTAACCAGAATGGGCTAGGGCAAAAATACACACTCCGTTGTAATCGGGCGAGTTTCTACTTTCAGATGCAATAGGAATTTTTGGGTTAGGTCAATCCGTTCGCGAGATATGGGAGTTTGAAGCCAAGAAATGGTAGAGAAGGCGAAAAATTGTTCACAATTCTGCTGCTCCAAACGCTTAACCAGAATGGCCTAGGGAAAAAATACACTTACCGTTGTAATCGGGCGAGTTTCTACTTTCAGTTACAATAGGAATTTTTGGGTCTGGTCAATCCGTTCGCGAGATATGGGACTTTGAAGCTAAGAAATGGTTGACAAGACAACAAATTTTTCGCACTTCTGCTGCTCCAATCGCTTAACCAGAATGGCCTAGGGGAAAAATACACATACCGTTGTAACCGGGCGAGTTTCTACTTTCAGATGCAATAGGAATTTTTGGGTTAGGTCAATCCGTTCGCGAGATATGGGAATTTGAAGCCAAGAAATGGTTGAGAAGGCAAAAATTTGTCGCAATTCTGCTGCTTCAAACGCTTAACCAGAGTGGCCTAGGGAAAAAATACACATACCCTTGTAATCGGGCGAGTTTCTACTTTCAGACGCAGAAGGAATTTTTGGGTTCGGTCAATCCGTTCGCGAGATATGGGACTTTGAATCTAAGAAATGGTTGAGAAGACAACAAATTTTTCGCATTTCTGCTGCTCCAAACGCTTAACCAGAATGGCCTAGGGAAAAAATACACATACCGTTATAATCGGGCGAGTTTCTACTTTCAGATGCAATAGGAATTTTTGGGTTAGGTCAATCCGTTCGCGAGATATGGGAGTTTGAAGCCAAGAAATGGTTGAGAAGGCAACAAATTTTTCGCAATTCTGCTGCTCCAAACGCTTAACCAGAATGGGGTAGGGAAAAAATACACATACCGTTGTAATCGGGAGAGTTTCTACTTTCACAAGCAACAGGAATTTTTGGGTCTGGTCAATCCGTTCGCGAGATATGGGAGTTTGAAGCCAAGAAATGGTTGAGAAGGCAAAAAATTTTTCGCAATTCTGCTGCTCCAAACGCTTAACCAGAAAGGTCTAGGGAAAAAATACACATACCGTTGTAATCGGGCGAGTTTCTACTTCCAGATCCAATAGGAATTTTTGGGTTAGGTCAATCCGTTCGCGAGATATGGGAGTTTGAAGCCAAGAAATGGTAGAGAAGGCAAAAAATTATTCACAATTCTGCTGCTCCAAACGCTTAACCAGAATGGCCTAGGGAAAAAATACACATACCGTTGTAATCGGGCGAGTTTCTACTTTCAGATGCAATCGGAATTTTTGGGTTAGGTCAATCGGTTCGCGAGATATGGGAGTTTGAAGCCAAGAAATGGTTGAGATGGCGTAAAATTTTTCGCAATTCTGCTGATCCAAACGCTTAACCAGAATGGCCTAGGGAAAAAATACACATACCGCTGTAGTCGGGCGAGTGTCTACTTTCAGATGCAATAGGAATTTTTGTGTTAGGTCAATCAGTTCGCGAGATATGGGAGTTTGAAGCCAAGAAATGGTTGAGGAGGCAAAAAATTTTTCGCAATTCTGCTGCTCCAAACGCTTAACCAGAATGGTCTAGGGAAAAAATACACATACCGTTGTAATCGGGCGAGTTTCTACTTCCAGATGCAATAGGAATTTTTGGGTTAGGTCAATCCGTTCGCGAGATATGGTTGTTTGAAGCCAAGAAATGGTAGAGAAGCCAAAAAATTGTTCACAATTCTGGTGCTCCAAACGCTTAACCAGAATGGCCTAGGGAAAAAATACACATACCCTTGTAATCGGGCGAGTTTCTACTTTCAGACGCAGAAGGAATTTTTGGGTTTGGTCAATCCGTTCGCGAGATATGGGAGTATGAAGCCAAGAAATGGTTGAGAAGACAACAAATTTATCGCATTTCTGCTGCTCCAAACGCTTAACCAGAATGGCCTAGGGAAAAAATACACATACCGTTGTCATCGGGCGAGTTTCTACTTTCGGATGCAAACGGAATTTTTGGGTTAGGTCAATCCGTTCGCGAGATATGGGAGTTTGAAGCCAAGAAATGGTAGAGAAGGCAAAAAATTATTCACAATTCTGCTGCTCCAAACGCTTAACCAGAATGGCCTAGGGAAAAAATACACATACCGTTGTAATCGGGCGAGTTTCTACTTTCAGATGCAATCGGAATTTTTGGGTTAGGTCAATCGGTTCGCGAGATATGGGAGTTTGAAGCAAAGAAATGGTAGAGAAGGCGAAAAATTGTTCACAATTCTGCTGCTCCAGACGCTTAACCAGAATGGCCTAGGGAAAAAATACACATACCGTTGTAACCGGGCGAGGTTCTACTTTCAGATGCAATAGGAATTTTTGGGTTAGGTCAATCCGTTCGCGAGATATGGGAGTATGAAGCCAAGAAATGGTTGAGAAGGCAAAAAATTTTTCGCAATTCTGCTGCTTCAAACGCTTAACCAGAATGGCCTAGGGAAAAAATACACATACCGTTGTAATCGGGCGAGTTTCTACTTTCAGATGCAATAGGAATTTTTGGGTTAGGTCAATCCGTTCGCGAGATATGGGAGTTTGAAGCTAAGAAATGGTTGAGAAGACAACAAATTTTTCGTATTTCTGCTGCTCCAAACGCTTAACCAGAATGGGCTAGGGAAAAAATACACATACCGTTGTAATCGGGCGAGTTTCTACTTTCAGATGCAATAGGAATTTTTGGGTTAGGTCAATCCGTTCGCGAGATATGGGAGTTTGATGCTAAGAAATGGTTGAGAAGACAACAAATTTTTCGTATTTCTGCTGCTCCAAACGCTTAACCAGAATGGGCTAGGGAAAAAATACACATACCGTTGTAATCGGGCGAGTTTATACTTTCAGATGCAATAGGAATTTTTGGGTAAGGTCAATCCGTTCGCGACATATGGGAGTTTGAAGCCAAGAAATGGTAGAGAAGGCAAAAAATTTTTCGCAATTCTGCTGCTCCAAACGCTTAACCAGAATGGGGTAGGGAAGAAATACACATACCGTTGTAATCGGGAGAGTTTCTACTTTCAGACGCAACAGGAATTTTTGGGTTTGGTCAATCCGTTCGCGAGATATGGGACTTTGAAGCTAAGAAATGGTTGAGAAGACAACAAATTTTTCGCAATTCTGCTGCTCCAAACGCTTAACCAGAATGGGGTAGGGAAAAAATACACATACCGTTGTAATCGGGAGAGTTTCTACTTTCACAAGCAACAGGAATTTTTGGGTTTGGTCAATCCGTTCGCGAGATATGGGAGTTTGAAGCCAAGAAATGGTTGAGATGGCATAAAATTTTTCGCAATTCTGCTGATCCAAACGCTTAACCAGAATGGCCTAGGGAAAAAATACACATACCGCTGTAGTCGGGCGAGTGTCTACTTTCAGATGCAATAGGAATTTTTGGGTTAGGTCAATCCTTTCGCGAGATATGGGAGTTTGAAGCCAAGAAATGGTTGAGGAGGCAAAAAATTTTTCGCAATTCTGCTGCTCCAAACGCTTAACCAGAATGGTCTAGGGAATAAATACACATACCGTTGTAATCGGGCGAGTTTCTACATTCAGATGCAATAGGAATTTTTGGGTCAGGTCAATCCGTTCGCGAGATATGGGAGTTTGAAGCTAAGAAATGGTTGAGAAGACAACAAATTTTTCGCATTTCTGCTGCTCCAAACGCTTAACCAGAATGGGCTAGGGAAAAAATACACATACCGTTATAATCGGGCGAGTTTCTACTTTCAGATGCAATAGGAATTTTTGGGTTAGGTCAATCCGTTCGCGAGATATGGGAGCTTGAAGCCAAGAAATGGTAGAGAAGGCAAAAAATTTTTCGCAATTCTGCTGCTCCAAACGCTTAACCAGAATGGGGTAGGGAAAAAATACACATACCGTTGTAATCGGGAGAGTTTCTACTTTCAGACGCAACAGGAATTTTTGGGTTTGGTCAATCCGTTCGCGAGATATGGGAGTTTGAAGCCAAGAAATGGTTGAGAAGGCAAAAAATTTTTCGCAATTCTGCTGCTCCAAACGCTTAAACAGAATGGCCTACGGAAAAAATACACATACAGTTGTAATCGGGCGAGTTTCTACTATCAGATGCAATCGGAATTTTTGGGTTATGTCAATCCGTTCGCGAGATATGGGAGTTTGAAGCCAAGAAATGGTTGAGAAGGCAAAAAATTTTTCGCAATTCTGCTGCTCCAAACGCTTAACCAGAATGGTCTAGGGAAAAAATACACACACCGTTGTAATCGGGCGAGTTTCTACTTCCAGATGCAATAGGAATTTTTGGGTTAGGTCAATCCGTTCGCGAGATATGGGAGTTTGAAGCCAAGAAATGGTTGAGAAGGCAACAAATTTTTCGCAATTCTGCTTCTCCAAACGCTTAACCAGAATGGGGTAGGGAAAAAATACACATACCGTTGTAATCGGGCGAGTTTCTACTTTCAGATGCAATAGGAATTTTTGGGTTAGGTCAATCCGTTCGCGAGATATGGGAGTTTGAAGCTAAGAAATGGTTGAGAAGACAACAAATTTTTCGTATTTCTGCTGCTCCAAACGCTTAACCAGAATGGGCTAGGGAAAAAATACACATACCGTTGTAATCGGGCGAGCTTCTACTTTCAGATGCAATAGGAATTTTTGGGTTAGGTCAATCCGTTCGCGAGATATGGGAGTTTGATGCTAAGAAATGGTTGAGAAGACAACAAATTTTTCGTATTTCTGCTGCTCCAAACGCTTAACCAGAATGGGCTAGGGAAAAAATACACATACCGTTGTAATCGGGCGAGTTTATACTTTCAGATGCAATAGGAATTTTTGGGTTAGGTCAATCCGTTCGCGACATATGGGAGTTTGAAGCCAAGAAATGGTAGAGAAGGCAAAAAATTTTTCGCAATTCTGCTGCTCCAAACGCTTAACCAGAATGGGGTAGGGAAGAAATACACATACCGTTGTAATCGGGAGAGTTTCTCCTTTCAGACGCAACAGGAATTTTTGGGTTTGGTCAATCCGTTCGCGAGATATGGGAGTTTGAAGCCAAGAAATGGTATAGAAGGCAAAAAATTGTTCACAATTCTGCTGCTCCAAACGCTTAACCAGAATGGCCTAGGGAAAAAATACACATACCGTTGTAATCGGGCGAGGTTCTACTTTCAGATGCAATAGGAATTTTTGGGTTAGGTCAATCCGTTCGCGAGATATGGGAGTTTGAAGCCAAGAAATGGTTGAGAAGGCAAAAATTTTTCGCAATTCTGCTGCTTCAAACGCTTAACCAGAGTGGCCTCGGGAAAAAATACACATACCCTTGTAATCGGGCGAGTTTCTACTTTCAGACGCAGAAGGAATTTTTGGGTTTGGTCAATCCGTTCGCGAGATATGGGACTTTGAATCTAAGAAATGGTTGAGAAGACAACAAATTTTTCGCATTTCTGCTGCTCCAAACGCTTAACCAGAATGGCCTAGGGAAAAAATACACATACCGTTGTAATCGGGCGAGTTTCTACTTTCAGATGCAATAGGAATTTTTGGGTTAGGTCAATCCGTTCGCGAGATATGGGAGTTTGAAGCCAAGAAATGGTTGAGAAGGCAACAAATTTTTCGCAATTCTGCTGCTCCAAACGCTTAACCAGAATGGGGTAGGGAAAAAATACACATACCGTTGTAATCGGGAGAGTTTCTACTTTCACAAGCAACAGGAATTTTTGGGTTTGGTCAATCCGTTCGCGAGATATGGGAGTTTGAAGCCAAGAAATGGTTGAGAAGGCAAAAAATTTTTCGCAATTCTGCTGCTCCAAACGCTTAACCAGAAAGGTCTAGGGAAAAAATACACATACTGTTGTAATCGGGGGAGTTTCTACTTTCAGATGCAGTAGGAATTTTTGGGTTAGGTCAATCCGTTCGCGAGATATGGGAGTTTGAAGCCAAGAAATGGTTGAGAAGGCAAAAAATTGTTCACAATTCTGCTGCTCCAAACGCTTAACCAGAATGGGGTAGGGAAGAAATACACATACCGTTGTAATCGGGAGAGTTTCTACTTTCAGACGCAACAGGAATATTTGGGTTTGGTCAATCCGTTCGCGAGATATGGGAGTTTGAAGCCAAGAAATGGTTGAGAAGGCAAAAAATTTTTCGCAATTCTGCTGCTCCAAACGCTTAAACAGAATGGCCTAGGGAAAAAATACACATACCGTTGTAATCGGGCGAGTTTCTACTTTCAGATGCAATCGGAATTTTTAGGTTATGTCAATCCGTTCGCGAGATATGGGAGTTTGAAG
Organism: Ptiloglossa arizonensis; assembly: GCF_051014685.1. Taxonomy (NCBI): domain Eukaryota; kingdom Metazoa; phylum Arthropoda; class Insecta; order Hymenoptera; family Colletidae; genus Ptiloglossa; species Ptiloglossa arizonensis. Next base: position 78,648 of record NW_027478818.1, on the reverse strand, counting down.
CCAAGAAATGGTTGAGAAGGCAAAAAATTTTTCGCAATTCTGCTGCTCCAAACGCTTAAACAGAATGGCCCAGGGAAAAAATACGCATACCGTTGTAATCGGGCGAGTTTCTACTTTCAGACGCAGCAGGAATTTTTGGGTTAGGTCAATCCGTTCGCGAGATATGGGAGTTTGAAGCCAAGAAATGGTAGAGAAGGCGAAAAATTGTTCACAATTCTGCTGCTCCAAACGCTTAACCAGAACGGCCTAGGGAAAAAATACACATACCGTTGTAATCGGGCGAGGTTCTACTTTCAGATGCAATAGGAATTTTTGGGTTAGGTCAATCCGTTCGCGAGATATGGGAGTTTGAAGCCAAGAAATGGTTGAGAAGGCAAAAAATTTTTCGCAATTCTGCTGCTTCAAACGCTTAACCAGAATGGCCTAGGGAAAAAATACACATACCGTTGTAATCGGGCGAGTTTCTACTTTCAGTTACAATAGGAATTTTTGGGTCTGGTCAATCCGTTCGCGAGATATGGGACTTTGAAGCTAAGAAATGGTTGACAAGACAACAAATTTTTCGCAATTCTGCTGCTCCAATCGCTCAACCAGAATGGCCTAGGGGAAAAATACACATACCGTTGTAACCGGGCGAGTTTCTACTTTCAGATGCAATAGGAATTTTTGGGTCAGGTCAATCCGTTCGCGAGATATGGGAGTTTGAAGCCAAGAAATGGTTGAGAAGGCAAGAAATTTTTCGCAATTCTGCTGCTCCAAACGCTTAACCAGAATGGGGTAGGGAAAAAATACACATACCGTTGTAATCGGGCGAGTTTCTACTTTCAGATGCAATAGGAATTTTTGGGTTAGGTCAATCCGTTCGCGAGATATGGGAGTTTGAAGCTAAGAAATGGTTGAGAAGACAACAAATTTTTCGTATTTCTGCTGCTCCAAACGCTTAACCAGAATGGGCTAGGGAAAAAATACACATACCGTTGTAATCGGGCGAGTTTATACTTTCAGATGCAATAGGAATTTTTGGGTTAGGTCAATCCGTTCGCGACATATGGGAGTTTGAAGCCAAGAAATGGTAGAGAAGGCAAAAAATTTTTCGCAATTCTGCTGCTCCAAACGCTTAACCAGAATGGGGTAGGGAAGAAATACACATACCGTTGTAATCGGGAGAGTTTCTACTTTCAGACGCAACAGGAATATTTGGGTTTGGTCAATCCGTTCGCGAGATATGGGAGTTTGAAGCCAAGAAATGGTTGAGAAGGCAAAAAATTTTTCGCAATTCTGCTGCTCCAAACGCTTAAACAGAATGGCCTAGGGAAAAAATACACATACCGTTGTAATCGGGCGAGCTTCTACTTTCAGATGCAATCGGAATTTTTGGGTTATGTCAATCCGTTCGCGAGATATGGGAGTTTGAAGCCAAGAAATGGTTGAGAAAGCAAAAAATTTTTCGCAATTCTGCTGCTCCAAACGCTTAAACAGAATGGCCCAGGGAAAAAATACGCATACCGTTGTAATCGGGCGAGTTTCTACTTTCAGACGCAGCAGGAATTTTTGGGTTTGGTCAATCCGTTCGCGAGATATGGGACTTTGAAGCCAAGAAATGGTAGAGAAGGCGAAAAATTGTTCACAATTCTGCTGCTCCAAACGCTTAACCAGAATGGCCTAGGGAAAAAATACACATACCGTTGTAATCGGGCGAGGTTCTACTTTCAGATGCAATAGGAATTTTTGGGTTAGGTCAATCCGTTCGCGAGATATGGGAGTTTGAAGCCAAGAAATGGTTGAGAAGGCAAAAAATTTTTCGCAATTCTGCTGCTTCAAACGCTTAACCAGAATGGCCTAGGGAAAAAATACACATACCGTTGTAATCGGGCGAGTTTCTACTTTCAGTTACAATAGGAATTTTGGGTCTGGTCAATCCGTTCGCGAGATATGGGACTTTGAAGCTAAGAAATGGTTGACAAGACAACAAATTTTTCGCAATTCTGCTGCTCCAATCGCTTAACCAGAATGGCCTAGGGGAAAAATACACATACCGTTGTAATCGGGCGAGTTTCTACTTCCAGATCCAATAGGAATTTTTGGGTTAGGTCAATCCGTTCGCGAGATATGGGAGTTTGAAGCCAAGAAATGGTAGAGAAGGCAAAAAATTATTCACAATTCTGCTGCTCCAAACGCTTAACCAGAATGGCCTAGGGAAAAAATACACATACCGTTGTAATCGGGCGAGTTTCTACTTTCAGATGCAATCGGAATTTTTGGGTTAGGTCAATCGGTTCGCGAGATATGGGAGTTTGAAGCAAAGAAATGGTAGAGAAGGCGAAAAATTGTTCACAATTCTGCTGCTCCAAACGCTTAACCAGAATGGCCTAGGGAAAAAATACACATACCGTTGTAATCGGGCGAGGTTCTACTTTCAGATGCAATAGGAATTTTTGGGTTAGGTCAATCCGATCGCGAGATATGGGAGTATGAAGCCAAGAAATGGTTGAGAAGGCAAAAAATTTTTCGCAATTCTGCTGCTTCAAACGCTTAACCAGAATGGCCTAGGGAAAAAATACACATACCGTTGTAATCGGGCGAGTTTCTACTTTCAGATGCAATAGGAATTTTTGGGTCAGGTCAATCCGTTCGCGAGATATGGGAGTTTGAAGCCAAGAAATGGTTGAGAAGGCAACAAATTTTTCGCAATTCTGCTTCTCCAAACGCTTAACCAGAATGGGGTAGGGAAAAAATACACATACCGTTGTAATCGGGCGAGTTTCTACTTTCAGATGCAATAGGAATTTTTGGGTTAGGTCAATCCGTTCGCGAGATATGGGAGTTTGAAGCTAAGAAATGGTTGAGAAGGCAAAAAATTTTTCGCAATTCTGCTGCTCCAAACGCTTAACCAGAAAGGTCTAGGGAAAAAATACACATACTGTTGTAATCGGGGGAGTTTCTACTTTCAGATGCAGTAGGAATTTTTGGGTTAGGTCAATCCGTTCGCGAGATATGGGAGTTTGAAGCCAAGAAATGGTTGAGAAGGCAAAAAATTGTTCACAATTCTGCTGCTCCAAACGCTTAACCAGAATGGGGTAGGGAAGAAATACACATACCGTTGTAATCGGGAGAGTTTCTACTTTCAGACGCAACAGGAATATTTGGGTTTGGTCAATCCGTTCGCGAGATATGGGAGTTTGAAGCCAAGAAATGGTTGAGAAGGCAAAAAATTTTTCGCAATTCTGCTGCTCCAAACGCTTAAACAGAATGGCCTAGGGAAAAAATACACATACCGTTGTAATCGGGCGAGTTTCTACTTTCAGATGCAATCGGAATTTTTAGGTTATGTCAATCCGTTCGCGAGATATGGGAGTTTGAAGCCAAGAAATGGTTGAGAAGGCAAAAAATTTTTCGCAATTCTGCTGCTCCAAACGCTTAAACAGAATGGCCCAGGGAAAAAATACGCATACCGTTGTAATCGGGCGAGTTTCTACTTTCAGACGCAGCAGGAATTTTTGGGTTAGGTCAATCCGTTCGCGAGATATGGGAGTTTGAAGCCAAGAAATGGTAGAGAAGGCGAAAAATTGTTCACACTTCTGCTGCTCCAAACGCTTAACCAGAATGGCCTAGGGAAAAAATACACATACCGTTGTAATCGGGCGAGGTTCTACTTTCAGATGCAATAGGAATTTTTGGGTTAGGTCAATCCGTTCGCGAGATATGGGAGTTTGAAGCCAAGAAATGGTTGAGAAGGCAAAAAATTTTTCGCAATTCTGCTGCTTCAAACGCTTAACCAGAATGGGGTAGGGAAAAAATAAACATACCGTTGTAATCGGGGGAGTGCCTACTTTCACAAGCAACAGGAATTTTTGGGTCTGGTCAATCCGTTCGCGAGATATGGGACTTTGAAGCTAAGAAATGGTTGACAAGACAACAAATTTTTCGCAATTCTGCTGCTCCAATCGCTCAACCAGAATGGCCTAGGGGAAAAATACACATACCGTTGTAACCGGGCGAGTTTCTACTTTCAGATGCAATAGGAATTTTTGGGTCAGGTCAATCCGTTCGCGAGATATGGGAGTTTGAAGCCAAGAAATGGTTGAGAAGGCAAGAAATTTTTCGCAATTCTGCTGCTCCAAACGCTTAACCAGAATGGGGTAGGGAAAAAATACGCATACCGTTGTAATCGGGCGAGTTTCTACTTTCAGACGCAGCAGGAATTTTTGGGTTAGGTCAATCCGTTCGCGAGATATGGGAGTTTGAAGCCAAGAAATGGTAGAGAAGGCGAAAAATTGTTCACAATTCTGCTGCTCCAAACGCTTAACCAGAATGGCCTAGGGAAAAAATACACATACCGTTGTAATCGGGCGAGGTTCTACTTTCAGATGCAATAGGAATTTTTGGGTTAGGTCAATCCGTTCGCGAGATATGGGAGTTTGAAGCCAAGAAATGGTTGAGAAGGCAAAAAATTTTTCGCAATTCTGCTGCTTCAAACGCTTAACCAGAATGGCCTAGGGAAAAAATACACATACCGTTGTAATCGGGCGAGTTTCTACTTTCAGTTACAATAGGAATTTTTGGGTCTGGTCAATCCGTTCGCGAGATATGGGACTTTGAAGCTAAGAAATGGTTGACAAGACAACAAATTTTTCGCAATTCTGCTGCTCCAATCGCTCAACCAGAATGGCCTAGGGGAAAAATACACATACCGTTGTAACCGGGCGAGTTTCTACTTTCAGATGCAATAGGAATTTTTGGGTCAGGTCAATCCGTTCGCGAGATATGGGAGTTTGAAGCCAAGAAATGGTTGAGAAGGCAAGAAATTTTTCGCAATTCTGCTGCTCCAAACGCTTAACCAGAATGGGGTAGGGAAAAAATACACATACCGTTGTAATCGGGCGAGTTTCTACTTTCAGATGCAATAGGAATTTTTGGGTTAGGTCAATCCGTTCGCGAGATATGGGAGTTTGAAGCTAAGAAATGGTTGAGAAGACAACAAATTTTTCGTATTTCTGCTGCTCCAAACGCTTAACCAGAATGGGCTAGGGAAAAAATACACATACCGTTGTAATCGGGCGAGTTTATACTTTCAGATGCAATAGGAATTTTTGGGTTAGGTCAATCCGTTCGCGACATATGGGAGTTTGAAGCCAAGAAATGGTAGAGAAGGCAAAAAATTTTTCGCAATTCTGCTGCTCCAAACGCTTAACCAGAATGGGGTAGGGAAGAAATACACATACCGTTGTAATCGGGAGAGTTTCTACTTTCAGACGCAACAGGAATATTTGGGTTTGGTCAATCCGTTCGCGAGATATGGGAGTTTGAAGCCAAGAAATGGTTGAGAAGGCAAAAAATTTTTCGCAATTCTGCTGCTCCAAACGCTTAAACAGAATGGCCTAGGGAAAAAATACACATACCGTTGTAATCGGGCGAGCTTCTACTTTCAGATGCAATCGGAATTTTTGGGTTATGTCAATCCGTTCGCGAGATATGGGAGTTTGAAGCCAAGAAATGGTTGAGAAGGCAAAAAATTTTTCGCAATTCTGCTGCTCCAAACGCTTAAACAGAATGGCCCAGGGAAAAAATACGCATACCGTTGTAATCGGGCGAGTTTCTACTTTCAGACGCAGCAGGAATTTTTGGGTTTGGTCAATCCGTTCGCGAGATATGGGACTTTGAAGCCAAGAAATGGTAGAGAAGGCGAAAAATTGTTCACAATTCTGCTGCTCCAAACGCTTAACCAGAATGGCCTAGGGAAAAAATACACATACCGTTGTAATCGGGCGAGGTTCTACTTTCAGATGCAATAGGAATTTTTGGGTTAGGTCAATCCGTTCGCGAGATATGGGAGTTTGAAGCCAAGAAATGGTTGAGAAGGCAAAAAATTTTTCGCAATTCTGCTGCTTCAAACGCTTAACCAGAATGGCCTAGGGAAAAAATACACATACCGTTGTAATCGGGCGAGTTTCTACTTTCAGTTACAATAGGAATTTTGGGTCTGGTCAATCCGTTCGCGAGATATGGGACTTTGAAGCTAAGAAATGGTTGACAAGACAACAAATTTTTCGCAATTCTGCTGCTCCAATCGCTTAACCAGAATGGCCTAGGGGAAAAATACACATACCGTTGTAATCGGGCGAGTTTCTACTTCCAGATCCAATAGGAATTTTTGGGTTAGGTCAATCCGTTCGCGAGATATGGGAGTTTGAAGCCAAGAAATGGTAGAGAAGGCAAAAAATTATTCACAATTCTGCTGCTCCAAACGCTTAACCAGAATGGCCTAGGGAAAAAATACACATACCGTTGTAATCGGGCGAGTTTCTACTTTCAGATGCAATCGGAATTTTTGGGTTAGGTCAATCGGTTCGCGAGATATGGGAGTTTGAAGCAAAGAAATGGTAGAGAAGGCGAAAAATTGTTCACAATTCTGCTGCTCCAAACGCTTAACCAGAATGGCCTAGGGAAAAAATACACATACCGTTGTAATCGGGCGAGGTTCTACTTTCAGATGCAATAGGAATTTTTGGGTTAGGTCAATCCGTTCGCGAGATATGGGAGTATGAAGCCAAGAAATGGTTGAGAAGGCAAAAAATTTTTCGCAATTCTGCTGCTTCAAACGCTTAACCAGAATGGCCTAGGGAAAAAATACACATACCGTTGTAATCGGGCGAGTTTCTACTTTCAGATGCAATAGGAATTTTTGGGTCAGGTCAATCCGTTCGCGAGATATGGGAGTTTGAAGCCAAGAAATGGTTGAGAAGGCAACAAATTTTTCGCAATTCTGCTTCTCCAAACGCTTAACCAGAATGGGGTAGGGAAAAAATACACATACCGTTGTAATCGGGCGAGTTTCTACTTTCAGATGCAATAGGAATTTTTGGGTTAGGTCAATCCGTTCGCGAGATATGGGAGTTTGAAGCTAAGAAATGGTTGAGAAGACAACAAATTTTTCGTATTTCTGCTGCTCCAAACGCTTAACCAGAATGGGCTAGGGGAAAAATACACATACCGTTGTAATCGGGCGAGTTTCTACTTTCAGATGCAATAGGAATTTTTGGGTTAGGTCAATCCGTTCGCGAGATATGGGAGTTTGAAGCTAAGAAATGGTTGACAAGACAACAAATTTTTCGCACTTCTGCTGCTCCAATCGCTTAACCAGAATGGCCTAGGGAAAAAATACACATACCGTTGTAATCGGGCGAGTTTCTACTTTCAGATGCAATAGGAATTTTTGGGTTAGGTCAATCCGTTCGCGAGATATGGGAGTTTGAAGCCAAGAAATGGTTGAGAAGGCAACAAATTTTTCGCAATTCTGCTGCTCCAAACGCTTAACCAGAATGGGGTAGGGAAAAAATACACATACCGTTGTAATCGGGAGAGTTTCTACTTTCACAAGCAACAGGAATTTTTGGGTTTGGTCAATCCGTTCGCGAGATATGGGAGTTTGAAGCCAAGAAATGGTTGAGAAGGCAAAAAATTTTTCGCAATTCTGCTGCTCCAAACGCTTAACCAGAAAGGTCTAGGGAAAAAATACACATACTGTTGTAATCGGGGGAGTTTCTACTTTCAGATGCAGTAGGAATTTTTGGGTTAGGTCAATCCGTTCGCGAGATATGGGAGTTTGAAGCCAAGAAATGGTATAGAAGGCAAAAAATTGTTCACAATTCTGCTGCTCCAAACGCTTAACCAGAATGGCCTAGGGAAAAAATACACATACCGTTGTAATCGGGCGAGTTTCTACTTTCAGATGCAATCGGAATTTTTGGGTCAGGTCAATCCGTTGGCGAGATATGGGAGTTTGAAGCCAAGAAATGGTTGAGAAGGCAACAAATTTTTCGCAATTCTGCTTCTCCAAACGCTTAACCAGAATGGGGTAGGGAAAAAATACACATACCGTTGTAATCGGGCGAGTTTCTACTTTCAGATGCAATAGGAATTTTTGGGTTAGGTCAATCCGTTCGCGAGATATGGGAGTTTGAAGCTAAGAAATGGTTGAGAAGACAACAAATTTTTCGTATTTCTGCTGCTCCAAACGCTTAACCAGAATGGGCTAGGGGAAAAATACACATACCGTTGTAATCGGGCGAGTTTCTACTTTCAGATGCAATAGGAATTTTTGGGTTAGGTCAATCCGTTCGCGAGATATGGGAGTTTGAAGCTAAGAAATGGTTGACAAGACAACAAATTTTTCGCACTTCTGCTGCTCCAATCGCTTAACCAGAATGGCCTAGGGAAAAAATACACATACCGTTGTAATCGGGCGAGTTTCTACTTTCAGATGCAATAGGAATTTTTGGGTTAGGTCAATCCGTTCGCGAGATATGGGAGTTTGAAGCCAAGAAATGGTTGAGAAGGCAACAAATTTTTCGCAATTCTGCTGCTCCAAACGCTTAACCAGAATGGGGTAGGGAAAAAATACACATACCGTTGTAATCGGGAGAGTTTCTACTTTCACAAGCAACAGGAATTTTTGGGTTTGGTCAATCCGTTCGCGAGATATGGGAGTTTGAAGCCAAGAAATGGTTGAGAAGGCAAAAAATTTTTCGCAATTCTGCTGCTCCAAACGCTTAACCAGAAAGGTCTAGGGAAAAAATACACATACTGTTGTAATCGGGGGAGTTTCTACTTTCAGATGCAGTAGGAATTTTTGGGTTAGGTCAATCCGTTCGCGAGATATGGGAGTTTGAAGCCAAGAAATGGTATAGAAGGCAAAAAATTGTTCACAATTCTGCTGCTCCAAACGCTTAACCAGAATGGCCTAGGGAAAAAATACACATACCGTTGTAATCGGGCGAGTTTCTACTTTCAGATGCAATCGGAATTTTTGGGTTAGGTCAATCCGTTCGCGAGATATGGGAGTTTGAAGCCAAGAAATGGTTGAGAAGGCAAAAAATTTTTCGCAATTCTGCTGCTCCAAACGCTTAACCAGAATGGCCTAGGGAAAAAATACACATACCGTTGTAATCGGGCGAGGTTCTACTTTCAGATGCAATAGGAATTTTTGGGTTAGGTCAATCCGTTCGCGAGATATGGGAGTTTGAAGCCAAGAAATGGTTGAGAAGGCAAAAAATTTTTCGCAATTCTGCTGCTTCAAACGCTTAACCAGAATAGCCTAGGGAAAAAATACACATACCGTTGTAATCGGGCGAGTTTCTACTTTCAGTTACAATAGGAATTTTGGGTCTGGTCAATCCGTTCGCGAGATATGGGACTTTGAAGCTAAGAAATGGTTGACAAGACAACAAATTTTTCGCAATTCTGCTGCTCCAATCGCTTAACCAGAATGGCCTAGGGGAAAAATACACATACCGTTGTAACCGGGCGAGTTTCTACTTTCAGATGCAATAGGAATTTTTGGGTCAGGTCAATCCGTTCGCGAGATATGGGAGTTTGAAGCCAAGAAATGGTTGAGAAGGCAAGAAATTTTTCGCAATTCTGCTGCTCCAAACGCTTAACCAGAATGGGGTAGGGAAAAAATACACATACCGTTGTAATCGGGCGAGTTTCTACTTTCAGATGCAATAGGAATTTTTGGGTTAGGTCAATCCGTTCGCGAGATATGGGAGTTTGAAGCTAAGAAATGGTTGAGAAGACAACAAATTTTTCGTATTTCTGCTGCTCCAAACGCTTAACCAGAATGGGCTAGGGAAAAAATACACATACCGTTGTAATCGGGCGAGTTTATACTTTCAGATGCAATAGGAATTTTTGGGTTAGGTCAATCCGTTCGCGACATATGGGAGTTTGAAGCCAAGAAATGGTAGAGAAGGCAAAAAATTTTTCGCAATTCTGCTGCTCCAAACGCTTAACCAGAATGGGGTAGGGAAGAAATACACATACCGTTGTAATCGGGAGAGTTTCTACTTTCAGACGCAACAGGAATATTTGGGTTTGGTCAATCCGTTCGCGAGATATGGGAGTTTGAAGCCAAGAAATGGTTGAGAAGGCAAAAAATTTTTCGCAATTCTGCTGCTCCAAACGCTTAAACAGAATGGCCTAGGGAAAAAATACACATACCGTTGTAATCGGGCGAGTTTCTACTTTCAGATGCAATCGGAATTTTTAGGTTATGTCAATCCGGTCGCGAGATATGGGAGTTTGAAGCCAAGAAATGGTTGAGAAGGCAAAAAATTTTTCGCAATTCTGCTGCTCCAAACGCTTAAACAGAATGGCCCAGGGAAAAAATACGCATACCGTTGTAATCGGGCGAGTTTCTACTTTCAGACGCAGCAGGAATTTTTGGGTTAGGTCAATCCGTTCGCGAGATATGGGAGTTTGAAGCCAAGAAATGGTAGAGAAGGCGAAAAATTGTTCACAATTCTGCTGCTCCAAACGCTTAACCAGAATGGCCTAGGGAAAAAATACACATACCGTTGTAATCGGGCGAGGTTCTACTTTCAGATGCAATAGGAATTTTTGGGTTAGGTCAATCCGTTCGCGAGATATGGGAGTTTGAAGCCAAGAAATGGTTGAGAAGGCAACAAATTTTTCGCAATTCTGCTTCTCCAAACGCTTAACCAGAATGGGGTAGGGAAAAAATACACATACCGTTGTAATCGGGCGAGTTTCTACTTTCAGATGCAATAGGAATTTTTGGGTTAGGTCAATCCGTTCGCGAGATATGGGAGTTTGAAGCTAAGAAATGGTTGAGAAGACAACAAATTTTTCGTATTTCTGCTGCTCCAAACGCTTAACCAGAATGGGCTAGGGGAAAAATACACATACCGTTGTAATCGGGCGAGTTTCTACTTTCAGATGCAATAGGAATTTTTGGGTTAGGTCAATCCGTTCGCGAGATATGGGAGTTTGAAGCTAAGAAATGGTTGACAAGACAACAAATTTTTCGCACTTCTGCTGCTCCAATCGCTTAACCAGAATGGCCTAGGGAAAAAATACACATACCGTTGTAATCGGGCGAGTTTCTACTTTCAGATGCAATAGGAATTTTTGGGTTAGGTCAATCCGTTCGCGAGATATGGGAGTTTGAAGCCAAGAAATGGTTGAGAAGGCAACAAATTTTTCGCAATTCTGCTGCTCCAAACGCTTAACCAGAATGGGGTAGGGAAAAAATACACATACCGTTGTAATCGGGAGAGTTTCTACTTTCAGATGCAGTAGGAATTTTTGGGTTAGGTCAATCCGTTCGCGAGATATGGGAGTTTGAAGCCAAGAAATGGTATAGAAGGCAAAAAATTGTTCACAATTCTGCTGCTCCAAACGCTTAACCAGAATGGCCTAGGGAAAAAATACACATACCGTTGTAATCGGGCGAGTTTCTACTTTCAGATGCAATCGGAATTTTTGGGTTAGGTCAATCCGTTCGCGAGATATGGGAGTTTGAAGCCAAGAAATGGTTGAGAAGGCAAAAAATTTTTCGCAATTCTGCTGCTCCAAACGCTTAACCAGAATGGCCTAGGGAAAAAATACACATACCGTTGTAATCGGGCGAGGTTCTACTTTCAGATGCAATAGGAATTTTTGGGTTAGGTCAATCCGTTCGCGAGATATGGGAGTTTGAAGCCAAGAAATGGTTGAGAAGGCAAAAAATTTTTCGCAATTCTGCTGCTTCAAACGCTTAACCAGAATAGCCTAGGGAAAAAATACACATACCGTTGTAATCGGGCGAGTTTCTACTTTCAGTTACAATAGGAATTTTGGGTCTGGTCAATCCGTTCGCGAGATATGGGACTTTGAAGCTAAGAAATGGTTGACAAGACAACAAATTTTTCGCAATTCTGCTGCTCCAATCGCTTAACCAGAATGGCCTAGGGGAAAAATACACATACCGTTGTAACCGGGCGAGTTTCTACTTTCAGATGCAATAGGAATTTTTGGGTCAGGTCAATCCGTTCGCGAGATATGGGAGTTTGAAGCCAAGAAATGGTTGAGAAGGCAAGAAATTTTTCGCAATTCTGCTGCTCCAAACGCTTAACCAGAATGGGGTAGGGAAAAAATACACATACCGTTGTAATCGGGCGAGTTTCTACTTTCAGATGCAATAGGAATTTTTGGGTTAGGTCAATCCGTTCGCGAGATATGGGAGTTTGAAGCTAAGAAATGGTTGAGAAGACAACAAATTTTTCGTATTTCTGCTGCTCCAAACGCTTAACCAGAATGGGCTAGGGAAAAAATACACATACCGTTGTAATCGGGCGAGTTTATACTTTCAGATGCAATAGGAATTTTTGGGTTAGGTCAATCCGTTCGCGACATATGGGAGTTTGAAGCCAAGAAATGGTAGAGAAGGCAAAAAATTTTTCGCAATTCTGCTGCTCCAAACGCTTAACCAGAATGGGGTAGGGAAGAAATACACATACCGTTGTAATCGGGAGAGTTTCTACTTTCAGACGCAACAGGAATATTTGGGTTTGGTCAATCCGTTCGCGAGATATGGGAGTTTGAAGCCAAGAAATGGTTGAGAAGGCAAAAAATTTTTCGCAATTCTGCTGCTCCAAACGCTTAAACAGAATGGCCTAGGGAAAAAATACACATACCGTTGTAATCGGGCGAGTTTCTACTTTCAGATGCAATCGGAATTTTTAGGTTATGTCAATCCGGTCGCGAGATATGGGAGTTTGAAGCCAAGAAATGGTTGAGAAGGCAAAAAATTTTTCGCAATTCTGCTGCTCCAAACGCTTAAACAGAATGGCCCAGGGAAAAAATACGCATACCGTTGTAATCGGGCGAGTTTCTACTTTCAGACGCAGCAGGAATTTTTGGGTTAGGTCAATCCGTTCGCGAGATATGGGAGTTTGAAGCCAAGAAATGGTAGAGAAGGCGAAAAATTGTTCACAATTCTGCTGCTCCAAACGCTTAACCAGAATGGCCTAGGGAAAAAATACACATACCGTTGTAATCGGGCGAGGTTCTACTTTCAGATGCAATAGGAATTTTTGGGTTAGGTCAATCCGTTCGCGAGATATGGGAGTTTGAAGCCAAGAAATGGTTGAGAAGGCAACAAATTTTTCGCAATTCTGCTTCTCCAAACGCTTAACCAGAATGGGGTAGGGAAAAAATACACATACCGTTGTAATCGGGCGAGTTTCTACTTTCAGATGCAATAGGAATTTTTGGGTTAGGTCAATCCGTTCGCGAGATATGGGAGTTTGAAGCTAAGAAATGGTTGAGAAGACAACAAATTTTTCGTATTTCTGCTGCTCCAAACGCTTAACCAGAATGGGCTAGGGGAAAAATACACATACCGTTGTAATCGGGCGAGTTTCTACTTTCAGATGCAATAGGAATTTTTGGGTTAGGTCAATCCGTTCGCGAGATATGGGAGTTTGAAGCTAAGAAATGGTTGACAAGACAACAAATTTTTCGCACTTCTGCTGCTCCAATCGCTTAACCAGAATGGCCTAGGGAAAAAATACACATACCGTTGTAATCGGGCGAGTTTCTACTTTCAGATGCAATAGGAATTTTTGGGTTAGGTCAATCCGTTCGCGAGATATGGGAGTTTGAAGCCAAGAAATGGTTGAGAAGGCAACAAATTTTTCGCAATTCTGCTGCTCCAAACGCTTAACCAGAATGGGGTAGGGAAAAAATACACATACCGTTGTAATCGGGAGAGTTTCTACTTTCACAAGCAACAGGAATTTTTGGGTTTGGTCAATCCGTTCGCGAGATATGGGAGTTTGAAGCCAAGAAATGGTTGAGAAGGCAAAAAATTTTTCGCAATTCTGCTGCTCCAAACGCTTAACCAGAAAGGTCTAGGGAAAAAATACACATACTGTTGTAATCGGGGGAGTTTCTACTTTCAGATGCAGTAGGAATTTTTGGGTTAGGTCAATCCGTTCGCGAGATATGGGAGTTTGAAGCCAAGAAATGGTATAGAAGGCAAAAAATTGTTCACAATTCTGCTGCTCCAAACGCTTAACCAGAATGGCCTAGGGAAAAAATACACATACCGTTGTAATCGGGCGAGTTTCTACTTTCAGATGCAATCGGAATTTTTGGGTTAGGTCAATCCGTTCGCGAGATATGGGAGTTTGAAGCCAAGAAATGGTTGAGAAGGCAAAAAATTTTTCGCAATTCTGCTGCTCCAAACGCTTAACCAGAATGGCCTAGGGAAAAAATACACATACCGTTGTAATCGGGCGAGGTTCTACTTTCAGATGCAATAGGAATTTTTGGGTTAGGTCAATCCGTTCGCGAGATATGGGAGTTTGAAGCCAAGAAATGGTTGAGAAGGCAAAAAATTTTTCGCAATTCTGCTGCTTCAAACGCTTAACCAGAATGGCCTAGGGAAAAAATACACATACCGTTGTAATCGGGCGATTTTCTACTTTCAGTTACAATAGGAATTTTGGGTCTGGTCAATCCGTTCGCGAGATATGGGACTTTGAAGCTAAGAAATGGTTGACAAGACAACAAATTTTTCGCAATTCTGCTGCTCCAATCGCTTAACCAGAATGGCCTAGGGGAAAAATACACATACCGTTGTAACCGGGCGAGTTTCTACTTTCAGATGCAATAGGAATTTTTGGGTCAGGTCAATCCGTTCGCGAGATATGGGAGTTTGAAGCCAAGAAATGGTTGAGAAGGCAAGAAATTTTTCGCAATTCTGCTGCTCCAAACGCTTAACCAGAATGGGGTAGGGAAAAAATACACATACCGTTGTAATCGGGCGAGTTTCTACTTTCAGATGCAATAGGAATTTTTGGGTTAGGTCAATCCGTTCGCGAGATATGGGAGTTTGAAGCTAAGAAATGGTTGAGAAGACAACAAATTTTTCGTATTTCTGCTGCTCCAAACGCTTAACCAGAATGGGCTAGGGAAAAAATACACATACCGTTGTAATCGGGCGAGTTTATACTTTCAGATGCAATAGGAATTTTTGGGTTAGGTCAATCCGTTCGCGACATATGGGAGTTTGAAGCCAAGAAATGGTAGAGAAGGCAAAAAATTTTTCGCAATTCTGCTGCTCCAAACGCTTAACCAGAATGGGGTAGGGAAGAAATACACATACCGTTGTAATCGGGAGAGTTTCTACTTTCAGACGCAACAGGAATATTTGGGTTTGGTCAATCCGTTCGCGAGATATGGGAGTTTGAAGCCAAGAAATGGTTGAGAAGGCAAAAAATTTTTCGCAATTCTGCTGCTCCAAACGCTTAAACAGAATGGCCTAGGGAAAAAATACACATACCGTTGTAATCGGGCGAGTTTCTACTTTCAGATGCAATCGGAATTTTTAGGTTATGTCAATCCGGTCGCGAGATATGGGAGTTTGAAGCCAAGAAATGGTTGAGAAGGCAAAAAATTTTTCGCAATTCTGCTGCTCCAAACGCTTAAACAGAATGGCCCAGGGAAAAAATACGCATACCGTTGTAATCGGGCGAGTTTCTACTTTCAGACGCAGCAGGAATTTTTGGGTTAGGTCAATCCGTTCGCGAGATATGGGAGTTTGAAGCCAAGAAATGGTAGAGAAGGCGAAAAATTGTTCACAATTCTGCTGCTCCAAACGCTTAACCAGAATGGCCTAGGGAAAAAATACACATACCGTTGTAATCGGGCGAGGTTCTACTTTCAGATGCAATAGGAATTTTTGGGTTAGGTCAATCCGTTCGCGAGATATGGGAGTTTGAAGCCAAGAAATGGTTGAGAAGGCAAAAAATTTTTCGCAATTCTGCTGCTTCAAACGCTTAACCAGAATGGCCTAGGGAAAAAATACACATACCGTTGTAATCGGGCGAGTTTCTACTTTCAGTTACAATAGGAATTTTTGGGTCTGGTCAATCCGTTCGCGAGATATGGTACTTTGAAGCTAAGAAATGGTTGACAAGACAACAAATTTTTCGCAATTCTGCTGCTCCAAACGCTTAAACAGAATGGCCTAGGGAAAAAATACACATACCGTTGTAATCGGGCGAGCTTCTACTTTCAGATGCAATCGGAATTTTTGGGTTATGTCAATCCGTTCGCGAGATATGGGAGTTTGAAGCCAAGAAATGGTTGAGAAGGCAAAAAATTTTTCGCAATTCTGCTGCTCCAAACGCTTAAACAGAATGGCCCAGGGAAAAAATACGCATACCGTTGTAATCGGGCGAGTTTCTACTTTCAGACGCAGCAGGAATTTTTGGGTTTGGTCAATCCGTTCGCGAGATATGGGACTTTGAAGCTAAGAAATGGTTGAGAAGACAACAAATTTTTCGCAATTCTGCTGCCCCAAACGCTTAACCAGAATGGGGTAGGGAAAAAATACACATACCGTTGTAATCGGGAGAGTTTCTACTTTCACAAGCAACAGGAATTTTTGGGTTTGGTCAATCCGTTCGCGAGATATGGGAGTTTGAAGCCAAGAAATGGTTGAGATGGCATAAAATTTTTCGCAATTCTGCTGATCCAAACGCTTAACCAGAATGGCCTGGGGAAAAAATACACATACCGCTGTAGTCGGGCGAGTGTCTACTTTCAGATGCAATAGGAATTTTTGGGTTAGGTCAATCCGTTCGCGAGATATGGGAGTTTGAAGCCAAGAAATGGTTGAGGAGGCAAAAAATTTTTCGCAATTCTGCTGCTCCAAACGCTTAACCAGAATGGTCTAGGGAAAAAATACACATACCGTTGTAATCGGACGAGCTTCTACTTTCAGATGCAATCGGAATTTTTGGGTTAGGTCAATCCGTTCGCGAGATATGGGAGTTTGAAGCCAAGAAATGGTAGAGAAGGCGAAAAATTGTTCACAATTCTGCTGCTCCAAACGCTTAACCAGAATGGCCTAGGGAAAAAATACACATACCGTTGTAATCGGGCGAGGTTCTACTTTCAGATGCAATAGGAATTTTTGGGTTAGGTCAATCCGTTCGCGAGATATGGGAGTTTGAAGCCAAGAAATGGTTGAGAAGGCAAAAAATTTTTCGCAATTCTGCTGCTTCAAACGCTTAACCAGAATTGCCTAGGGAAAAAATACACATACCGTTGTAATCGGGCGAGTTTCTACTTTCAGTTACAATAGGAATTTTTGGGTCTGGTCAATCCGTTCGCGAGATATGGGACTTTGAAGCTAAGAAATGGTTGACAAGACAACAAATTTTTCGCACTTCTGCTGCTCCAATCGCTTAACCAGAATGGCCTAGGGGAAAAATACACATACCGTTGTAACCGGGCGAGATTCTACTTTCAGATGCAATAGGAATTTTTGGGTCAGGTCAATCCGTTCGCGAGATATGGGAGTTTGAAGCTAAGAAATGGTTGAGAAGACAACAAATTTTTCGCATTTCTGCTGCTCCAAACGCTTAACCAGAATTGGCTAGGGAAAAAATACACATACCGTTGTAATCGGGCGAGTTTCTACTTTCAGATGCAATAGGAATTTTTGGGTTAGGTCAATCCGTTCGCGAGATATGGGAGTTTGAAGCCAAGAAATGGTAGAGAAGGCAAAAAATTTTTCGCAATTCTGCTGCTCCAAACGCTTAACCAGAATGGGGTAGGGAAAAAATACACATACCGTTGTAATCGGGAGAGTTTCTACTTTCAGACGCAACAGGAATTTTTGGGTTTGGTCAATCCGTTCGCGAGATATGGGAGTTTGAAGCCAAGAAATGGTTGAGAAGGCAAAAAATTTTTCGCAATTCTGCTGCTCCAAACGGTTAAACAGAATGGCCTAGGGAAAAAATACACATACCGTTGTAATCGGGCGAGTTTCTACTTTCAGATGCAATCGGAATTTTTGGGTTAGGTCAATCCTTTCGCGAGATATGGGAGTTTGAAGCCAAGAAATGGTTGAGGAGGCAAAAAATTTTTCGCAATTCTGCTGCTCCAAACGCTTAACCAGAATGGTCTAGGGAATAAATACACATACCGTTGTAATCGGGCGAGTTTCAACATTCAGATGCAATAGGAATTTTTGGGTCAGGTCAATCCGTTCGCGAGATATGGGAGTTTGAAGCTAAGAAATGGTTGAGAAGACAACAAATTTTTCGCATTTCTGCTGCTCCAAACGCTTAACCAGAATGGGCTAGGGAAAAAATACACATACCGTTATAATCGGGCGAGTTTCTACTTCCAGATGCAATAGGAATTTTTGGGTTAGGTCAATCCGTTCGCGAGATATGGGAGTTGGAAGCCAAGAAATGGTAGAGAAGGCAAAAAATTGTTCACAATTCTGGTGCTCCAAACGCTTAACCAGAATGTCCTAGGGGAAAAATACACATACCCTTGTAATCGGGCGAGTTTCTACTTTCAGACGCAGAAGGAATTTTTGGGTTTGGTCAATCCGTTCGCGAGATATGGGACTTTGAATCTAAGAAATGGTTGAGAAGACAACAAATTTTTCGCATTTCTGCTGCTCCAAACGCTTAACCAGAATGGCCTAGGGAAAAAATACACATACCGTTGTCATCGGGCGAGTTTCTACTTTCGGATGCAAACGGAATTTTTGGGTTAGGTCAATCCGTTCGCGAGATATGGGAGTTTGAAGCCAAGAAATGGTAGAGAAGGCAAAAAATTGTTCACAATTCTGCTGCTCCAAACGCTTAACCAGAATGGCCTAGGGAAAAAATACACATACCGTTGTAATCGGGCGAGGTTCTACTTTCAGATGCAATAGGAATTTTTGGGTTAGGTCAATCCGTTCGCGAGATATGGGACTTTGAATCTAAGAAATGGTTGAGAAGACAACAAATTTTTCGCATTTCTGCTGCTCCAAACGCTTAACCAGAATGGCCTAGGGAAAAAATACACATACCGTTGTCATCGGGCGAGTTTCTACTTTCGGATGCAAACGGAATTTTTGGGTTAGGTCAATCCGTTCGCGAGATATGGGAGTTTGAAGCCAAGAAATGGTAGAGAAGGCAAAAAATTGTTCACAATTCTGCTGCTCCAAACGCTTAACCAGAATGGCCTAGGGAAGAAATACACATACCGTTGTAATCGGGAGAGTTTCTACTTTCACAAGCAACAGGAATTTTTGGGTTTGGTCAATCGGTTCGCGAGATATGGGAGTTTGAAGCCAAGAAATGGTTGAGAAGGCAAAAAATTTTTCGCAATTCTGCTGCTCCAAACGCTTAAACAGAATGGCCTAGGGAAAAAATACACATACCGTTGTAATCGGGCGAGCTTCTACTTTCAGATGCAATCGGAATTTTTGGGTTATGTCAATCCGTTCGCGAGATATGGGAGTTTGAAGCCAAGAAATGGTTGAGAAGGCAAAAAATTTTTCGCAATTCTGCTGCTCCAAACGCTTAAACAGAATGGCCCAGGGAAAAAATACGCATACCGTTGTAATCGGGCGAGTTTCTACTTTCAGACGCAGCAGGAATTTTTGGGTTTGGTCAATCCGTTCGCGAGATATGGGACTTTGAAGCTAAGAAATGGTTGAGAAGACAACAAATTTTTCGCAATTCTGCTGCCCCAAACGCTTAACCAGAATGGGGTAGGGAAAAAATACACATACCGTTGTAATCGGGAGAGTTTCTACTTTCACAAGCAACAGGAATTTTTGGGTTTGGTCAATCCGTTCGCGAGATATGGGAGTTTGAAGCCAAGAAATGGTTGAGATGGCATAAAATTTTTCGCAATTCTGCTGATCCAAACGCTTAACCAGAATGGCCTGGGGAAAAAATACACATACCGCTGTAGTCGGGCGAGTGTCTACTTTCAGATGCAATAGGAATTTTTGGGTTAGGTCAATCCGTTCGCGAGATATGGGAGTTTGAAGCCAAGAAATGGTTGAGGAGGCAAAAAATTTTTCGCAATTCTGCTGCTCCAAACGCTTAACCAGAATGGTCTAGGGAAAAAATACACATACCGTTGTAATCGGACGAGCTTCTACTTTCAGATGCAATCGGAATTTTTGGGTTAGGTCAATCCGTTCGCGAGATATGGGAGTTTGAAGCCAAGAAATGGTAGAGAAGGCGAAAAATTGTTCACAATTCTGCTGCTCCAAACGCTTAACCAGAATGGCCTAGGGAAAAAATACACATACCGTTGTAATCGGGCGAGGTTCTACTTTCAGATGCAATAGGAATTTTTGGGTTAGGTCAATCCGTTCGCGAGATATGGGAGTTTGAAGCCAAGAAATGGTTGAGAAGGCAAAAAATTTTTCGCAATTCTGCTGCTTCAAACGCTTAACCAGAATTGCCTAGGGAAAAAATACACATACCGTTGTAATCGGGCGAGTTTCTACTTTCAGTTACAATAGGAATTTTTGGGTCTGGTCAATCCGTTCGCGAGATATGGGACTTTGAAGCTAAGAAATGGTTGACAAGACAACAAATTTTTCGCACTTCTGCTGCTCCAATCGCTTAACCAGAATGGCCTAGGGGAAAAATACACATACCGTTGTAACCGGGCGAGATTCTACTTTCAGATGCAATAGGAATTTTTGGGTCAGGTCAATCCGTTCGCGAGATATGGGAGTTTGAAGCTAAGAAATGGTTGAGAAGACAACAAATTTTTCGCATTTCTGCTGCTCCAAACGCTTAACCAGAATTGGCTAGGGAAAAAATACACATACCGTTGTAATCGGGCGAGTTTCTACTTTCAGATACAATAGGAATTTTTGGGTTAGGTCAATCCTTTCGCGAGATATGGGAGTTTGAAGCCAAGAAATGGTTGAGGAGGCAAAAAATTTTTCGCAATTCTGCTGCTCCAAACGCTTAACCAGAATGGTCTAGGGAATAAATACACATACCGTTGTAATCGGGCGAGTTTCTACATTCAGATGCAATAGGAATTTTTGGGTCAGGTCAATCCGTTCGCGAGATATGGGAGTTTGAAGCTAAGAAATGGTTGAGAAGACAACAAATTTTTCGCATTTCTGCTGCTCCAAACGCTTAACCAGAATGGGCTAGGGAAAAAATACACATACCGTTATAATCGGGCGAGTTTCTACTTCCAGATGCAATAGGAATTTTTGGGTTAGGTCAATCCGTTCGCGAGATATGGGAGTTTGAAGCCAAGAAATGGTAGAGAAGGCAAAAAATTGTTCACAATTCTGGTGCTCCAAACGCTTAACCAGAATGGCCTAGGGAAAAAATACACATACCCTTGTAATCGGGCGAGTTTCTACTTTCAGACGCAGAAGGAATTTTTGGGTTTGGTCAATCCGTTCGCGAGATATGGGACTTTGAATCTAAGAAATGGTTGAGAAGACAACAAATTTTTCGCATTTCTGCTGCTCCAAACGCTTAACCAGAATGGCCTAGGGAAAAAATACACATACCGTTGTCATCGGGCGAGTTTCTACTTTCGGATGCAAACGGAATTTTTGGGTTAGGTCAATCCGTTCGCGAGATATGGGAGTTTGAAGCCAAGAAATGGTAGAGAAGGCAAAAAATTGTTCACAATTCTGCTGCTCCAAACGCTTAACCAGAATGGCCTAGGGAAAAAATACACATACCGTTGTAATCGGGCGAGGTTCTACTTTCAGATGCAATAGGAATTTTTGGGTTAGGTCAATCCGTTCGCGAGATATGGGACTTTGAATCTAAGAAATGGTTGAGAAGACAACAAATTTTTCGCATTTCTGCTGCTCCAAACGCTTAACCAGAATGGCCTAGGGAAAAAATACACATACCGTTGTCATCGGGCGAGTTTCTACTTTCGGATGCAAACGGAATTTTTGGGTTAGGTCAATCCGTTCGCGAGATATGGGAGTTTGAAGCCAAGAAATGGTAGAGAAGGCAAAAAATTGTTCACAATTCTGCTGCTCCAAACGCTTAACCAGAATGGCCTAGGGAAGAAATACACATACCGTTGTAATCGGGAGAGTTTCTACTTTCACAAGCAACAGGAATTTTTGGGTTTGGTCAATCGGTTCGCGAGATATGGGAGTTTGAAGCCAAGAAATGGTTGAGAAGGCAAAAAATTTTTCGCAATTCTGCTGCTCCAAACGCTTAACCAGAAAGGTCTAGGGAAAAAATACACATACTGTTGTAATCGGGGGAGTTTCTACTTTCAGATGCAGTAGGAATTTTTGGGTTAGGTCAATCCGTTCGCGAGATATGGGAGTTTGAAGCCAAGAAATGGTATAGAAGGCAAAAAATTGTTCACAATTCTGCTGCTCCAAACGCTTAACCAGAATGGCCTAGGGAAAAAATACACATACCGTTGTAATCGGGCGAGTTTCTACTTTCAGATGCAATCGGAATTTTTGGGTTAGGTCAATCCGTTCGCGAGATATGGGTGTTTGAAGCCAAGAAATGGTAGAGAAGGCGAAAAATTGTTCACAATTCTGCTGCTCCAAACGCTTAACCAGAATGGCCTAGGGAAAAAATACACATACCGTTGTAATCGGGCGAGGTTCTACTTTCAGATGCAATAGGAATTTTTGGGTTAGGTCAATCCGTTCGCGAGATATGGGAGTTTGAAGCCAAGAAATGGTTGAGAAGGCAAAAAATTTTTCGCAATTCTGCTGCTTCAAACGCTTAACCAGAATGGCCTAGGGAAAAAATACACATACCGTTGTAATCGGGCGAGTTTCTACTTTCAGTTACAATAGGAATTTTTGGGTCTGGTCAATCCGTTCGCGAGATATGGGTGTTTGAAGCTAAGAAATGGTTGACAAGACAACAAATTTTTCGCAATTCTGCTGCTCCAATCGCTTAACCAGAATGGCCTAGGGGAAAAATACACATACCGTTGTAACCGGGCGAGTTTCTACTTTCAGATGCAATAGGAATTTTTGGGTCAGGTCAATCCGTTCGCGAGATATGGGAGTTTGAAGCCAAGAAATGGTTGAGAAGGCAAGAAATTTTTCGCAATTCTGCTGCTCCAAACGCTTAACCAGATTGGTCTAGGGAATAAATACACATACCGTTGTAATCGGGCGAGTTTCTACATTCAGATGCAATAGGAATTTTTGGGTCAGGTCAATCCGTTCGCGAGATATGGGAGTTTGAAGCTAAGAAATGGTTGAGAAGACAACAAATTTTTCGCATTTCTGCTGCTCCAAACGCTTAACCAGAATGGGCTAGGGAAAAAATACACATACCGTTATAATCGGGCGAGTTTCTACTTTCAGATGCAATAGGAATTTTTGGGTCAGGTCAATCCGTTCGCGAGATATGGGAGTTTGAAGCCAAGAAATGGTTGAGAAGGCAAGAAATTTTTCGCAATTCTGCTGCTCCAAACGCTTAACCAGAATGGGGTAGGGAAAAAATACACATACCGTTGTAATCGGGCGAGTTTCTACTTTCAGATGCAATAGGAATTTTTGGGTTAGGTCAATCCGTTCGCGAGATATGGGAGTTTGAAGCTAAGAAATGGTTGAGAAGACAACAAATTTTTCGTATTTCTGCTGCTCCAAACGCTTAACCAGAATGGGCTAGGGAAAAAATACACATACCGTTGTAATCGGGCGAGTTTATACTTTCAGATGCAATAGGAATTTTTGGATTAGGTCAATCCGTTCGCGACATATGGGAGTTTGAAGCCAAGAAATGGTAGAGAAGGCAAAAAATTTTTCGCAATTCTGCTGCTCCAAACGCTTAACCAGAATGGGGTAGGGAAGAAATACACATACCGTTGTAATCGGGAGAGTTTCTACTTTCAGATGCAATAGGAATTTTTGGGTTAGGTCAATCCGTTCGCGAGATATGGGAGTTTGAAGCCAAGAAATGGTTGAGAAGACAACAAATTTTTCGTATTTCTGCTGCTCCAAACGCTTAACCAGAATGGGCTAGGGAAAAAATACACATACCGTTGTAATCGGGCGAGTTTATACTTTCAGATGCAATAGGAATTTTTGGATTAGGTCAATCCGTTCGCGACATATGGGAGTTTGAAGCCAAGAAATGGTAGAGAAGGCAAAAAATTTTTCGCAATTCTGCTGCTCCAAACGCTTAACCAGAATGGGGTAGGGAAGAAATACACATACCGTTGTAATCGGGAGAGTTTCTACTTTCAGACGCAACAGGAATATTTGGGTTTGGTCAATCCGTTCGCGAGATATGGGAGTTTGAAGCCAAGAAATGGTTGAGAAGGCAAAAAATTTTTCGCAATTCTGCTGCTCCAAACGCTTAAACAGAATGGCCTAGGGAAAAAATACACATACCGTTGTAATCGGGCGAGTTTCTACTTTCAGATGCAATCGGAATTTTTGGGTTATGTCAATCCGTTCGCGAGATATGGGAGTTTGAAGCCAAGAAAAGGTTGAGAAGGCAAAAAATTTTTCGCAATTCTGCTGCTCCAAACGCTTAACCAGAAAGGTCTAGGGAAAAAATACACATACTGTTGTAATCGGGGGAGTTTCTACTTTCAGATGCAGTAGGAATTTTTGGGTTAGGTCAATCCGTTCGCGAGATATGGGTGTTTGAAGCCAAGAAATGGTAGAGAAGGCGAAAAATTGTTCACAATTCTGCTGCTCCAAACGCTTAACCAGAATGGCCTAGGGAAAAAATACACATACCGTTGTAATCGGGCGAGGTTCTACTTTCAGATGCAATAGGAATTTTTGGGTTAGGTCAATCCGTTCGCGAGATATGGGAGTTTGAAGCCAAGAAATGGTTGAGAAGGCAAAAAATTTTTCGCAATTCTGCTGCTTCAAACGCTTAACCAGAATGGCCTAGGGAAAAAATACACATACCGTTGTAATCGGGCGAGTTTCTACTTTCAGTTACAATAGGAATTTTTGGGTCTGGTCAATCCGTTCGCGAGATATGGGACTTTGAAGCTAAGAAATGGTTGACAAGACAACAAATTTTTCGCAATTCTGCTGCTCCAATCGCTTAACCAGAATGGCCTAGGGGAAAAATACACATACCGTTGTAACCGGGCGAGTTTCTACTTTCAGATGCAATAGGAATTTTTGGGTCAGGTCAATCCGTTCGCGAGATATGGGAGTTTGAAGCCAAGAAATGGTTGAGAAGGCAAGAAATTTTTCGCAATTCTGCTGCTCCAAACGCTTAACCAGAATGGGGTAGGGAAAAAATACACATACCGTTGTAATCGGGCGAGTTTCTACTTTCAGATGCAATAGGAATTTTTGGGTTAGGTCAATCCGTTCGCGAGATATGGGAGTTTGAAGCTAAGAAATGGTTGAGAAGACAACAAATTTTTCGTATTTCTGCTGCTCCAAACGCTTAACCAGAATGGGCTAGGGAAAAAATACACATACCGTTGTAATCGGGCGAGTTTATACTTTCAGATGCAATAGGAATTTTTGGGTTAGGTCAATCCGTTCGCGACATATGGGAGTTTGAAGCCAAGAAATGGTAGAGAAGGCAAAAAATTTTTCGCAATTCTGCTGCTCCAAACGCTTAACCAGAATGGGGTAGGGAAGAAATACACATACCGTTGTAATCGGGAGAGTTTCTACTTTCAGACGCAACAGGAATATTTGGATTTGGTCAATCCGTTCGCGAGATATGGGAGTTTGAAGCCAAGAAATGGTTGAGAAGGCAAAAAATTTTTCGCAATTCTGCTGCTCCAAACGCTTAAACAGAATGGCCTAGGGAAAAAATACACATACCGTTGTAATCGGGCGAGTTTCTACTTTCAGATGCAATCGGAATTTTTGGGTTATGTCAATCCGTTCGCGAGATATGGGAGTTTGAAGCAAAGAAATGGTTGAGAAGGCAAAAAATTTTTCGCAATTCTGCTGCTCCAAACGCTTAAACAGAATTGCCCAGGGAAAAAATACGCATACCGTTGTAATCGGGCGAGTTTCTACTTTCAGACGCAGCAGGAATTTTTGGGTTTGGTCAATCCGTTCGCGAGATATGGGACTTTGAAGCTAAGAAATGGTTGAGAAGACAACAAATTTTTCGCAATTCTGCTGCTCCAAACGCTTAACCAGAATGGGGTAGGGAAGAATTACACATACCGTTGTAATCGGGAGAGTTTCTACTTTCACAAGCAACAGGAATTTTTGGGTTTGGTCAATCCGTTCGCGAGATATGGGAGTTTGAAGCCAAGAAATGGTTGAGATGGCATAAAATTTTTCGCAATTCTGCTGATCCAAACGCTTAACCAGAATGGACTGGGGAAAAAGTACACATACCGCTGTAGTCGGGCGAGTGTCTACTTTCAGATGCAATAGGAATTTTTGGGTTAGGTCAATCCGTTCGCGAGATATGGGAGTTTGAAGCCAAGAAATGGTTGAGAAGGCAAAAAATTTTTCGCAATTCTGCTGCTCCAAACGCTTAACCAGAATTGCCTAGGGAAAAAACACACATACCGTTGTAATCGGGCGAGTTTCTACTTTCAGTTACAATAGGAATTTTTGGGTCTGGTCAATCCGTTCGCGAGATATGGGAGTTTGAAGCCAAGAAATGGTAGAGAAGGCAAAAAATTTTTCGCAATTCTGCTGCTCCAAACGCTTAACCAGAATGGGGTAGGGAAAAAATACACATACCGTTGTAATCGGGCGAGTTTCTACTTTCAGACGCAGCAGGAATTTTTGGGTTTGGTCAATCCGTTCGCGAGATATGGGACTTTGAAGCTAAGAAATGGTTGAGAAGACAACAAATTTTTCGCAATTCTGCTGCTCCAAACGCTTAACCAGAATGGGGTAGGGAAGAATTACACATACCGTTGTAATCGGGAGAGTTTCTACTTTCACAAGCAACAGGAATTTTTGGGTTTGGTCAATCCGTTCGCGAGATATGGGAGTTTGAAGCCAAGAAATGGTTGAGAAGGCAAGAAATTTTTCGCAATTCTGCTGCTCCAAACGCTTAACCAGATTGGTCTAGGGAATAAATACACATACCGTTGTAATCGGGCGAGTTTCTACATTCAGATGCAATAGGAATTTTTGGGTCAGGTCAATCCGTTCGCGAGATATGGGAGTTTGAAGCTAAGAAATGGTTGAGAAGACAACAAATTTTTCGCATTTCTGCTGCTCCAAACGCTTAACCAGAATGGGCTAGGGAAAAAATACACATACCGTTATAATCGGGCGAGTTTCTACTTTCAGATGCAATAGGAATTTTTGGGTCAGGTCAATCCGTTCGCGAGATATGGGAGTTTGAAGCCAAGAAATGGTTGAGAAGGCAAGAAATTTTTCGCAATTCTGCTGCTCCAAACGCTTAACCAGAATGGGGTAGGGAAAAAATACACATACCGTTGTAATCGGGCGAGATTCTACTTTCAGATGCAATAGGAATTTTTGGGTTAGGTCAATCCGTTCGCGAGATATGGGAGTTTGAAGCTAAGAAATGGTTGAGAAGACAACAAATTTTTCGTAATTCTGCTGCTCCAAACGCTTAACCAGAATGGGCTAGGGAAAAAATACACATACCGTTGTAATCGGGCGAGTTTATACTTTCAGATGCAATAGGAATTTTTGGGTTAGGTCAATCCGTTCGCGACATATGGGAGTTTGAAGCCAAGAAATGGTAGAGAAGGCAAAAAATTTTTCGCAATTCTGCTGCTCCAAACGCTTAACCAGAATGGGGTAGGGAAGAAATACACATACCGTTGTAATCGGGAGAGTTTCTACTTTCAGACGCAACAGGAATATTTGGGTTTGGTCAATCCGTTCGCGAGATATGGGAGTTTGAAGCCAAGAAATGGTTGAGAAGGCAAAAAATTTTTCGCAATTCTGCTGCTCCAAACGCTTAAACAGAATGGCCTAGGGAAAAAATACACATACCGTTGTAATCGGGCGAGTTTCTACTTTCAGATGCAATCGGAATTTTTGGGTTATGTCAATCCGTTCGCGAGATATGGGAGTTTGAAGCCAAGAAAAGGTTGAGAAGGCAAAAAATTTTTCGCAATTCTGCTGCTCCAAACGCTTAACCAGAAAGGTCTAGGGAAAAAATACACATACTGTTGTAATCGGGGGAGTTTCTACTTTCAGATGCAGTAGGAATTTTTGGGTTAGGTCAATCCGTTCGCGAGATATGGGTGTTTGAAGCCAAGAAATGGTAGAGAAGGCGAAAAATTGTTCACAATTCTGCTGCTCCAAACGCTTAACCAGAATGGCCTAGGGAAAAAATACACATACCGTTGTAATCGGGCGAGGTTCTACTTTCAGATGCAATAGGAATTTTTGGGTTAGGTCAATCCGTTCGCGAGATATGGGAGTTTGAAGCCAAGAAATGGTTGAGAAGGCAAAAAATTTTTCGCAATTCTGCTGCTTCAAACGCTTAACCAGAATGGCCTAGGGAAAAAATACACATACCGTTGTAATCGGGCGAGTTTCTACTTTCAGTTACAATAGGAATTTTTGGGTCTGGTCAATCCGTTCGCGAGATATGGGACTTTGAAGCTAAGAAATGGTTGACAAGACAACAAATTTTTCGCAATTCTGCTGCTCCAATCGCTTAACCAGAATGGCCTAGGGGAAAAATACACATACCGTTGTAACCGGGCGAGTTTCTACTTTCAGATGCAATAGGAATTTTTGGGTCAGGTCAATCCGTTCGCGAGATATGGGAGTTTGAAGCCAAGAAATGGTTGAGAAGGCAAGAAATTTTTCGCAATTCTGCTGCTCCAAACGCTTAACCAGAATGGGGTAGGGAAGAAATACACATACCGTTGTAATCGGGAGAGTTTCTACTTTCAGACGCAACAGGAATATTTGGATTTGGTCAATCCGTTCGCGAGATATGGGAGTTTGAAGCCAAGAAATGGTTGAGAAGGCAAAAAATTTTTCGCAATTCTGCTGCTCCAAACGCTTAAACAGAATGGCCTAGGGAAAAAATACACATACCGTTGTAATCGGGCGAGTTTCTACTTTCAGATGCAATCGGAATTTTTGGGTTATGTCAATCCGTTCGCGAGATATGGGAGTTTGAAGCAAAGAAATGGTTGAGAAGGCAAAAAATTTTTCGCAATTCTGCTGCTCCAAACGCTTAACCAGAATGGCCCAGGGAAAAAATACGCATACCGTTGTAATCGGGCGAGTTTCTACTTTCAGACGCAGCAGGAATTTTTGGGTTTGGTCAATCCGTTCGCGAGATATGGGACTTTGAAGCTAAGAAATGGTTGAGAAGACAACAAATTTTTCGCAATTCTGCTGCTCCAAACGCTTAACCAGAATGGGGTAGGGAAGAATTACACATACCGTTGTAATCGGGAGAGTTTCTACTTTCACAAGCAACAGGAATTTTTGGGTTTGGTCAATCCGTTCGCGAGATATGGGAGTTTGAAGCCAAGAAATGGTTGAGATGGCATAAAATTTTTCGCAATTCTGCTGATCCAAACGCTTAACCAGAATGGACTGGGGAAAAAGTACACATACCGCTGTAGTCGGGCGAGTGTCTACTTTCAGATGCAATAGGAATTTTTGGGTTAGGTCAATCCGTTCGCGAGATATGGGAGTTTGAAGCCAAGAAATGGTTGAGGAGGCAAAAAATTTTTCGCAATTCTGCTGCTCCAAACGCTTAACCAGAATGGTCTAGGGAAAAAATACACATACCGTTGTAATCGGGCGAGCTTCTACTTTCAGATGCAATCGGAATTTTTGGGTTAGGTCAATCCGTTCGCGAGATATGGGAGTTTGAAGCCAAGAAATCGTAGAGAAGGCGAAAAATTGTTCACAATTCTGCTGCTCCAAACGCTTAACCAGAATGACCTAGGGAAAAAATACACATACCGTTGTAATCGGGCGAGGTTCTACTTTCAGATGCAATAGGAATTTTTGGGTTAGGTCAATCCGTTCGCGAGATATGGGAGTTTGAAGCCAAGAAATGGTTGAGAAGGCAAAAAATTTTTCGCAATTCTGCTGCTTCAAACGCTTAACCAGAATTGCCTAGGGAAAAAACACACATACCGTTGTAATCGGGCGAGTTTCTACTTTCAGTTACAATAGGAATTTTTGGGTCTGGTCAATCCGTTCGCGAGATATGGGACTTTGAAGCTAAGAAATGGTTGACAAGACAACAAATTTTTCGCACTTCTGCTGCTCCAATCGCTTAACCAGAATGGCCTAGGGGAAAAATACACATACCGTTGTAACCGGGCGAGATTCTACTTTCAGATGCAATAGGAATTTTTGGGTCAGGTCAATCCGTTCGCGAGATATGGGAGTTTGAAGCTAAGAAATGGTTGAGAAGACAACAAATTTTTCGCATTTCTGCTGCTCCAAACGCTTAACCAGAATAGGCTAGGGAAAAAATACACATACCGTTGTAATCGGGCGAGTTTCTACTTTCAGATGCAATAGGAATTTTTGGGTTAGGTCAATCCGTTCGCGAGATATGGGAGTTTGAAGCCAAGAAATGGTAGAGAAGGCAAAAAATTTTTCGCAATTCTGCTGCTCCAAACGCTTAACCAGAATGGGGTAGGGAAAAAATACACATACCGTTGTAATCGGGCGAGTTTCTACTTTCAGACGCAGCAGGAATTTTTGGGTTTGGTCAATCCGTTCGCGAGATATGGGACTTTGAAGCTAAGAAATGGTTGAGAAGACAACAAATTTTTCGCAATTCTGCTGCTCCAAACGCTTAACCAGAATGGGGTAGGGAAGAATTACACATACCGTTGTAATCGGGAGAGTTTCTACTTTCACAAGCAACAGGAATTTTTGGGTTTGGTCAATCCGTTCGCGAGATATGGGAGTTTGAAGCCAAGAAATGGTTGAGAAGGCAAGAAATTTTTCGCAATTCTGCTGCTCCAAACGCTTAACCAGATTGGTCTAGGGAATAAATACACATACCGTTGTAATCGGGCGAGTTTCTACATTCAGATGCAATAGGAATTTTTGGGTCAGGTCAATCCGTTCGCGAGATATGGGAGTTTGAAGCTAAGAAATGGTTGAGAAGACAACAAATTTTTCGCATTTCTGCTGCTCCAAACGCTTAACCAGAATGGGCTAGGGAAAAAATACACATACCGTTATAATCGGGCGAGTTTCTACTTTCAGATGCAATAGGAATTTTTGGGTCAGGTCAATCCGTTCGCGAGATATGGGAGTTTGAAGCCAAGAAATGGTTGAGAAGGCAAGAAATTTTTCGCAATTCTGCTGCTCCAAAAGCTTAACCAGAATGGGGTAGGGAAAAAATACACATACCGTTGTAATCGGGCGAGTTTCTACTTTCAGATGCAATAGGAATTTTTGGGTTAGGTCAATCCGTTCGCGAGATATGGGAGTTTGAAGCTAAGAAATGGTTGAGAAGACAACAAATTTTTCGTAATTCTGCTGCTCCAAACGCTTAACCAGAATGGGCTAGGGAAAAAATACACATACCGTTGTAATCGGGCGAGTTTATACTTTCAGATGCAATAGGAATTTTTGGGTTAGGTCAATCCGTTCGCGACATATGGGAGTTTGAAGCCAAGAAATGGTAGAGAAGGCAAAAAATTTTTCGCAATTCTGCTGCTCCAAACGCTTAACCAGAATGGGGTAGGGAAGAAATACACATACCGTTGTAATCGGGAGAGTTTCTACTTTCAGACGCAACAGGAATATTTGGGTTTGGTCAATCCGTTCGCGAGATATGGGAGTTTGAAGCCAAGAAATGGTTGAGAAGGCAAAAAATTTTTCGCAATTCTGCTGCTCCAAACGCTTAAACAGAATGGCCTAGGGAAAAAATACACATACCGTTGTAATCGGGCGAGTTTCTACTTTCAGATGCAATCGGAATTTTTGGGTTATGTCAATCCGTTCGCGAGATATGGGAGTTTGAAGCCAAGAAAAGGTTGAGAAGGCAAAAAATTTTTCGCAATTCTGCTGCTCCAAACGCTTAACCAGAAAGGTCTAGGGAAAAAATACACATACTGTTGTAATCGGGGGAGTTTCTACTTTCAGATGCAGTAGGAATTTTTGGGTTAGGTCAATCCGTTCGCGAGATATGGGTGTTTGAAGCCAAGAAATGGTAGAGAAGGCGAAAAATTGTTCACAATTCTGCTGCTCCAAACGCTTAACCAGAATGGCCTAGGGAAAAAATACACATACCGTTGTAATCGGGCGAGGTTCTACTTTCAGATGCAATAGGAATTTTTGGGTTAGGTCAATCCGTTCGCGAGATATGGGAGTTTGAAGCCAAGAAATGGTTGAGAAGGCAAAAAATTTTTCGCAATTCTGCTGCTTCAAACGCTTAACCAGAATGGCCTAGGGAAAAAATACACATACCGTTGTAATCGGGCGAGTTTCTACTTTCAGTTACAATAGGAATTTTTGGGTCTGGTCAATCCGTTCGCGAGATATGGGACTTTGAAGCTAAGAAATGGTTGACAAGACAACAAATTTTTCGCAATTCTGCTGCTCCAATCGCTTAACCAGAATGGCCTAGGGGAAAAATACACATACCGTTCTAACCGGGCGAGTTTCTACTTTCAGATGCAATAGGAATTTTTGGGTCAGGTCAATCCGTTCGCGAGATATGGGAGTTTGAAGCCAAGAAATGGTTGAGAAGGCAAGAAATTTTTCGCAATTCTGCTGCTCCAAACGCTTAACCAGAATGGGGTAGGGAAAAAATACACATACCGTTGTAATCGGGCGAGTTTCTACTTTCAGATGCAATAGGAATTTTTGGGTTGGGTCAATCCGTTCGCGAGATATGGGAGTTTGAAGCTAAGAAATGGTTGAGAAGACAACAAATTTTTCGTATTTCTGCTGCTCCAAACGCTTAACCAGAATGGGCTAGGGAAAAAATACACATACCGTTGTAATCGGGCGAGTTTATACTTTCAGATGCAATAGGAATTTTTGGGTTAGGTCAATCCGTTCGCGACATATGGGAGTTTGAAGCCAAGAAATGGTAGAGAAGGCAAAAAATTTTTCGCAATTCTGCTGCTCCAAACGCTTAACCAGAATGGGGTAGGGAAGAAATACACATACCGTTGTAATCGGGAGAGTTTCTACTTTCAGACGCAACAGGAATATTTGGATTTGGTCAATCCGTTCGCGAGATATGGGAGTTTGAAGCCAAGAAATGGTTGAGAAGGCAAAAAATTTTTCGCAATTCTGCTGCTCCAAACGCTTAAACAGAATGGCCTAGGGAAAAAATACACATACCGTTGTAATCGGGCGAGTTTCTACTTTCAGATGCAATCGGAATTTTTGGGTTATGTCAATCCGTTCGCGAGATATGGGAGTTTGAAGCAAAGAAATGGTTGAGAAGGCAAAAAATTTTTCGCAATTCTGCTGCTCCAAACGCTTAAACAGAATGGCCCAGGGAAAAAATACGCATACCGTTGTAATCGGGCGAGTTTCTACTTTCAGACGCAGCAGGAATTTTTGGGTTTGGTCAATCCGTTCGCGAGATATGGGACTTTGAAGCTAAGAAATGGTTGAGAAGACAACAAATTTTTCGCAATTCTGCTGCTCCAAACGCTTAACCAGAATGGGGTAGGGAAGAATTACACATACCGTTGTAATCGGGAGAGTTTCTACTTTCAGATGCAATAGGAATTTTTGGGTTAGGTCAATCCGTTCGCGAGATATGGGAGTTTGAAGCTAAGAAATGGTTGAGAAGACAACAAATTTTTCGTATTTCTGCTGCTCCAAACGCTTAACCAGAATGGGCTAGGGAAAAAATACACATACCGTTGTAATCGGGCGAGTTTATACTTTCAGATGCAATAGGAATTTTTGGGTTAGGTCAATCCGTTCGCGACATATGGGAGTTTGAAGCCAAGAAATGGTAGAGAAGGCAAAAAATTTTTCGCAATTCTGCTGCTCCAAACGCTTAACCAGAATGGGGTAGGGAAGAAATACACATACCGTTGTAATCGGGAGAGTTTCTACTTTCAGACGCAACAGGAATATTTGGATTTGGTCAATCCGTTCGCGAGATATGGGAGTTTGAAGCCAAGAAATGGTTGAGAAGGCAAAAAATTTTTCGCAATTCTGCTGCTCCAAACGCTTAAACAGAATGGCCTAGGGAAAAAATACACATACCGTTGTAATCGGGCGAGTTTCTACTTTCAGATGCAATCGGAATTTTTGGGTTATGTCAATCCGTTCGCGAGATATGGGAGTTTGAAGCAAAGAAATGGTTGAGAAGGCAAAAAATTTTTCGCAATTCTGCTGCTCCAAACGCTTAAACAGAATGGCCCAGGGAAAAAATACGCATACCGTTGTAATCGGGCGAGTTTCTACTTTCAGACGCAGCAGGAATTTTTGGGTTTGGTCAATCCGTTCGCGAGATATGGGACTTTGAAGCTAAGAAATGGTTGAGAAGACAACAAATTTTTCGCAATTCTGCTGCTCCAAACGCTTAACCAGAATGGGGTAGGGAAGAATTACACATACCGTTGTAATCGGGAGAGTTTCTACTTTCACAAGCAACAGGAATTTTTGGGTTTGGTCAATCCGTTCGCGAGATATGGGAGTTTGAAGCCAAGAAATGGTTGAGATGGCATAAAATTTTTCGCAATTCTGCTGATCCAAACGCTTAACCAGAATGGACTGGGGAAAAAGTACACATACCGCTGTAGTCGGGCGAGTGTCTACTTTCAGATGCAATAGGAATTTTTGGGTTAGGTCAATCCGTTCGCGAGATATGGGAGTTTGAAGCCAAGAAATGGTTGAGGAGGCAAAAAATTTTTCGCAATTCTGCTGCTCCAAACGCTTAACCAGAATGGTCTAGGGAAAAAATACACATACCGTTGTAATCGGGCGAGCTTCTACTTTCAGATGCAATCGGAATTTTTGGGTTAGGTCAATCCGTTCGCGAGATATGGGAGTTTGAAGCCAAGAAATCGTAGAGAAGGCGAAAAATTGTTCACAATTCTGCTGCTCCAAACGCTTAACCAGAATGACCTAGGGAAAAAATACACATACCGTTGTAATCGGGCGAGGTTCTACTTTCAGATGCAATAGGAATTTTTGGGTTAGGTCAATCCGTTCGCGAGATATGGGAGTTTGAAGCCAAGAAATGGTTGAGAAGGCAAAAAATTTTTCGCAATTCTGCTGCTTCAAACGCTTAACCAGAATTGCCTAGGGAAAAAACACACATACCGTTGTAATCGGGCGAGTTTCTACTTTCAGTTACAATAGGAATTTTTGGGTCTGGTCAATCCGTTCGCGAGATATGGGACTTTGAAGCTAAGAAATGGTTGACAAGACAACAAATTTTTCGCACTTCTGCTGCTCCAATCGCTTAACCAGAATGGCCTAGGGGAAAAATACACATACCGTTGTAACCGGGCGAGATTCTACTTTCAGATGCAATAGGAATTTTTGGGTCAGGTCAATCCGTTCGCGAGATATGGGAGTTTGAAGCTAAGAAATGGTTGAGAAGACAACAAATTTTTCGCATTTCTGCTGCTCCAAACGCTTAACCAGAATAGGCTAGGGAAAAAATACACATACCGTTGTAATCGGGCGAGTTTCTACTTTCAGATGCAATAGGAATTTTTGGGTTAGGTCAATCCGTTCGCGAGATATGGGAGTTTGAAGCCAAGAAATGGTAGAGAAGGCAAAAAATTTTTCGCAATTCTGCTGCTCCAAACGCTTAACCAGAATGGGGTAGGGAAAAAATACACATACCGTTGTAATCGGGCGAGTTTCTACTTTCAGACGCAGCAGGAATTTTTGGGTTTGGTCAATCCGTTCGCGAGATATGGGACTTTGAAGCTAAGAAATGGTTGAGAAGACAACAAATTTTTCGCAATTCTGCTGCTCCAAACGCTTAACCAGAATGGGGTAGGGAAGAATTACACATACCGTTGTAATCGGGAGAGTTTCTACTTTCACAAGCAACAGGAATTTTTGGGTTTGGTCAATCCGTTCGCGAGATATGGGAGTTTGAAGCCAAGAAATGGTTGAGATGGCATAAAATTTTTCGCAATTCTGCTGATCCAAACGCTTAACCAGAATGGACTGGGGAAAAAGTACACATACCGCTGTAGTCGGGCGAGTGTCTACTTTCAGATGCAATAGGAATTTTTGGGTTAGGTCAATCCGTTCGCGAGATATGGGAGTTTGAAGCCAAGAAATGGTTGTGGAGGCAAAAAATTTTTCGCAATTCTGCTGCTCCAAACGCTTAACCAGAATGGTCTAGGGAAAAAATACACATACCGTTGTAATCGGGCGAGCTTCTACTTTCAGATGCAATCGGAATTTTTGGGTTAGGTCAATCCGTTCGCGAGATATGGGAGTTTGAAGCCAAGAAATCGTAGAGAAGGCGAAAAATTGTTCACAATTCTGCTGCTCCAAACGCTTAACCAGAATGACCTAGGGAAAAAATACACATACCGTTGTAATCGGGCGAGGTTCTACTTTCAGATGCAATAGGAATTTTTGGGTTAGGTCAATCCGTTCGCGAGATATGGGAGTTTGAAGCCAAGAAATGGTTGAGAAGGCAAAAAATTTTTCGCAATTCTGCTGCTTCAAACGCTTAACCAGAATTGCCTAGGGAAAAAACACACATACCGTTGTAATCGGGCGAGTTTCTACTTTCAGTTACAATAGGAATTTTTGGGTCTGGTCAATCCGTTCGCGAGATATGGGACTTTGAAGCTAAGAAATGGTTGACAAGACAACAAATTTTTCGCACTTCTGCTGCTCCAATCGCTTAACCAGAATGGCCTAGGGGAAAAATACACATACCGTTGTAACCGGGCGAGATTCTACTTTCAGATGCAATAGGAATTTTTGGGTCAGGTCAATCCGTTCGCGAGATATGGGAGTTTGAAGCTAAGAAATGGTTGAGAAGACAACAAATTTTTCGCATTTCTGCTGCTCCAAACGCTTAACCAGAATAGGCTAGGGAAAAAATACACATACCGTTGTAATCGGGCGAGGTTCTACTCTCAGATGCAATAGGAATTTTTGGGTTAGGTCAATCCGTTCGCGAGATATGGGAGTTTGAAGCCAAGAAATGGTAGAGAAGG
The DNA here is from genome assembly GCF_051014685.1 of Ptiloglossa arizonensis. Lineage (NCBI taxonomy): Eukaryota > Metazoa > Arthropoda > Insecta > Hymenoptera > Colletidae > Ptiloglossa > Ptiloglossa arizonensis. The sequence continues at coordinate 41,994 of NW_027478818.1, read as the reverse complement.
CAAAAAATTTTTCGCAATTCTGCTGCTCCAAACGCTTAACCAGAATGGCCTAGGGAAAAAATACACATACCGCTGTAGTCGGGCGAGATTCTACTTTCAGATGCAATAGGAATTTTTGGGTCAGGTCAATCCGTTCGCGAGATATGGGAGTTTGAAGCTAAGAAATGGTTGAGAAGACAACAAATTTTTCGCATTTCTGCTGCTCCAAACGCTTAACCAGAATAGGCTAGGGAAAAAATACACATACCGTTGTAATCGGGCGAGTTTCTACTTTCAGATGCAATAGGAATTTTTGGGTTAGGTCAATCCGTTCGCGAGATATGGGAGTTTGAAGCCAAGAAATGGTAGAGAAGGCAAAAAATTTTTCGCAATTCTGCTGCTCCAAACGCTTAACCAGAATGGGGTAGGGAAAAAATACACATACCGTTGTAATCGGGAGAGTTTCTACTTTCAGACGCAACAGGAATTTTTGGGTTTGGTCCATCCGTTCGCGAGATATGGGAGTTTGAAGCCAAGAAATGGTTGAGAAGGCAAAAAATTTTTCGCAATTCTGCTGCTCCAAACGCTTAAACAGAATGGCCTAGGGAAAAAATACACATACCGTTGTAATCGGGCGAGTTTCTACTTTCAGATGCAATCGGAATTTTTGGGTTATGTCAATCCGTTCGCGAGATATGGGAGTTTGAAGCCAAGAAATGGTTGAGAAGGCAAAAAATTTTTCGCAATTCTGCTGCTTCAAACGCTTAACCAGAATTGCCTAGGGAAAAAATACACATACCGTTGTAATCGGGCGAGTTTCTACTTTCAGATGCAATAGGAATTTTTGGGTTAGGTCAATCCGTTCGCGAGATATGGGAGTTTGAAGCCAAGAAATGGTAGAGAAGGCAAAAAATTTTTCGCAATTCTGCTGCTCCAAACGCTTAACCAGAATGGCCTAGGGAAAAAATACACATACCGCTGTAGTCGGGCGAGTGTCTACTTTCAGATGCAATAGGAATTTTTGGGTTAGGTCAATCCGTTCGCGAGATATGGGAGTTTGAAGCCAAGAAATGGTAGAGAAGGCAAAAAATTGTTCACAATTCTGCTGCTCCAGACGCTTAACCAGAATGGGGTAGGGAAAAAGTACACATACCGTTGTAATCGGGCGAGGTTCTACTTTCAGATGCAATAGGAATTTTTGGGTTAGGTCAATCCGTTCGCGAGATATGGGAGTTTGAAGACAAGAAATGGTTGAGGAGGCAAAAAATTTTTCGCAATTCTGCGGCTCCAAACGCTTAACCAGAATGGTCTAGGGAAAAAATACACATACCGTTGTAATCGGGCGAGTTTCTACTTTCAGATGCAATCGGAATTTTTGGGTTAGGTCAATCCGTTCGCGAGATATGGGAGTTTGAAGCCAAGAAATGGTAGAGAAGGCGAAAAATTGTTCACAATTCTGCTGCTCCAAACGCTTAACCAGAATGGCCTAGGGAAAAAATACACATACCGTTGTAATCGGGCGAGGTTCTACTTTCAGATGCAATAGGAATTTTTGGGTTAGGTCAATCCGTTCGCGAGATATGGGAGTTTGAAGCCAAGAAATGGTTGAGAAGGCAAAAAATTTTTCGCAATTCTGCTGCTTCAAACGCTTAACCAGAATTGCCTAGGGAAAAAATACACATACCGTTGTAATCGGGCGAGTTTCTACTTTCAGATGCAATAGGAATTTTTGGGTTAGGTCAATCCGTTCGCGAGATATGGGAGTTTGAAGCCAAGAAATGGTAGAGAAGGCAAAAAATTGTTCGCAATTCTGCTGCTCCAAACGCTTAACCAGAATGGCCTAGGGAAAAAATACACATACCGCTGTAGTCGGACGAGTGTCTACTTTCAGATGCAATAGGAATTTTTGGGTTAGGTCAATCCGTTCGCGAGATATGGGAGTTTGAAGCCAAGAAATGGTAGAGAAGGCAAAAAATTGTTCACAATTCTGCTGCTCCAGACGCTTAACCAGAATGGGGTAGGGAAAAAATACACATACCGTTGTAATCGGGAGAGTTTCTACTTTCACAAGCAACAGGAATTTTTGGGTTTGGTCAATCCGTTCGCGAGATATGGGAGTTTGAAGCCAAGAAATGGTTGAGATGGCATAAAATTTTTCGCAATTCTGCTGATCCAAACGCTTAACCAGAATGGTCTAGGGAAAAAATACACATACCGTTGTAATCGGGCGAGTTTCTACATTCAGATGCAATAGGAATTTTTGGGTCAGGTCAATCCGTTCGCGAGATATGGGAGTTTGAAGCTAAGAAATGGTTGAGAAGACAACAAATTATTCGCATTTCTGCTGCTCCAAACGCTTAACCAGAATGGGCTAGGGAAAAAATACACATACCGTTGTAATCGGGCGAGTTTCTACTTTCAGATGCAATAGGAATTTTTGGGTTAGGTCAATCAGTTCGCGAGATATGGGAGCTTGAAGCCAAGAAATGGTAGAGAAGGCAAAAAATTTTTCGCAATTCTGCTGCTCCAAACGCTTAACCAGAATGGGGTAGGGAAAAAATACACATACCGTTGTAATCGGGAGAGTTTCTACTTTCAGACGCAACAGGAATTTTTGGGTTTGGTCAATCCGTTCGCGAGATATGGGAGTTTGAAGCCAAGAAATGGTTGAGAAGGCAAAAAATTTTTCGCAATTCTGCTGCTCCAAACGCTTAAACAGAATGGCCTAGGGAAAAAATACACATACCCTTGTAATCGGGCGAGTTTCTACTTTCAGACGCAGAAGGAATTTTTGGGTTTGGTCAATCCGTTCGCGAGATATGGGACTTTGAATCTAAGAAATGGTTGAGAAGACAACAAATTTTTCGCATTTCTGCTGCTCCAAACGCTTAACCAGAATGGCCTAGGGAAAAAATACACATACCGTTGTAATCGGGCGAGGTTCTACTTTCAGATGCAATCGGAATTTTTGGGTTAGGTCAATCCGTTCGCGAGATATGGGAGTTTGAAGCCAAGAAATGGTAGAGAAGGCGAAAAATTGTTCACAATTCTGCTGTTCCAAACGCTTAACCAGAATGGCCTAGGGAAAAAATACACATACCGTTGTAATCGGGCGAGGTTCTTCTTTCAGATGCAATAGGAATTTTTGGGTTAGGTCAATCCGTTCGCGAGATATGGGAGTTTGAAGCCAAGAAATGGTTGAGAAGGCAAAAAATTTTTCGCAATTCTGCTGCTTCAAACGCTTAACCAGAATGGCCTAGGGAAAAAATACACATACCGTTGTAATCGGGCGAGTTTCTACTTTCAGTTACAATAGGAATTTTTGGGTCTGGTCAATCCGTTCGCGAGATATGGGACTTTGAAGCTAAGAAATGGTTGACAAGAAAACAAATTTTTCGCACTTCTGCTGCTCCAATCGCTTAACCAGAATGGCCTAGTGGAAAAATACACATACCGTTGTAACCGGGCGAGATTCTACTTTCAAATGCAATAGGAATTTTTGGGTCAGGTCAATCCATTCGCGAGATATGGGAGTTTGAAGCTAAGAAATGGTTGAGAAGACAACAAATTTTTCGCATTTCTGCTGCTCCAAACGCTTAACCAGAAAGGGCTAGGGAAAAAATACACATACCGTTGTAGTCGGGCGAGTGTCTACTTTCAGATGCAATAGGAATTTTTGGGTTAGGTCAATCCGTTCGCGAGATATGGGAGTTTGAAGCCAAGAAATGGTTGAGGAGGCAAAAAATTTTTCGCAATTCTGCTGCTCCAAACGCTTAACCAGAATGGTCTAGGGAAAAAATACACATACCGTTGTAATCGGGCGAGTTTCTACATTCAGATGCAATAGGAATTTTTGGGTCAGGTCAATCCGTTCGCGAGATATGGGAGTTTGAAGCTAAGAAATGGTTGAGAAGACAACAAATTATTCGCATTTCTGCTGCTCCAAACGCTTAACCAGAATGGGCTAGGGAAAAAATACACATACCGTTGTAATCGGGCGAGTTTCTACTTTCAGATGCAATAGGAATTTTTGGGTTAGGTCAATCAGTTCGCGAGATATGGGAGCTTGAAGCCAAGAAATGGTAGAGAAGGCAAAAAATTTTTCGCAATTCTGCTGCTCCAAACGCTTAACCAGAATGGGGTAGGGAAAAAATACACATACCGTTGTAATCGGGAGAGTTTCTACTTTCAGACGCAACAGGAATTTTTGGGTTTGGTCAATCCGTTCGCGAGATATGGGAGTTTGAAGCCAAGAAATGGTTGAGAAGGCAAAAAATTTTTCGCAATTCTGCTGCTCCAAACGCTTAAACAGAATGGCCTAGGGAAAAAATACACATACCCTTGTAATCGGGCGAGTTTCTACTTTCAGACGCAGAAGGAATTTTTGGGTTTGGTCAATCCGTTCGCGAGATATGGGACTTTGAATCTAAGAAATGGTTGAGAAGACAACAAATTTTTCGCATTTCTGCTGCTCCAAACGCTTAACCAGAATGGCCTAGGGAAAAAATACACATACCGTTGTAATCGGGCGAGGTTCTACTTTCAGATGCAATCGGAATTTTTGGGTTAGGTCAATCCGTTCGCGAGATATGGGAGTTTGAAGCCAAGAAATGGTAGAGAAGGCGAAAAATTGTTCACAATTCTGCTGTTCCAAACGCTTAACCAGAATGGCCTAGGGAAAAAATACACATACCGTTGTAATCGGGCGAGGTTCTACTTTCAGATGCAATAGGAATTTTTGGGTTAGGTCAATCCGTTCGCGAGATATGGGAGTTTGAAGCCAAGAAATGGTTGAGAAGGCAAAAAATTTTTCGCAATTCTGCTGCTTCAAACGCTTAACCAGAATGGCCTAGGGAAAAAATACACATACCGTTGTAATCGGGCGAGTTTCTACTTTCAGTTACAATAGGAATTTTTGGGTCTGGTCAATCCGTTCGCGAGATATGGGACTTTGAAGCTAAGAAATGGTTGACAAGAAAACAAATTTTTCGCACTTCTGCTGCTCCAATCGCTTAACCAGAATGGCCTAGGGGAAAAATACACATACCGTTGTAACCGGGCGAGATTCTACTTTCAAATGCAATAGGAATTTTTGGGTCAGGTCAATCCGTTCGCGAGATATGGGAGTTTGAAGCTAAGAAATGGTTGAGAAGACAACAAATTTTTCGCATTTCTGCTGCTCCAAACGCTTAACCAGAAAGGGCTAGGGAAAAAATACACATACCGTTGTAATCGGGCGAGTTTCTACTTTCAGATGCAATAGGAATTTTTGGGTTAGGTCAATCCGTTCGCGAGATATGGGAGTTTGAAGCCAAGAAATGGTAGAGAAGGCAAAAAATTTTTCGCAATTCTGCTGCTCCAAACGCTTAACCAGAATGGGGTAGGGAGAAAATACACATACCGTTGTAATCGGGAGAGTTTCTACTTTCAGACGCAACAGGAATTTTTGGGTTTTGGTCAATCCGTTCGCGAGATATGGGAGTTTGAAGCCAAGAAATGGTTGAGAAGGCAAAAAATTTTTCGCAATTCTGCTGCTTCAAACGCTTAACCAGAATTGCCTAGGGAAAAAATACACATACCGTTGTAATCGGGCGAGTTTCTACTTTCAGATGCAATAGGAATTTTTGGGTTAGGTCAATCCGTTCGCGAGATATGGGAGTTTGAAGCCAAGAAATGGTAGAGAAGGCAAAAAATTTTTCGCAATTCTGCTGCTCCAAACGCTTAACCAGAATGGCCTAGGGAAAAAATACACATACCGCTGTAGTCGGGCGAGTGTCTACTTTCAGATGCAATAGGAATTTTTGGGTTAGGTCAATCCGTTCGCGAGATATGGGAGTTTGAAGCCAAGAAATGGTAGAGAAGGCAAAAAATTGTTCACAATTCTGCTGCTCCAAACGCTTAACCAGAATGGCCTAGGGAAAAAATACACATACCGCTGTAGTCGGGCGAGTGTCTACTTTCAGATGCAATAGGAATTTTTGGGTTAGGTCAATCCGTTCGCGAGATATGGGAGTTTGAAGCCAAGAAATGGTTGAGGAGGCAAAAAATTTTTCGCAATTCTGCTGCTCCAAACGCTTAACCAGAATGGGGTAGGGAGAAAATACACATACCGTTGTAATCGGGAGAGTTTCTACTTTCAGACGCAACAGGAATTTTTGGGTTTTGGTCAATCCGTTCGCGAGATATGGGAGTTTGAAGCCAAGAAATGGTTGAGAAGGCAAAAAATTTTTCGCAATTCTGCTGCTCCAAACGCTTAACCAGAATGGGGTAGGGAGAAAATACACATACCGTTGTAATCGGGAGAGTTTCTACTTTCAGACGCAACAGGAATTTTTGGGTTTTGGTCAATCCGTTCGCGAGATATGGGAGTTTGAAGCCAAGAAATGGTTGAGAAGGCAAAAAATTTTTCGCAATTCTGCTGCTTCAAACGCTTAACCAGAATTGCCTAGGGAAAAAATACACATACCGTTGTAATCGGGCGAGTTTCTACTTTCAGATGCAATAGGAATTTTTGGGTTAGGTCAATCCGTTCGCGAGATATGGGAGTTTGAAGCCAAGAAATGGTAGAGAAGGCAAAAAATTTTTCGCAATTCTGCTGCTCCAAACGCTTAACCAGAATGGCCTAGGGAAAAAATACACATACCGCTGTAGTCGGGCGAGTGTCTACTTTCAGATGCAATAGGAATTTTTGGGTTAGGTCAATCCGTTCGCGAGATATGGGAGTTTGAAGCCAAGAAATGGTAGAGAAGGCAAAAAATTGTTCACAATTCTGCTGCTCCAAACGCTTAACCAGAATGGCCTAGGGAAAAAATACACATACCGCTGTAGTCGGGCGAGTGTCTACTTTCAGATGCAATAGGAATTTTTGGGTTAGGTCAATCCGTTCGCGAGATATGGGAGTTTGAAGCCAAGAAATGGTTGAGGAGGCAAAAAATTTTTCGCAATTCTGCTGCTCCAAACGCTTAACCAGAATGGTCTAGGGAAAAAATACACATACCGTTGTAATCGGGCGAGTTTCTACATTCAGATGCAATAGGAATTTTTGGGTCAGGTCAATCCGTTCGCGAGATATGGGAGTTTGAAGCTAAGAAATGGTTGAGAAGACAACAAATTATTCGCATTTCTGCTGCTCCAAACGCTTAACCAGAATGGGCTAGGGAAAAAATACACATACCGTTGTAATCGGGCGAGTTTCTACTTTCAGATGCAATAGGAATTTTTGGGTTAGGTCAATCCGTTCGCGAGATATGGGAGCTTGAAGCCAAGAAATGGTAGAGAAGGCAAAAAATTTTTTGCAATTCTGCTGCTCCAAACGCTTAACCAGAATGGGGTAGGGAAAAAATACACATACCGTTGTAATCGGGCGAGTTTCTACTTTCAGATGCAATCGGAATTTTTGGGTTTTGGTCAATCCGTTCGCGAGATATGGGAGTTTGAAGCCAAGAAATGGTTGAGAAGGCAAAAAATTTTTCGCAATTCTGCTGCTTCAAACGCTTAACCAGAATTGCCTAGGGAAAAAATACACATACCGTTGTAATCGGGCGAGTTTCTACTTTCAGATGCAATAGGAATTTTTGGGTTAGGTCAATCCGTTCGCGAGATATGGGAGTTTGAAGCCAAGAAATGGTAGAGAAGGCAAAAAATTTTTCGCAATTCTGCTGCTCCAAACGCTTAACCAGAATGGCCTAGGGAAAAAATACACATACCGCTGTAGTCGGGCGAGTGTCTACTTTCAGATGCAATAGGAATTTTTGGGTTAGGTCAATCCGTTCGCGAGATATGGGAGTTTGAAGCCAAGAAATGGTAGAGAAGGCAAAAAATTGTTCACAATTCTGCTGCTCCAAACGCTTAACCAGAATGGCCTAGGGAAAAAATACACATACCGCTGTAGTCGGGCGAGTGTCTACTTTCAGATGCAATAGGAATTTTTGGGTTAGGTCAATCCGTTCGCGAGATATGGGAGTTTGAAGCCAAGAAATGGTAGAGAAGGCAAAAAATTTTTCGCAATTCTGCTGCTTCAAACGCTTAACCAGAATTGCCTAGGGAAAAAATACACATACCGTTGTAATCGGGCGAGTTTCTACTTTCAGATGCAATAGGAATTTTTGGGTTAGGTCAATCCGTTCGCGAGATATGGGAGTTTGAAGCCAAGAAATGGTTGAGGAGGCAAAAAATTTTTCGCAATTCTGCTGCTCCAAACGCTTAACCAGAATGGGGTAGGGAGAAAATACACATACCGTTGTAATCGGGAGAGTTTCTACTTTCAGACGCAACAGGAATTTTTGGGTTTTGGTCAATCCGTTCGCGAGATATGGGAGTTTGAAGCCAAGAAATGGTTGAGAAGGCAAAAAATTTTTCGCAATTCTGCTGCTCCAAACGCTTAACCAGAATGGGGTAGGGAGAAAATACACATACCGTTGTAATCGGGAGAGTTTCTACTTTCAGACGCAACAGGAATTTTTGGGTTTTGGTCAATCCGTTCGCGAGATATGGGAGTTTGAAGCCAAGAAATGGTTGAGAAGGCAAAAAATTTTTCGCAATTCTGCTGCTTCAAACGCTTAACCAGAATTGCCTAGGGAAAAAATACACATACCGTTGTAATCGGGCGAGTTTCTACTTTCAGATGCAATAGGAATTTTTGGGTTAGGTCAATCCGTTCGCGAGATATGGGAGTTTGAAGCCAAGAAATGGTAGAGAAGGCAAAAAATTTTTCGCAATTCTGCTGCTCCAAACGCTTAACCAGAATGGCCTAGGGAAAAAATACACATACCGCTGTAGTCGGGCGAGTGTCTACTTTCAGATGCAATAGGAATTTTTGGGTTAGGTCAATCCGTTCGCGAGATATGGGAGTTTGAAGCCAAGAAATGGTAGAGAAGGCAAAAAATTGTTCACAATTCTGCTGCTCCAAACGCTTAACCAGAATGGCCTAGGGAAAAAATACACATACCGCTGTAGTCGGGCGAGTGTCTACTTTCAGATGCAATAGGAATTTTTGGGTTAGGTCAATCCGTTCGCGAGATATGGGAGTTTGAAGCCAAGAAATGGTTGAGGAGGCAAAAAATTTTTCGCAATTCTGCTGCTCCAAACGCTTAACCAGAATGGTCTAGGGAAAAAATACACATACCGTTGTAATCGGGCGAGTTTCTACATTCAGATGCAATAGGAATTTTTGGGTCAGGTCAATCCGTTCGCGAGATATGGGAGTTTGAAGCTAAGAAATGGTTGAGAAGACAACAAATTATTCGCATTTCTGCTGCTCCAAACGCTTAACCAGAATGGGCTAGGGAAAAAATACACATACCGTTGTAATCGGGCGAGTTTCTACTTTCAGATGCAATAGGAATTTTTGGGTTAGGTCAATCCGTTCGCGAGATATGGGAGCTTGAAGCCAAGAAATGGTAGAGAAGGCAAAAAATTTTTTGCAATTCTGCTGCTCCAAACGCTTAACCAGAATGGGGTAGGGAAAAAATACACATACCGTTGTAATCGGGCGAGTTTCTACTTTCAGATGCAATCGGAATTTTTGGGTTAGGTCAATCCGTTCGCGAGATATGGGAGTTTGAAGCCAAGAAATGGTAGAGAAGGCGAAAAATTGTTCACAATTCTGCTGCTCCAAACGCTTAACCAGAATGGCCTAGGGAAAAAATACACATACCGTTGTAATCGGGCGAGGTTCTACTTTCAGATGCAATAGGAATTTTTGGGTTAGGTCAATCCGTTCGCGAGATATGGGAGTTTGAAGCCAAGAAATGGTTGAGAAGGCAAAAAATTTTTCGCAATTCTGCTGCTTCAAACGCTTAACCAGAATTGCCTAGGGAAAAAATACACATACCGTTGTAATCGGGCGAGTTTCTACTTTCAGTTACCATAGGAATTTTTGGGTCTGGTCAATCCGTTCGCGAGATATGGGACATTGAAGCTAAGAAATGGTTGACAAGAAAACATATTTTTCGCACTTCTGCTGCTCCAATCGCTTAACCAGAATGGCCTAGGGGAAAAATACACATACCGTTGTAACCGGGCGAGATTCTACTTTCAAATGCAATAGGAATTTTTGGGTCAGGTCAATCCGTTCGCGAGATATGGGAGTTTGAAGCTAAGAAATGGTTGAGAAGACAACAAATTTTTCGCATTTCTGCTGCTCCAAACGCTTAACCAGAAAGGGCTAGGGAAAAAATACACATACCGTTGTAATCGGGCGAGTTTCTACTTTCAGATGCAATAGGAATTTTTGGGTTAGGTCAATCCGTTCGCGAGATATGGGAGTTTGAAGCCAAGAAATGGTAGAGAAGGCAAAAAATTTTTCGCAATTCTGCTGCTCCAAACGCTTAACCAGAATGGGGTAGGGAGAAAATACACATACCGTTGTAATCGGGAGAGTTTCTACTTTCAGACGCAACAGGAATTTTTGGGTTTTGGTCAATCCGTTCGCGAGATATGGGAGTTTGAAGCCAAGAAATGGTTGAGAAGGCAAAAAATTTTTCGCAATTCTGCTGCTCCAAACGCTTAAACAGAATGGCCTAGGGAAAAAATACACATACCGTTGTAATCGGGCGAGTTTCTACTTTCGGATGCAAACGGAATTTTTGGGTTAGGTCAATCCGTTCGCGAGACATGGGAGTTTGAAGCCAAGAAATGGTAGAGAAGGCAAAAAATTGTTCACAATTCTGCTGCTCCAAACGCTTAACCAGAATGGCCTAGGGAAAAAATACACGTACCCTTGTAATCGGGCGAGTTTCTACTTTCAGACGCAGAAGGAATTTTTGGGTTTGGTCAATCCGTTCGCGAGATATGGGACTTTGAATCTAAGAAATGGTTGAGAAGACAACAAATTTTTCGCATTTCTGCTGCTCCAAACGCTTAACCAGAATGGTCTAGGGAAAAAATACACATACCGTTGTAATCGGGCGAGTTTCTACTTCCAGATGCAATAGGAATTTTTGGGTTAGGTCAATCCGTTCGCGAGATATGGGAGTTTGAAGCCAAGAAATGGTAGAGAAGGCAAAAAATTGTTCACAATTCTGGTGCTCCAAACGCTTAACCAGAATGGCCTAGGGAAAAAATACACGTACCCTTGTAATCGGGCGAGTTTCTACTTTCAGACGCAGAAGGAATTTTTGGGTTTGGTCAATCCGTTCGCGAGATATGGGACTTTGAATCTAAGAAATGGTTGAGAAGACAACAAATTTTTCGCATTTCTGCTGCTCCAAACGCTTAACCAGAATGGCCTAGGGAAAAAATACACGTACCCTTGTAATCGGGCGAGTTTCTACTTTCAGACGCAGAAGGAATTTTTGGGTTTGGTCAATCCGTTCGCGAGATATGGGACTTTGAATCTAAGAAATGGTTGAGAAGACAACAAATTTTTCGCATTTCTGCTGCTCCAAACGCTTAACCAGAATGGCCTAGGGAAAAAATACACATACCGTTGTCATCGGGCGAGTTTCTACTTTCGGATGCAAACGGAATTTTTGGGTTAGGTCAATCCGTTCGCGAGATATGGGAGTTTGAAGCCAAGAAATGGTAGAGAAGGCAAAAAATTGTTCACAATTCTGCTGCTCCAAACGCTTAACCAGAATGGGGTAGGGAAAAAATACACATACCTTTGTAATCGGGAGAGTTTCTACTTTCACAAGCAACAGGAATTTTTGGGTTTGGTCAATCCGTTCGCGAGATATGGGAGTTTGAAGCCAAGAAATGGTTGAGATGGCATAAAATTTTTCGCAATTCTGCTGATCCAAACGCTTAACCAGAATGGCCTAGGGAAAAAATACACATACCGCTGTAGTCGGGCGAGTGTCTACTTTCAGATGCAATAGGAATTTTTGGGTTAGGTCAATCCGTTCGCGAGATATGGGAGTTTGAAGCCAAGAAATGGTTGAGGAGGCAAAAAATTTTTCGCAATTCTGCTGCTCCAAACGCTTAACCAGAATGGCCTAGGGAAAAAATACACATACCGCTGTAGTCGGGCGAGTGTCTACTTTCAGATGCAATAGGAATTTTTGGGTTAGGTCAATCCGTTCGCGAGATATGGGAGTTTGAAGCCAAGAAATGGTAGAGAAGGCAAAAAATTGTTCACAATTCTGCTGCTCCAAACGCTTAACCAGAATGGCCTAGGGAAAAAATACACATACCGCTGTAGTCGGGCGAGTGTCTACTTTCAGATGCAATAGGAATTTTTGGGTTAGGTCAATCCGTTCGCGAGATATGGGAGTTTGAAGCCAAGAAATGGTTGAGGAGGCAAAAAATTTTTCGCAATTCTGCTGCTCCAAACGCTTAACCAGAATGGTCTAGGGAAAAAATACACATACCGTTGTAATCGGGCGAGTTTCTACATTCAGATGCAATAGGAATTTTTGGGTCAGGTCAATCCGTTCGCGAGATATGGGAGTTTGAAGCTAAGAAATGGTTGAGAAGACAACAAATTATTCGCATTTCTGCTGCTCCAAACGCTTAACCAGAATGGGCTAGGGAAAAAATACACATACCGTTGTAATCGGGCGAGTTTCTACTTTCAGATGCAATAGGAATTTTTGGGTTAGGTCAATCCGTTCGCGAGATATGGGAGCTTGAAGCCAAGAAATGGTAGAGAAGGCAAAAAATTTTTTGCAATTCTGCTGCTCCAAACGCTTAACCAGAATGGGGTAGGGAAAAAATACACATACCGTTGTAATCGGGCGAGTTTCTACTTTCAGATGCAATCGGAATTTTTGGGTTAGGTCAATCCGTTCGCGAGATATGGGAGTTTGAAGCCAAGAAATGGTAGAGAAGGCGAAAAATTGTTCACAATTCTGCTGCTCCAAACGCTTAACCAGAATGGCCTAGGGAAAAAATACACATACCGTTGTAATCGGGCGAGGTTCTACTTTCAGATGCAATAGGAATTTTTGGGTTAGGTCAATCCGTTCGCGAGATATGGGAGTTTGAAGCCAAGAAATGGTTGAGAAGGCAAAAAATTTTTCGCAATTCTGCTGCTTCAAACGCTTAACCAGAATTGCCTAGGGAAAAAATACACATACCGTTGTAATCGGGCGAGTTTCTACTTTCAGTTACCATAGGAATTTTTGGGTCTGGTCAATCCGTTCGCGAGATATGGGACATTGAAGCTAAGAAATGGTTGACAAGAAAACATATTTTTCGCACTTCTGCTGCTCCAATCGCTTAACCAGAATGGCCTAGGGGAAAAATACACATACCGTTGTAACCGGGCGAGATTCTACTTTCAAATGCAATAGGAATTTTTGGGTCAGGTCAATCCGTTCGCGAGATATGGGAGTTTGAAGCTAAGAAATGGTTGAGAAGACAACAAATTTTTCGCATTTCTGCTGCTCCAAACGCTTAACCAGAAAGGGCTAGGGAAAAAATACACATACCGTTGTAATCGGGCGAGTTTCTACTTTCAGATGCAATAGGAATTTTTGGGTTAGGTCAATCCGTTCGCGAGATATGGGAGTTTGAAGCCAAGAAATGGTAGAGAAGGCAAAAAATTTTTCGCAATTCTGCTGCTCCAAACGCTTAACCAGAATGGGGTAGGGAGAAAATACACATACCGTTGTAATCGGGAGAGTTTCTACTTTCAGACGCAACAGGAATTTTTGGGTTTTGGTCAATCCGTTCGCGAGATATGGGAGTTTGAAGCCAAGAAATGGTTGAGAAGGCAAAAAATTTTTCGCAATTCTGCTGCTCCAAACGCTTAAACAGAATGGCCTAGGGAAAAAATACACATACCGTTGTAATCGGGCGAGTTTCTACTTTCGGATGCAAACGGAATTTTTGGGTTAGGTCAATCCGTTCGCGAGACATGGGAGTTTGAAGCCAAGAAATGGTAGAGAAGGCAAAAAATTGTTCACAATTCTGCTGCTCCAAACGCTTAACCAGAATGGCCTAGGGAAAAAATACACGTACCCTTGTAATCGGGCGAGTTTCTACTTTCAGACGCAGAAGGAATTTTTGGGTTTGGTCAATCCGTTCGCGAGATATGGGACTTTGAATCTAAGAAATGGTTGAGAAGACAACAAATTTTTCGCATTTCTGCTGCTCCAAACGCTTAACCAGAATGGTCTAGGGAAAAAATACACATACCGTTGTAATCGGGCGAGTTTCTACTTCCAGATGCAATAGGAATTTTTGGGTTAGGTCAATCCGTTCGCGAGATATGGGAGTTTGAAGCCAAGAAATGGTAGAGAAGGCAAAAAATTGTTCACAATTCTGGTGCTCCAAACGCTTAACCAGAATGGCCTAGGGAAAAAATACACGTACCCTTGTAATCGGGCGAGTTTCTACTTTCAGACGCAGAAGGAATTTTTGGGTTTGGTCAATCCGTTCGCGAGATATGGGACTTTGAATCTAAGAAATGGTTGAGAAGACAACAAATTTTTCGCATTTCTGCTGCTCCAAACGCTTAACCAGAATGGCCTAGGGAAAAAATACACATACCGTTGTCATCGGGCGAGTTTCTACTTTCGGATGCAAACGGAATTTTTGGGTTAGGTCAATCCGTTCGCGAGATATGGGAGTTTGAAGCCAAGAAATGGTAGAGAAGGCAAAAAATTGTTCACAATTCTGCTGCTCCAAACGCTTAACCAGAATGGGGTAGGGAAAAAATACACATACCTTTGTAATCGGGAGAGTTTCTACTTTCACAAGCAACAGGAATTTTTGGGTTTGGTCAATCCGTTCGCGAGATATGGGAGTTTGAAGCCAAGAAATGGTTGAGATGGCATAAAATTTTTCGCAATTCTGCTGATCCAAACGCTTAACCAGAATGGCCTAGGGAAAAAATACACATACCGCTGTAGTCGGGCGAGTGTCTACTTTCAGATGCAATAGGAATTTTTGGGTTAGGTCAATCCGTTCGCGAGATATGGGAGTTTGAAGCCAAGAAATGGTTGAGGAGGCAAAAAATTTTTCGCAATTCTGCTGCTCCAAACGCTTAACCAGAATGGTCTAGGGAAAAAATACACATACCGTTGTAATCGGGCGAGTTTCTACATTCAGATGCAATAGGAATTTTTGGGTCAGGTCAATCCGTTCGCGAGATATGGGAGTTTGAAGCTAAGAAATGGTTGAGAAGACAACAAATTATTCGCATTTCTGCTGCTCCAAACGCTTAACCAGAATGGGCTAGGGAAAAAATACACATACCGTTGTAATCGGGCGAGTTTCTACTTTCAGATGCAATAGGAATTTTTGGGTTAGGTCAATCCGTTCGCGAGATATGGGAGCTTGAAGCCAAGAAATGGTAGAGAAGGCAAAAAATTTTTCGCAATTCTGCTGCTCCAAACGCTTAACCAGAATGGGGTAGGGAAAAAATACACATACCGTTGTAATCGGGAGAGTTTCTACTTTCAGATGCAATCGGAATTTTTGGGTTAGGTCAATCCGTTCGCGAGATATGGGAGTTTGAAGCCAAGAAATGGTAGAGAAGGCGAAAAATTGTTCACAATTCTGCTGCTCCAAACGCTTAACCAGAATGGCCTAGGGAAAAAATACACATACCGTTGTAATCGGGCGAGGTTCTACTTTCAGATGCAATAGGAATTTTTGGGTTAGGTCAATCCGTTAGCGAGATATGGGAGTTTGAAGCCAAGAAATGGTTGAGAAGGCAAAAAATTTTTCGCAATTCTGCTGCTTCAAACGCTTAACCAGAATTGCCTAGGGAAAAAATACACATACCGTTGTAATCGGGCGAGTTTCTACTTTCAGTTACAATAGGAATTTTTGGGTCTGGTCAATCCGTTCGCGAGATATGGGACTTTGAAGCTAAGAAATGGTTGACAAGACAACAAATTTTTCGCAATTCTGCTGCTCCAAACGCTTAACCAGAATGGGGTAGGGAAAAAATACACATACCGTTGTAATCGGGAGAGTGTCTACTTTCACAAGCAACAGGAATTTTTGGGTTTGGTCAATCCGTTCGCGAGATATGGGAGTTTGAAGCCAAGAAATGGTTGAGAAGGCATAAAATTTTTCGCAATTCTGCTGATCCAAACGCTTAACCAGAATGGCCTAGGGAAAACATACACCTACCGCTGTAGTCGGGCGAGTGTCTACTTTCAGATGCAATAGGAATTTTTGGGTTAGGTCAATCCGTTCGCGAGATATGGGAGTTTGAAGCTAAGAAATGGTTGAGAAGACAACAAATTTTTCGCAATTCTGCTGCTCCAAACGCTTCACCAGAATGGGGTAGGGAAAAAATGCACATACCGTTGTAACCGGGCGAGTTTCTACTTTCACAAGCAACAGGAATTTTTGGGTTCGGTCAATCCGTTCGCGAGATATGGGAGTTTGAAGCCAAGAAATGGTTGAGAAGGCAAACAATTTTTCGCAATTCTGCTGCTCCAAACGCTTAACCAGTATGGCCTAGGGAAAAAATACAAATACCGTTGTAATCGGGCGAGTTTCTACTTTCAGATGCAATAGGAATTTTTGGGTTAGGTCAATCCGTTCGCGAGATATGGGAGTTTGAAGCTAAGAAATGGTTGAGACGACAACAAATTTTTCCCAATTCTGCTGCTCCAAACGCTTAACCAGAATGGCCTAGGGAAAAAATACGCACACCCTTGTAATCGGGCGAGTTTCTACTTTCAGACGCAGAAGGAATTTTTGGGTTTGGTCAATCCGTTCGCGAGATATGGGACTTTGAATCTAAGAAATGGTTGAGAAGACAACAAATTTTTCGCATTTCTGCTGCTCCAAACGCTTAACCAGAATGGCCTAGGGAAAAAATACACATACCGCTGTAGTCGGGCGAGTGTCTACTTTCAGATGCAATAGGAATTTTTGGGTTAGGTCAATCCGTTCGCGAGATATGGGAGTTTGAAGCCAAGAAATGGTTGAGAAGGCAAAAAATTTTTCGCAATTCTGCTGCTCCAAACGCTTAAACAGAATGGCCTAGGGAAAAAATACACATACCGTTGTAATCGGGCGAGTTTCTACTTTCAGATGCAATCGGAATTTTTGGGTTATGTCAATCCGTTCGCGAGATATGGGAGTTTGAAGCCAAGAAATGGTTGAGAAGGCAAACAATTTTTCGCAATTCTGCTGCTCCAAACGCTTAAACAGAATGGCCCAGGGAAAAAATACGCATACCGTTGTAATCGGGCGAGTTTCTACTTTCAGACGCAGGAGGAATTTTTGGGTTTGGTGAATCCGTTCGCGAGATATGGGACTTTGAAGCTAAGAAATGGTTGAGAAGACAACAAATTTTTCGCAATTCTGCTGCTCCAAACGCTTAACCAGAATGGGGTAGGGAAAAAATACACATACCGTTGTAATCGGGAGAGTTTCTACTTTCACAAGCAACAGGAATTTTTGGGTTTGGTCAATCCGTTCGCGAGATATGGGAGTTTGAAGCCAAGAAATGGTTGAGATGGCAGAAATATTTTCGCAATTCTGCTGTTCCAAACGCTTAACCAGAATGGCCTAGGGAAAAAATACACATACCGCTGTAGTCGGGCGAGTGTCTACTTTCAGATGCAATAGGAATTTTTGGGTTAGGTCAATCCGTTCGCGAGATATGGGAGTTTGAAGCCTAGAAATGGTTGAGGAGGCAAAAAATTTTTCGCAATTCTGCTGCTCCAAACGCTTAACCAGAATGGTCTAGGGAAAAAATACACATACCGTTGTAATCGGGCGAGTTTCTACTTTCAGATGCAATCGGAATTTTTGGGTTAGGTCAATCCGTTCGCGAGATATGGGAGTTTGAAGCCAAGAAATGGTAGAGAAGGCGAAAAATTGTTCACAATTCTGCTGCTCCACACGCTTAACCAGAATGGCCTAGGGAAAATATACACATACCGTTGTAATCGGGCGAGGTTCTACTTTCAGATCCAATAGGAATTTTTGGGTTAGGTCAATCCGTTCGCGAGAGATGGGAGTTTGAAGCCAAGAAATGGTTGAGAAGGCAAAAAATTTTTCGCAATTCTGCTGCTTCAAACGCTTAACCAGAATGGCCTAGGGAAAAAATACACATACCGTTGTAATCGGGCGAGTTTCTACTTTCACAAGCAACAGGAATTTTTGGGTTTGGTCAATCCGTTCGCGAGATATGTGAGTTTGAAGCCAAGAAATGGTTGAGATGGCAGAAATATTTTCGCAATTCTGCTGTTCCAAACGCTTAACCAGAATGGCCTAGGGAAAAAATACACATACCGCTGTAGTCGGGCGAGTGTCTACTTTCAGATGCAATAGGAATTTTTGGGTTAGGTCAATCCGTTCGCGAGATATGGGAGTTTGAAGCCTAGAAATGGTTGAGGAGGCAAAAAATTTTTCGCAATTCTGCTGCTCCAAACGCTTAACCAGAATCGTCTAGGGAAAACATACACATACCGTTGTAATCGGGCGAGTTTCTACTTTCAGATGCAATCGGAATTTTTGGGTTAGGTCAATCCGTTCGCGAGATATGGGAGTTTGAAGCCAAGAAATGGTAGAGAAGGCGAAAAATTGTTCACAATTCTGCTGCTCCAAACGCTTAACCAGAATGGCCTAGGGAAAAAATACACATACCGTTGTAATCGGGCGAGGTTCTACTTTCAGATCCAATAGGAATTTTTGGGTTAGGTCAATCCGTTCGCGAGAGATGGGAGTTTGAAGCCAAGAAATGGTTGAGAAGGCAAAAAATTTTTCGCAATTCTGCTGCTTCAAACGCTTAACCAGAATGGCCTAGGGAAAAAATACACATACCGTTGTAATCGGGCGAGTTTCTACTTTCAGTTACAATAGGAATTTTTGGGTCTGGTCAATCCGTTCGCGAGATATGGGACTTTGAAGCTAAGAAATGGTTGACAAGACAACAACTTTTTCGCACTTCTGCTGCTCCAATCGCTTAACCAGAATGGCCTAGGGGAAAAATACACATACCGTTGTAACCGGGCGAGTTTCTACTTTCAGATGCAATAGGAATTTTTGGGTCAGGTCAATCCGTTCGCGAGATATGGGAGTTTGAAGCTAAGAAATGGTTGAGAAGACAACAAATTTTTCGCATTTCTGCTGCTCCAAACGCTTAACCAGAATGGCCTAGGGAAAAAATACACATACCGTTGTAATCGGGCGAGGTTCTACTTTCAGATGCAATCGGAATTTTTGGGTTATGTCAATCCGTTCGCGAGATATGGGAGTTTGAAGCCAAGAAATGGTTGAGAAGGCAAAAAATTTTTCGCAATTCTGCTGCTCCAAACGCTTAAACAGAATGGCCCAGGGAAAAAATACCCATACCGTTGTAATCGGGCGAGTTTCTACTTTCAGACGCAGGAGGAATTTTTGGGTTTGGTGAATCCGTTCGCGAGATATGGGACTTTGAAGCTAAGAAATGGTTGAGAAGACAACAAATTTTTCGCAATTCTGCTGCTCCAAACGCTTAACCAGAATGGGGTAGGGAAAAAATACACATACCGTTGTAATCGGGAGAGTTTCTACTTTCACAAGCAACAGGAATTTTTGGGTTTGGTCAATCCGTTCGCGAGATATGGGAGTTTGAAGCCAAGAAATGGTTGAGATGGCAGAAATATTTTCGCAATTCTGCTGTTCCAAACGCTTAACCAGAATGGCCTAGGGAAAAAATACACATACCGCTGTAGTCGGGCGAGTGTCTACTTTCAGATGCAATAGGAATTTTTGGGTTAGGTCAATCCGTTCGCGAGATATGGGAGTTTGAAGCCTAGAAATGGTTGAGGAGGCGAAAAATTGTTCACAATTCTGCTGCTCCAAACGCTTAACCAGAATGGCCTAGGGAAAAAATACACATACCGTTGTAATCGGGCGAGGTTCTACTTTCAGATCCAATAGGAATTTTTGGGTTAGGTCAATCCGTTCGCGAGAGATGGGAGTTTGAAGCCAAGAAATGGTTGAGAAGGCAAAAAATTTTTCGCAATTCTGCTGCTTCAAACGCTTAACCAGAATGGCCTAGGGAAAAAATACACATACCGTTGTAACCGGGCGAGTTTCTACTTTCAGATGCAATAGGAATTTTTGGGTCAGGTCAATCCGTTCGCGAGATATGGGAGTTTGAAGCTAAGAAATGGTTGAGAAGACAACAAATTTTTCGCATTTCTGCTGCTCCAAACGCTTAACCAGAATGGCCTAGGGAAAAAATACACATACCGTTGTAATCGGGCGAGGTTCTACTTTCAGATGCAATCGGAATTTTTGGGTTATGTCAATCCGTTCGCGAGATATGGGAGTTTGAAGCCAAGAAATGGTTGAGATGGCAGAAATATTTTCGCAATTCTGCTGTTCCAAACGCTTAACCAGAATGGCCTAGGGAAAAAATACACATACCGCTGTAGTCGGGCGAGTGTCTACTTTCAGATGCAATAGGAATTTTTGGGTTAGGTCAATCCGTTCGCGAGATATGGGAGTTTGAAGCCTAGAAATGGTTGAGGAGGCAAAAAATTTTTCGCAATTCTGCTGCTCCAAACGCTTAACCAGAATGGTCTAGGGAAAAAATACACATACCGTTGTAATCGGGCGAGTTTCTACTTTCAGATGCAATCGGAATTTTTGGGTTAGGTCAATCCGTTCGCGAGATATGGGAGTTTGAAGCCAAGAAATGGTAGAGAAGGCGAAAAATTGTTCACAATTCTGCTGCTCCAAACGCTTAACCAGAATGGCCTAGGGAAAAAATACACATACCGTTGTAATCGGGCGAGGTTCTACTTTCAGATCCAATAGGAATTTTTGGGTTAGGTCAATCCGTTCGCGAGAGATGGGAGTTTGAAGCCAAGAAATGGTTGAGAAGGCAAAAAATTTTTCGCAATTCTGCTGCTTCAAACGCTTAACCAGAATGGCCTAGGGAAAAAATACACATACCGTTGTAATCGGGCGAGTTTCTACTTTCAGTTACAATAGGAATTTTTGGGTCTGGTCAATCCGTTCGCGAGATATGGGACTTTGAAGCTAAGAAATGGTTGACAAGACAACAACTTTTTCGCACTTCTGCTGCTCCAATCGCTTAACCAGAATGGCCTAGGGGAAAAATACACATACCGTTGTAACCGGGCGAGTTTCTACTTTCAGATGCAATAGGAATTTTTGGCTCAGGTCAATCCGTTCGCGAGATATGGGAGTTTGAAGCTAAGAAATGGTTGAGAAGACAACAAATTTTTCGCATTTCTGCTGCTCCAAACGCTTATCCAGAATGGCCTAGGGAAAAAATACACATACCGTTGTAATCGGGCGAGGTTCTACTTTCAGATGCAATCGGAATTTTTGGGTTATGTCAATCCGTTCGCGAGATATGGGAGTTTGAAGCCAAGAAATGGTTGAGAAGGCAAAAAATTTTTCGCAATTCTGCTGCTCCAAACGCTTAAACAGAATGGCCCAGGGAAAAAATACGCATACCGTTGTAATCGGGCGAGTTTCTACTTTCAGACGCAGGAGGAATTTTTGGGTTTGGTGAAACCGTTCGCGAGATATGGGAGTTTGAAGCCAAGAAATGGTTGAGATGGCAGAAATATTTTCGCAATTCTGCTGTTCCAAACGCTTAACCAGAATGGCCTAGGGAAAAAATACACATACCGCTGTAGTCGGGCGAGTGTCTACTTTCAGATGCAATAGGAATTTTTGGGTTAGGTCAATCCGTTCGCGAGATATGGGAGTTTGAAGCCTAGAAATGGTTGAGGAGGCAAAAAATTTTTCGCAATTCTGCTGCTCCAAACGCTTAACCAGAATGGTCTAGGGAAAAAATACACATACCGTTGTAATCGGGCGAGTTTCTACTTTCAGATGCAATCGGAATTTTTGGGTTAGGTCAATCCGTTCGCGAGATATGGGAGTTTGAAGCCAAGAAATGGTAGAGAAGGCGAAAAATTGTTCACAATTCTGCTGCTCCAAACGCTTAACCAGAATGGCCTAGGGAAAAAATACACATACCGTTGTAATCGGGCGAGGTTCTACTTTCAGATCCAATAGGAATTTTTGGGTTAGGTCAATCCGTTCGCGAGAGATGGGAGTTTGAAGCCAAGAAATGGTTGAGAAGGCAAAAAATGTTTCGCACTGCTGCTGCTTCAAACGCTTAACCAGAATGGCCTAGGGAAAAAATACACATACCGTTGTAATCGGGCGAGTTTCTACTTTCAGTTACAATAGGAATTTTTGGGTCTGGTCAATCCGTTCGCGAGATATGGGACTTTGAAGCTAAGAAATGGTTGACAAGACAACAACTTTTTCGCACTTCTGCTGCTCCAATCGCTTAACCAGAATGGCCTAGGGGAAAAATACACATACCGTTGTAACCGGGCGAGTTTCTACTTTCAGATGCAATAGGAATTTTTGGCTCAGGTCAATCCGTTCGCGAGATATGGGAGTTTGAAGCTAAGAAATGGTTGAGAAGACAACAAATTTTTCGCATTTCTGCTGCTCCAAACGCTTATCCAGAATGGCCTAGGGAAAAAATACACATACCGTTGTAATCGGGCGAGGTTCTACTTTCAGATGCAATCGGAATTTTTGGGTTATGTCAATCCGTTCGCGAGATATGGGAGTTTGAAGCCAAGAAATGGTTGAGAAGGCAAAAAATTTTTCGCAATTCTGCTGCTCCAAACGCTTAAACAGAATGGCCCAGGGAAAAAATACGCATACCGTTGTAATCGGGCGAGTTTCTACTTTCAGACGCAGGAGGAATTTTTGGGTTTGGTGAATCCGTTCGCGAGATATGGGAGTTTGAAGCCAAGAAATGGTTGAGATGGCAGAAATATTTTCGCAATTCTGCTGTTCCAAACGCTTAACCAGAATGGCCTAGGGAAAAAATACACATACCGCTGTAGTCGGGCGAGTGTCTACTTTCAGATGCAATAGGAATTTTTGGGTTAGGTCAATCCGTTCGCGAGATATGGGAGTTTGAAGCCTAGAAATGGTTGAGGAGGCAAAAAATTTTTCGCAATTCTGCTGCTCCAAACGCTTAACCAGAATGGTCTAGGGAAAAAATACACATACCGTTGTAATCGGGCGAGTTTCTACTTTCAGATGCAATCGGAATTTTTGGGTTAGGTCAATCCGTTCGCGAGATATGGGAGTTTGAAGCCAAGAAATGGTAGAGAAGGCGAAAAATTGTTCACAATTCTGCTGCTCCAAACGCTTAACCAGAATGGCCTAGGGAAAAAATACACATACCGTTGTAATCGGGCGAGGTTCTACTTTCAGATCCAATAGGAATTTTTGGGTTAGGTCAATCCGTTCGCGAGAGATGGGAGTTTGAAGCCAAGAAATGGTTGAGAAGGCAAAAAATGTTTCGCACTGCTGCTGCTTCAAACGCTTAACCAGAATGGCCTAGGGAAAAAATACACATACCGTTGTAATCGGGCGAGTTTCTACTTTCAGTTACAATAGGAATTTTTGGGTCTGGTCAATCCGTTCGCGAGATATGGGACTTTGAAGCTAAGAAATGGTTGACAAGACAACAACTTTTTCGCACTTCTGCTGCTCCAATCGCTTAACCAGAATGGCCTAGGGGAAAAATACACATACCGTTGTAACCGGGCGAGTTTCTACTTTCAGATGCAATAGGAATTTTTGGGTCAGGTCAATCCGTTCGCGAGATATGGGAGTTTGAAGCTAAGAAATGGTTGAGAAGACAACAAATTTTCCGCATTTCTGCTGCTCCAAACGCTTAACCAGAATGGCCTAGGGAAAAAATACACATACCGTTGTAATCGGGCGAGGTTCTACTTTCAGATGCAATCGGAATTTTTGGGTTATGTCAATCCGTTCGCGAGATATGGGAGTTTGAAGCCAAGAAATGGTTGAGAAGGCAAAAAATTTTTCGCAATTCTGCTGCTCCAAACGCTTAAACAGAATGGCCCAGGGAAAAAATACGCATACCGTTGTAATCGGGCGAGTTTCTACTTTCAGACGCAGGAGGAATTTTTGGGTTTGGTGAATCCGTTCGCGAGATATGGGACTTTGAAGCTAAGAAATGGTTGAGAAGACAACAAATTTTTCGCAATTCTGCTGCTCCAAACGCTTAACCAGAATGGGGTAGGGAAAAAATACACATACCGTTGTAATCGGGAGAGTTTCTACTTTCACAAGCAACAGGAATTTTTGGGTTTGGTCAATCCGTCCGCGAGATATGGGAGTTTGAAGCCAAGAAATGGTTGAGATGGCAGAAATATTTTCGCAATTCTGCTGTTCCAAACGCTTAACCAGAATGGCCTAGGGAAAAAATACACATACCGCTGTAGTCGGGCGAGTGTCTACTTTCAGATGCAATAGGAATTTTTGGGTTAGGTCAATCCGTTCGCGAGATATGGGAGTTTGAAGCCTAGAAATGGTTGAGGAGGCAAAAAATTTTTCGCAATTCTGCTGCTCCAAACGCTTAACCAGAATGGTCTAGGGAAAAAATACACATACCGTTGTAATCGGGCGAGTTTCTACTTTCAGATGCAATCGGAATTTTTGGGTTAGGTCAATCCGTTCGCGAGATATGGGAGTTTGAAGCCAAGAAATGGTAGAGAAGGCGAAAAATTGTTCACAATTCTGCTGCTCCAAACGCTTAACCAGAATGGCCTAGGGAAAAAATACACATACCGTTGTAATCGGGCGAGGTTCTACTTTCAGATCCAATAGGAATTTTTGGGTTAGGTCAATCCGTTCGCGAGAGATGGGAGTTTGAAGCCAAGAAATGGTTGAGAAGGCAAAAAATTTTTCGCAATTCTGCTGCTTCAAACGCTTAACCAGAATGGCCTAGGGAAAAAATACACATACCGTTGTAATCGGGCGAGTTTCTACTTTCAGTTACAATAGGAATTTTTGGGTCTGGTCAATCCGTTCGCGAGATATGGGACTTTGAAGCTAAGAAATGGTTGACAAGACAACAACTTTTTCGCACTTCTGCTGCTCCAATCGCTTAACCAGAATGGCCTAGGGTAAAAATACACATACCGTTGTAACCGGGCGAGTTTCTACTTTCAGATGCAATAGGAATTTTTGGGTCAGGTCAATCCGTTCGCGAGATATGGGAGTTTGAAGCTAAGAAATGGTTGAGAAGACAACAAATTTTTCGCATTTCTGCTGCTCCAAACGCTTAACCAGAATGGCCTAGGGAAAAAATACACATACCGTTGTAATCGGGCGAGGTTCTACTTTCAGATGCAATCGGAATTTTTGGGTTATGTCAATCCGTTCGCGAGATATGGGAGTTTGAAGCCAAGAAATGGTTGAGAAGGCAAAAAATTTTTCGCAATTCTGCTGCTCCAAACGCTTAAACAGAATGGCCCAGGGAAAAAATACGCATACCGTTGTAATCGGGCGAGTTTCTACTTTCAGACGCAGGAGGAATTTTTGGGTTTGGTGAATCCGTTCGCGAGATATGGGACTTTGAAGCTAAGAAATGGTTGAGAAGACAACAAATTTTTCGCAATTCTGCTGCTCCAAACGCTTAACCAGAATGGGGTAGGGAAAAAATACACATACCGTTGTAATCGGGAGAGTTTCTACTTTCACAAGCAACAGGAATTTTTGGGTTTGGTCAATCCGTTCGCGAGATATGGGAGTTTGAAGCCAAGAAATGGTTGAGATGGCAGAAATATTTTCGCAATTCTGCTGTTCCAAACGCTTAACCAGAATGGCCTAGGGAAAAAATACACATACCGCTGTAGTCGGGCGAGTGTCTACTTTCAGATGCAATAGGAATTTTTGGGTTAGGTCAATCCGTTCGCGAGATATGGGAGTTTGAAGCCTAGAAATGGTTGAGGAGGCAAAAAATTTTTCGCAATTCTGCTGCTCCAAACGCTTAACCAGAATGGTCTAGGGAAAAAATACACATACCGTTGTAATCGGGCGAGTTTCTACTTTCAGATGCAATCGGAATTTTTGGGTTAGGTCAATCCGTTCGCGAGATATGGGAGTTTGAAGCCAAGAAATGGTAGAGAAGGCGAAAAATTGTTCACAATTCTGCTGCTCCAAACGCTTAACCAGAATGGCCTAGGGAAAAAATACACATACCGTTGTAATCGGGCGAGGTTCTACTTTCAGATCCAATAGGAATTTTTGGGTTAGGTCAATCCGTTCGCGAGAGATGGGAGTTTGAAGCCAAGAAATGGTTGAGAAGGCAAAAAATTTTTCGCAATTCTGCTGCTTCAAACGCTTAACCAGAATGGCCTAGGGAAAAAATACACATACCGTTGTAATCGGGCGAGTTTCTACTTTCAGTTACAATAGGAATTTTTGGGTCTGGTCAATCCGTTCGCGAGATATGGGACTTTGAAGCTAAGAAATGGTTGACAAGACAACAACTTTTTCGCACTTCTGCTGCTCCAATCGCTTAACCAGAATGGCCTAGGGGAAAAATACACATACCGTTGTAACCGGGCGAGTTTCTACTTTCAGATGCAATAGGAATTTTTGGGTCAGGTCAATCCGTTCGCGAGATATGGGATTTTGAAGCTAAGAAATGGTTGAGAAGACAACAAATTTTTCGCATTTCTGCTGCTCCAAACGCTTAACCAGAATGACCTAGGGAAAAAATACACATACCGTTGTAATCGGGCGAGGTTCTACTTTCAGATGCAATCGGAATTTTTGGGTTATGTCAATCCGTTCGCGAGATATGGGAGTTTGAAGCCAAGAAATGGTTGAGAAGGCAAAAAATTTTTCGCAATTCTGCTGCTCCAAACGCTTAAACAGAATGGCCCAGGGAAAAAATACGCATACCGTTGTAATCGGGCGAGTTTCTACTTTCAGACGCAGGAGGAATTTTTGGGTTTGGTGAATCCGTTCGCGAGATATGGGACTTTGAAGCTAAGAAATGGTTGAGAAGACAACAAATTTTTCGCAATTCTGCTGCTCCAAACGCTTAACCAGAATGGGGTAGGGAAAAAATACACATACCGTTGTAATCGGGCGAGGTTCTACTTTCAGATCCAATAGGAATTTTTGGGTTAGGTCAATCCGTTCGCGAGAGATGGGAGTTTGAAGCCAAGAAATGGTTGAGAAGGCAAAAAATTTTTCGCAATTCTGCTGCTTCAAACGCTTAACCAGAATGGCCTAGGGAAAAAATACACATACCGTTGTAATCGGGCGAGTTTCTACTTTCAGTTACAATAGGAATTTTTGGGTCTGGTCAATCCGTTCGCGAGATATGGGACTTTGAAGCTAAGAAATGGTTGACAAGACAACAACTTTTTCGCACTTCTGCTGCTCCAATCGCTTAACCAGAATGGCCTAGGGGAAAAATACACATACCGTTGTAACCGGGCGAGTTTCTACTTTCAGATGCAATAGGAATTTTTGGGTCAGGTCAATCCGTTCGCGAGATATGGGAGTTTGAAGCTAAGAAATGGTTGAGAAGACAACAAATTTTTCGCATTTCTGCTGCTCCAAACGCTTAACCAGAATGACCTAGGGAAAAAATACACATACCGTTGTAATCGGGCGAGGTTCTACTTTCAGATGCAATCGGAATTTTTGGGTTATGTCAATCCGTTCGCGAGATATGGGAGTTTGAAGCCAAGAAATGGTTGAGAAGGCAAAAAATTTTTCGCAATTCTGCTGCTCCAAACGCTTAAACAGAATGGCCCAGGGAAAAAATACGCATACCGTTGTAATCGGGCGAGTTTCTACTTTCAGACGCAGGAGGAATTTTTGGGTTTGGTGAATCCGTTCGCGAGATATGGGACTTTGAAGCTAAGAAGTGGTTGAGAAGACAACAAATTTTTCGCAATTCTGCTGCTCCAAACGCTTAACCAGAATGGGGTAGGGAAAAAATACACATACCGTTGTAATCGGGAGAGTTTCTACTTTCACAAGCAACAGGAATTTTTGGGTTTGGTCAATCCGTTCGCGAGATATGGGAGTTTGAAGCCAAGAAATGGTTGAGATGGCAGAAATATTTTCGCAATTCTGCTGTTCCAAACGCTTAACCAGAATGGCCTAGGGAAAAAATACACATACCGCTGTAGTCGGGCGAGTGTCTACTTTCAGATGCAATAGGAATTTTTGGGTTAGGTCAATCCGTTCGCGAGATATGGGAGTTTGAAGCCTAGAAATGGTTGAGGAGGCAAAAAATTTTTCGCAATTCTGCTGCTCCAAACGCTTAACCAGAATGGTCTAGGGAAAAAATACACATACCGTTGTAATCGGGCGAGTTTCTACTTTCAGATGCAATCGGAATTTTTGGGTTAGGTCAATCCGTTCGCGAGATATGGGAGTTTGAAGCCAAGAAATGGTAGAGAAGGCGAAAAATTGTTCACAATTCTGCTGCTCCAAACGCTTAACCAGAATGGCCTAGGGAAAAAATACACATACCGTTGTAATCGGGCGAGGATCTACTTTCAGATCCAATAGGAATTTTTGGGTTAGGTCAATCCGTTCGCGAGAGATGGGAGTTTGAAGCCAAGAAATGGTTGAGAAGGCAAAAAATTTTTCGCAATTCTGCTGCTTCAAACGCTTAACCAGAATGGCCTAGGGAAAAAATACACATACCGTTGTAATCGGGCGAGTTTCTACTTTCAGTTACAATAGCAATTTTTGGGTCTGGTCAATCCGTTCGCGAGATATGGGACTTTGAAGCTAAGAAATGGTTGACAAGACAACAACTTTTTCGCACTTCTGCTGCTCCAATCGCTTAACCAGAATGGCCTAGGGGAAAAATACACATACCGTTGTAACCGGGCGAGTTTCTACTTTCAGATGCAATAGGAATTTTTGGGTCAGGTCAATCCGTTCGCGAGATATGGGAGTTTGAAGCTAAGAAATGGTTGAGAAGACAACAAATTTTTCGCATTTCTGCTGCTCCAAACGCTTAACCAGAATGGCCTAGGGAAAAAATACACATACCGTTGTAATCGGGCGAGGTTCTACTTTCAGATGCAATCGGAATTTTTGGGTTATGTCAATCCGTTCGCGAGATATGGGAGTTTGAAGCCAAGAAATGGTTGAGAAGGCAAAAAATTTTTCGCAATTCTGCTGCTCCAAACGCTTAAACAGAATGGCCCAGGGAAAAAATACGCATACCGTTGTAATCGGGCGAGTTTCTACTTTCAGACGCAGGAGGAATTTTTGGGATTGGTGAATCCGTTCGCGAGATATGGGACTTTGAAGCTAAGAAATGGTTGAGAAGACAACAAATTTTTCGCAATTCTGCTGCTCCAAACGCTTAACCAGAATGGGGTAGGGAAAAAATACACATACCGTTGTAATCGGGAGAGTTTCTACTTTCACAAGCAACAGGAATTTTTGGGTTTGGTCAATCCGTTCGCGAGATATGGGAGTTTGAAGCCAAGAAATGGTTGAGATGGCAGAAATATTTTCGCAATTCTGCTGTTCCAAACGCTTAACCAGAATGGCCTAGGGAAAAAATACACATACCGCTGTAGTCGGGCGAGTGTCTACTTTCAGATGCAATAGGAATTTTTGGGTTAGGTCAATCCGTTCGCGAGATATGGGAGTTTGAAGCCTAGAAATGGTTGAGGAGGCAAAAAATTTTTCGCAATTCTGCTGCTCCAAACGCTTAACCAGAATGGTCTAGGGAAAAAATACACATACCGTTGTAATCGGGCGAGTTTCTACTTTCAGATGCAATCGGAATTTTTGGGTTAGGTCAATCCGTTCGCGAGATATGGGAGTTTGAAGCCAAGAAATGGTTGAGAAGGCATAAAATTTTTCGCAATTCTGCTGATCCAAACGCTTAACCAGAATGGCCTAGGAAAAAATACACCTACCGCTGTAGTCGTGCGAGTGTCTACTTTCAGATGCATTAGGAATTTTTGGGTTAGGTCAATCCGTTCGCGAGATATGGGAGTTTCAAGCCTAGAAATGGTTGAGAAGGCAACAAATTTTTCGCAATTCTGCTGCTCCAAACGCTTAAGCAGAATGGGGTAGGGAAAAAATACACATCCCGTTGTAATCGGGAGAGTTTCTACTTTCACAAGCAACAGGAATTTTTGGGTTTGGTCAAACCGTTCGCGAGATATGGGAGTTTGAAGCCAAGAAATGGTTGAGAAGGCATAAAATTTTTCGCAATTCTGCTGATCCAAACGCTTAACCAGAATGGCCTAGGAAAAAATACACCTACCGCTGTAGTCGTGCGAGGTTCTACTTTCAGATGCAATAGGAATTTTTAGGTTAGGCCAATCCGTTCGCGAGATATGGGAGTTTGAAGCCAAGAAATGGTTGAGAAAGCAAAAAATTTTTCGCAATTCTGCTGCTTCAAACGCTTAACCAGATGGCCTAGGGAAAAAATACACATACCGTTGTAATCGGGCGAGTTTCTACTTTCAGTTACAATAGGAATTTTTGGGTCTGGTCAATCCGTTCGCGAGATATGGGACTTTGAAGCTAAGAAATGGTTGACAAGACAACAAATTTTTCGCAGTTCTGCTGCTCCAATCGCTTAACCAGAATTGCCTAGGGGAAAAATACACATACCGTTGTAACCGGGCGAGTTTCTACTTTCAGATGCAATAGGAATTTTTGGGATAGGTCAATCCGTTCGCGAGATATGGGAGTTTGAAGCCAAGAAATGGTTGAGAAGGCAAAAAATTTTTCGCAATTCTGCTGCTCCAAACGCTTAAACAGAATGGCCTAGGGAAAAAATACACATACCGTTGTAATTTGGCGAGTTTCTACTTTCAGACGCAACAGGAATTTTTGGGTTTGGTCAATCCGTTCGCGAGATATGGGAGTTTGAAGCCAAGAAATGGTTGAGAAGGCATAAAATTTTTTGCAATTCTGCTGATCCAAACGCTTAACCAGAATGGCCTAGGGAAAAAATACACTACCGCTGTAGTCGGGCGAGTGTCTACTTTCAGATGCAATAGGAATTTTTGGGTCTGGTCAATCCGTTCGCGAGATATGGGACTTTGAAGCTAAGAAATGGTTGACAAGACAACAAATTTTTCGCACTTCTGCTGCTCCAATCGCTTAACCAGAATTGCCTAGGGGAAAAATACAAATACCGTTGTAATCGGGCGAGTTTCTACTTTCAGATGCAATAGGAATTTTTGGGTTAGGTCAATCCGTTCGCGAGATATGGGAGTTTGAAGCTAAGAAATGGTTGAGAAGACAACAAATTTTTCGCAATTCTGCTGCTCCAAACGCTTAACCAGAATGGCCTAGGGAAAAAATACCCACACCCTTGTAATCGGGCGAGTTTCTACTTTCAGACGCAGAAGGAATTTTTGGGTTTGGTCAATCCGTTCGCGAGATATGGGACTTTGAATCTAAGAAATGGTTGAGAAGACAACAAATTTTTCGCATTTCTGCTGCTCCAAACGCTTAACCAGAATGGGCTAGGGAAAAAATTCACATACCGTTGTAATTTGGCGAGTTTCTACTTTCAGACGCAACAGGAATTTTTGGGTTAGGACAATCCGTTCGCGAGATATGGGAGTTTGAAGCCAAGAAATGGTTGAGAAGGCAAAAAATTTTTCGCAATTCTGCTGCTCCAAACGCTTAAACAGAATGGCCTAGGGAAAAAATACACATACAGTTGTAATCGGGCGAGTTTCTACTTTCACAAGCAACAGGAATTTTTGGGTTTGGTCAATCCGTTCGCGAGATATGGGAGTTTGAAGCCAAGAAATGGTTGAGAAGGCATAAAATTTTTCGCAATTCTGCTGATCCAAACGCTTAACCAGAATGGCCTAGGGAAAAAATACACCTACCGCTGTAGTCGGGCGAGTGTCTACTTTCAGATGCAATAGGAATTTTTGGGTTAGGTCAATCCGTTCGCGAGATATGGGAGTTTGAAGCCAAGAAATGGTTGAGAAGGCAACAAATTTTTCGCAATTCTGCTGCTCCAAACGCTTAACCAGAATGGGGTAGGGAAAAAATACACATACCGTTGTAATCGGGAGAGTGTCTACTTTCACAAGCAACAGGAATTTTTGGGTTTGGTCAATCCGTTCGCGAGATATGGGAGTTTGAAGCCAAGAAATGGTTGAGAAGGCATAAAATTTTTCGCAATTCTGCTGATCCAAACGCTTAACCAGAATGGCCTAGGGAAAAAATACGCACACCCTTGTAATCGGGCGAGTTTCTACTTTCAGACGCAGAAGGAATTTTGGGTTTGGTCAATCCGTTCGCGAGATATGGGACTTTGAATCTAAGAAATGGTTGAGAAGACAACAAATTTTTCGCATTTCTGCTGCTCCAAACGCTTAACCAGAATGGCCTAGGGAAAAAATACACATACCGCTGTAGTCAGGCGAGTGTCTACTTTCAGATGCAATAGGAATTTTTGGGTTAGGTCAATCCGTTCGCGAGATATGGGAGTTTGAAGCCAAGAAATGGTTGAGAAGGCAAAAAATTTTTCGCAATTCTGCTGCTCCAAACGCTTAACCAGAATGGTCTAGGGAAAAAATACACATACCGTTGTAATCGGGCGAGTTTCTACTTTCAGATGCAATAGGAAATTTTGGGTTAGGTCAATCCGTTCGCGAGATATGGGAGTTTGAAGCCAAAAAATGGTAGAGAAGGCAAAAAATTGTTCACAATTCTGCTGCTCCAAACACTTAACCAGAATGGCCTAGGGAAAAAATACACATACCGTTGTAACCGGGCGAGTTTCTACTTTCACAAGCAACAGGAATTTTTGGGTTCGGTCAATCCGTTCGCGAGATATGTGACTTTGAATCTAAGAAATGGTTGAGAAGACAACAAATTTTTCGCATTTCTGCTGCTCCAAACGCTTAAACAGAATGGGCTAGGGAGAAAATTCACATACCGTTGTAATTTGGCGAGTTTCTACTTTCAGACGCAACAGGAATTTTTGGGTTAGGACAATCCGTTCGCGAAATATGGGAGTTTGAAGCCAAGAAATAGTTGAGAAGGCAAAAAATTTTTCGCAATTCTGCTGCTCCAAACGCTTAAACAGAATGGCCTAGGGAAAAAATACACATACCGTTGTAATCGGGCGAGTTTCTACTTTCACAAGCAACAGGTATTTTTGGGTTTGGTCAATCCGTTCGCGAGATATGGGAGTTTGAAGCCAAGAAATGGTTGAGAAGGCATAAAATTTTTCGCAATTCTGCTGCTCCAAACGCTTAACCATAATGGGGTAGGGAAAAAATACACATACCGTTGTAATCGGGAGAGTGTCTACTTTCACAAGCAACAGGAATTTTTGGGTTTCGTCAATCCGTTCGCGAAATATGGGAGTTTGAAGCCAAGAAATGGTTGACAAGACAACAAATTTTTCGCACTTCTGCTGCTCCAATCGCTTAACCAGAATTGCCTAGGGGAAAAATACACATACCGTTGTAACCGGGCGAGTTTCTACTTTCAGATGCAATAGGAATTTTTGGGTTAGGTCAATCCGTTCGCGAGATATGGGAGTTTGAAGCCCAGAAATGGTTGAGAAGGCAAACAATTTTTCGCAATTCTGCTTCTCCAAACGCTTAAACAGAATGGTCTAGGGAAAAAATACACATACCGTTGTAATCGGGCGAGTTTCTACTTTCAGACGCAGAAGGAATTTTTGGGTTTGGTCAATCCGTTCGCGAGATATGGGACTTTGAATCTAAGAAATGGTTGAGAAGACAACAAATTTTTCGCATTTCTGCTGCTCCAAACGCTTAACCAGAATGGGCTAGGGAAAAAATTCACATACCGTTGTAATTGGGCGAGTTTCTACTTTCAGACGCAACAGGAATTTTTGGGTTAGGACAATCCGTTCGCGAGATATGGGAGTTTGAAGCCAAGAAATGGTTGAGAAGGCAAAAAATTTTTCGCAATTCTGCTGCTCCAAACGCTTAAACAGAATGGCCTAGGGAAAAAATACACATACCGTTGTAATCGGGCGAGTTTCTACTTTCACAAGCAACAGGAATTTTTGGGTTTGGTCAATCCGTTCGCGAGATATGGGAGTTTGAAGCCAAGAAATGGTTGAGAAGGCATAAAATTTTTCGCAATTCTGCTGATCCAGACGCTTAACCAGAATGGCCTAGGGAAAAAATACACCTACCGCTGTAGTCGGGCGAGTGTCTACTTTCAGATGCAATAGGAATTTTTGGGTTAGGTCAATCCGTTCGCGAGATATGGGAGTTTGAAGCCAAGAAATGTTTGAGAAGGCAAAAAATTTTTCGCAATTCTGCTGCTCCAAACGCTTAACCAGAATGGTCTAGGGAAAAAATACACATACCTTTGTAATCGGGCGAGTTTCTACTTTCAGATGCAATAGAAATTTTTGGGTTAGGTCAATCCGTTCGAGAGATATGGGAGTTTGAAGCCAAGAAATGGTAGAGAAGGCAAAAAATTGTTCACAATTCTGTTGCTCCAAACGCTTAAACAGAATGGCCTAGGGAAAAAATACACATACCGTTGTAATCGGGCGAGTTTCTACTTTCAGTTACAATAGGAATTTTTGGGTTCGGTCTATCCGTTCGCGAGATATGGGACTTTGAACCTAAGAAATGGTTGACAAGACAACAAATTTTTCGCACTTCTGCTGCTCCAATCGCTTAACCAGAATGCCCTAGGGGAAAAATACACGTACCGTTGTCCTCGGGCGAGATTCTACTTTCACAAGCAACAGGAATTTTTGGGTTCGGTCAATCCGCTCGCGAGATATGGGAGTTTGAAGCCAAGAAATGGTTGAGAAGGCAAACAATTTTTCGCAATTCTGCTGCTCCAAACGCTTAACCAGAATGGCCTAGGGAAAAAATACGCACACCCTTGTAATCAGGCGAGTTTCTACTTTCAGACGCAGAAGGAATTTTTGGGTTTGGTCAATCCGTTCGCGAGATATGGGACTTTGAATCTAAGAAATGGTTGAGAAGACAACAAATTTTTCGCACTTCTGCTGCTCCAAACGCTTAACCAGAATGGGCTAGGGAAAGAATTCACATACCGTTGTAATTGGGCGAGTTTCTACTTTCAGACGCAACAGGAATTTTTGGGTTAGGACAATCCGTTCGCGAGATATGGGAGTTTGAAGCCAAGAAATGGTTGAGAAGGCAAAAAATTTTTCGCAATTCTGCTGCTCCAAATGCTTAAACAGAATGGCCTAGGGAAAAAATACACATACCGTTGTAATCGGGCGAGTTTCTACTTTCAGTTACAATAGGAATTTTTGTGTTCGGTCTATCCGTTCGCGAGATATGGGACTTTGAACCTAAGAAATGGTTGACAAGACAACAAATTTTTCGCACTTCTGCTGCTCCAATCGCTTAACCAGAATGCCCTAGGGGAAAAATACGCGTACCGTTGTAATCGGGCGAGTTTCTACTTTCACAAGCAACAGGAATTCTTGGGTTCGGTCAATCCGTTCGCGAGATATGGGAGTTTGAAGCCAAGAAATGGTTGAGAAGGCAAAAAATTTTTCGCAATTCTGCTGCTCCAAACGCTAAACCAGAATGGCCTAGGGAAAAAATACACATACCGTTGTAATCGGGCGAGTTTCTACTATCAGATGCAATAGGAATTTTTGGGTTAGGTCAATCCGTTCGCGAGATATCGGAGTTTGAAGCCAAGAAATGGTTGAGAAGGCATAAAATTTTTCGCAATTGTGCTGGTCCAAACGCTTAACCAGAATGGCCCAGGGAAAAAATACACATACCGCTGTAGTCGGGCGAGTGTCTACTTTCAGATGCAATAGGAATTTTTGGGTTAGGTCAATCCGTTCGCTAGATATGGGAGTTTGAAGCCAAGAAATGGTTGAGGAGGCAAAAAATTTTTCGCAATTCTGCTGCTCCAAACGCTTAACCAGAATGCCCCAGGGAAAAAATACGCATACCGTTGTAATCGGGCGAGTTTCTACTTTCAGATGCAATAGGAATTTTTGGGTTAGGTCAATCCGTTCGCGAGATATGGGAGTTTGAAGCCAAGAAATGGTAGAGAAGGCAAAAAATTTTTCGCAATTCTGCTGCTCCAAACGCTTAACCAGAATTGCCTAGGGAAAAAATACACATGTCGTTGTAATCGGGCGAGTTTCTACTTTCAGTTACAATAGGGATTTTTGGGTCTGGTCAATCCGTTCGCGAGATATGGGACTTTCAAGCTAAGAAATGGTTGACAAGACAACAAATTTTTCGCACTTCTGCTGCTCCAATCGCTTAACCAGAATGGCCCAGGGGAAAAATACACGTACCGTTGTAATCGGCCGAGGCTCTACTTTCAGACGCAATAGGAATTTTTCGGTTAAGTCAATCCGTTCGCGAGATATGGGAGTTTGAAGCTAAGAAATGGTTGAGAAGGCAAAAAATTTTTCGCAATTCTGCTGCTCCGAACGCTTAACCAGAGTGGCGTAGGGAAAAAATACGCATACCGTTGTAATCGGGCGAGTTTCTACTTTCAGACGCAGCAGGAATTTTTGGGTTTGGTCAATCCGTTCGCGAGATATGGGAGTTTGAAGCCAAGAAATGGTTGAGAAGGCATAAAATTTTTCGCAATTCTGCTGATCCAAACGCTTAACCAGAATGCCCTAGGGAAAAAATACACATACCGCTGTAGTCGGGCGAGTGTCTACTTTCAGATGCAATAGGAATTTTTGGGTTAGGTCAATCCGTTCGCGAGATATGGGAGTTTGAAGCCAAGAAATGGTTGAGGAGGCAAAAAATTTTTCGCAATTCTGCTGCTCCAAACGCTTAACCAGAATGCCCCAGGGAAAAAATACGCATACCGTTGTAATCGGGCGAGTTTCTACTTTCAGATGCAATAGGAATTTTTGGGTTAGGTCAATCCGTTCGCGAGATATGGGAGTTTGAAGCCAAGAAATGGTTGAGGAGGCAAAAAATTTTTCGCAATTCTGCTGCTTCAAACGCTTAACCAGAATGCCCCAGGGAAAAAATACGCATACCGTTGTAATCGGGCGAGTTTCTACTTTCAGATGCAATAGGAATTTTTGGGTTAGGTCAATCCGTTCGCGAGATATGGGAGTTTGAAGCCAAGAAATGGTAGAGAAGGCAAAAAATTTTTCGCAATTCTGCTGCTTCAAACGCTTAACCAGAATGGCCTAGCGAAAAAATACGCATACCGTTGTAATCGGGCGAGTTTCTACTTTCAGTTACAATAGGAATTTTTGGGTCTGGTCAATCCGTTCGCGAGATATGGGACTTTGAAGCTAAGAAATGGTTGACAAGACAACCAATTTTTCGCAATTCTGCTGCTCCAGAAGCTTAACCAGAATGGCCTAGGGGAAAAATACACATACCGTTGTAACCGGGCGAGTTTCTACTTTCAGATGCAATAGGATTATTTGGGTTAGGTCAATCCGTTCGCGAGATATGGGAGTTTGAAGCCAAGAAATGGTTGAGAAGGCAAACAATTTTTCGCAATTCTGCTGCTCCAATCGCTTAACCAGAATGGCCTAGGGGAAAAATACACATACCGTTGTAACCGGGCGAGTTTCTACTTTCAGATGCAATAGGAATTTTTGGGTTAGGTCAATCCGTTCGCGAGATATGGGAGTTTGAAGCCAAGAAATGGTTGAGGAGGCAAAAAATTTTTCGCAATTCTGCTGCTCCAAACGCTTAACCAGAATGGCCTAGGGAAAAAATACACATGCCGTTGTAATCGGGCGAGTTTCTACTTTCAGTTGCAATAGGAATTTTTGGGTTCGGTCAATCCGTTCGCGAGATATGGGAGTTTGAAGCCAAGAAATGGTTGAGAAGGCATAAAATTTTTCGCAATTCTGCTGATCCAAACGCTTAACCAGAATGCCCTAGGGAAAAAATACACATGCCGTTGTAATCGGGCGAGTTTCTACTTTCAGTTGCAATAGGAATTTTTGGGTTCGGTCAATCCGTTCGCGAGATATGGGACTTTGAAGCTAAGAAATGGTTGACAAGACAACAAATTTTTCGCATTTCTGCTGCTCCAATCGCTTAACCAGAATGCCCTTGGGGAAAAATACACGTACCGTTGTAATCGGGCGTGTTTCTACTTTCACAAGCAATAGGAATTTTTGAGTTAGGTTAATCCGTTCGCGAGATATGGGAGTTTGAAGCCAAGAAATGGTTGACAAGACAACAAATTTTTCGCACTTCTGCTGCTCCAATCGCTTAACCAGAATGGCCCAGGGGAAAAATACACGTACCGTTGTAATCGGCCGAGGCTCTACTTTCAGACGCAATAGGAATTTTTCGGTTAAGTCAATCCGTTCGCGAGATATGGGAGTTTGAAGCTAAGAAATGGTTGAGAAGGCAAAAAATTTTTCGCAATTCTGCTGCTCCGAACGCTTAACCAGAGTGGCGTAGGGAAAAAATACGCATACCGTTGTAATCGGGCGAGTTTCTACTTTCAGACGCAGCAGGAATTTTTGGGTTTGGTCAATCCGTTCGCGAGATATGGGACTTTGAAGCTAAGAAATGGTTGAGAAGACAACAAATTTTACGCAATTCTGCTGCTTCAAACGCTTAACCAGAATGGGCAAGGGAAAAAATACACATACCTTTGTAATCGGGAGAGTTTCTACTTTCACAAGCAACAGGAATTTTTGGGTTTGGTCAATCCGTTCGCGAGATATGGGAGTTTGAAGCCAAGAAATGGTTGAGAAGGCATAAAATTTTTCCGTATTCTGCTGATCCAAACGCTTAACCAGAATGGCCTAGGGGAAAAATACACGTACCGTTGTAATGGGGCGAGTTTCTACTTTCAAATGCAATAGGAATTTTTGGGTTAGGACAATCCGTTCGCGAGATATGGGACTTTGAAGCTAAGAAATGGTTGAGAAGACCACAAATTTTTCGCAATTCTGATGCTCCAAGCGCTTAACCAGGTTGGCCTAGGGGAAAAATACACGTACCGTTGTAACCGGGCGAGTTTCTACTTTCAGATGCAATAGGAATTTTTGGGTTAGGTCAATCCGTTCGCGAGATATGGGAGTTTGAAGCCAAGAAATGGTAGAGAAGGCAAAAAATTTTTCGCAATTCTGCTGCTCCAAACGCTTAACCAGAATGGCCTAGGGAAAAAATACACATGCCGTTGTAATCGGGCGAGTTTCTACTTTCAGTTGCAATAGGAATTTTTGGGTTCGGTCAATCCGTTCGCGAGATATGGGACTTTGAAGCTAAGAAATGGTTGACAAGACAACAAATTTTTCGCAATTTCTGCTGCTCCAATCGCTTAACCAGAATGCCCTAGGGGAAAAATACACGTACCGTTGTAATCGGGCGAGTTTCTACTTTCACAAGCAACAGGAATTTTTGGGTTTGGTCAATCCGTTCGCGAGATATCGGAGTTTGAAGCCAAGAAATGGTTGAGAAGGCATAAAATTTTTCGCAATTCTGCTGATCCAAACGCTTAACCAGAATGGCCTAGGGAAAAAATACACATACCGCTGTAGTCGGGCGAGTGTCTACTTTCAGATGCAATAGGAATTTTTGGGTTAGGTCAATCCGTTCGCGAGATATGGGAGATTGAATCCAAGAAATGGTTGAGAAGGCAAAAAATTTTTCGCAGTTCTGCTGCTCCAAACGCTTAACCAGAATGGCCTAGGGAAAAAATACACATACCGTTGTAATCGGGCGAGTTTCTACTTTCAGATGCAATAGGAATTTTTGGGTTAGGTCAATCCGTTCGCGAGATATGGGAGTTTGAAGCCAAGAAATGGTTGAGGAGGCAAAAAATTTTTCGCAATTCTGCTGCTCCAAACGCTTAACCAGAATGCCCCAGGGAAAAAATACGCATACCGTTGTAATCGGGCGAGTTTCTACTTTCAGATGCAATAGGAATTTTTGGGTTAGGTCAATCCGTTCGCGAGATATGGGAGTTTGAAGCCAAGAAATGGTAGAGAAGGCAAAAAATTTTTCGCAATTCTGCTGCTCCAAACGCTTAACCAGAATTGCCTAGGGAAAAAATACACATGTCGTTGTAATCGGGCGAGTTTCTACTTTCAGTTACAATAGGGATTTTTGGGTCTGGTCAATCCGTTCGCGAGATATGGGACTTTCAAGCTAAGAAATGGTTGACAAGACAACAAATTTTTCGCACTTCTGCTGCTCCAATCGCTTAACCAGAATGGCCCAGGGGAAAAATACACGTACCGTTGTAATCGGTCGAGGCTCTACTTTCAGACGCAGTAGGAATTTTTCGGTTAAGTCAATCCGTTCGCGAGATATGGGAGTTTGAAGCTAAGAAATGGTTGAGAAGGCAAAAAATTTTTCGCAATTCTGCTGCTCCGAACGCTTAACCAGAGTGGCGTAGGGAAAAAATACGCATACCGTTGTAATCGGGCGAGTTTCTACTTTCAGACGCAGCAGGAATTTTTGGGTTTGGTCAATCCGTTCGCGAGATATGGGACTTTGAAGCTAAGAAATGGTTGAGAAGACAACAAATTTTACGCAATTCTGCTGCTTCAAACGCTTAACCAGAATGGGCAAGGGAAAAAATACACATACCTTTGTAATCGGGAGAGTTTCTACTTTCAGTTGCAATAGGAATTTTTGGGTTCGGTCAATCCTTTCGCGAGATATGGGAGTTTGAAGCCAAGAAATGGTTGAGGAGGCAAAAAATTTTTCGCAATTCTGCTGCTTCAAACGCTTAACCAGAATGGCCTAGCGAAAAAATACGCATACCGTTGTAATCGGGCGAGTTTCTACTTTCAGTTACAATAGGAATTTTTGGGTCTGGTCAATCCGTTCGCGAGATATGGGACTTTGAAGCTAAGAAATGGTTGACAAGACAACAAATTTGTCGCACTTCTGCTGCTCCAATCGCTTAACCAGAATGGGCTAGGGAAAAAATTCACATACCGTTGTAATTGGGCGAGTTTCTACTTTCAGACGCAACAGGAAT
Source organism: Ptiloglossa arizonensis (assembly GCF_051014685.1). NCBI lineage: Eukaryota > Metazoa > Arthropoda > Insecta > Hymenoptera > Colletidae > Ptiloglossa > Ptiloglossa arizonensis. The sequence goes on along the minus strand of NW_027478818.1, from coordinate 1,344 downwards.
TTTTGGGTTAGGACAATCCGTTCGCGAGATATGGGAGTTTGAAGCTAAGAAATGGTTGAGAAGACAACCAATTTTTCGCAATTCTGCTGCTCCAGACGCTTAACCAGAATGGCCTAGGGAAAAAATACGCATACCGTTGTAACCGGGCGAGTTTCTACTTTCAGACGCAACAGGAATTTTTGGGTTAGGTCAATCCGTTCGCGAGATATGGGAGTTTGAAGCCAAGAAATGGTTGAGGAGGCAAAAAATTTTTCGCAATTCTGCTGCTCCAAACGCTTAACCAGAATGCCCTTGGGAAAAAATACACATACCGTTGTAATCGGGCGAGTTTCTACTTTCAGATGCAATAGGAATTTTTGGGTTAGGTCAATCCATTCGCGAGATATGGGAGTTTGAAGCCAAGAAATGGTTGAGAAGGCAAAAAATTTTTCCCAAATCTGCTGCTCCAAACGCTTAACCAGAATGGCCCAGGGAAAAAATACGCATACCGTTGTAATCGGGCGAGTTTCTACTTTCAGACGCAACAGGAATTTTTGGGTTAGGTCAATCCGTTCGCGAGATATGGGAGTTTGAAGCCAAGAAATGGTTGACAAGACAACAAATTTTTCGCACTTCTGCTGCTCCAATCGCTTAACCAGAATGGCCTACGGTAAAAATAAACATACCGTTGTAACCGGGCGAGTTTCTACTTTCAGATGCAATAGGAATTTTTGGGTTAGGTCAATCCGTTCGCGAGATATGGGAGTTTGAAGCCAAGAAATGGTTGAGAAGGCAAAAAATTTTTCGCAATTCTGCTGCTTCAAACGCTTAACCAGAATGGCCCAGGGAAAAAATACGCATACCGTTGTAATCGGGCGAGTTTCTACTTTCAGACGCAGCAGGAATTTTTGGGTTTGGTCAATCCGTTCGCGAGATATGGGACTTTGAAGCTAAGAAATGGTTGAGAAGACAACAAATTTTTCGCAATTCTGCTGCTCCAAACGCTTAACCAGAAGAGGCTAGGGAAAAAATACACATACCGTTGTAATCGGGAGAGTTTCTACTTTCACAAGCAACAGGAATTTTTGGGTTTGGTCAATCCGTTCGCGAGATATGGGAGTTTGAAGCCAAGAAATGGTTGAGAAGGCATACAATTTTTCGCAATTCTGCTGCTTCAAACGCTTATCCAGAATGGCCTACGGAAAAAATACGCATACCGTTGTAATCGGGCGAGTTTCTACTTTCAGACGCAGCAGGAATTTTTGGGTTTGGTCAATCCGTTCGCGAGATATGGGACTTTGAAGCTAAGAAATGGTTGAGAAGACAACAAATTTTTCGCAATTCTGCTGCTCCAAACGCTTAACC